>NC_092240.1:8727500-8980000 GCF_036320965.1 Panulirus ornatus | reverse complement strand
GGTATGTGTATCATCCCTCGTGTTGATGATCTGAATTTTGTATACGTATGATTGTTCTGGAATGTGTAAAATAGTAGCTATAACCTACAAAAATGTTCTCGTCATCCTGAAAGGTACAGAGCTCATGAAGTGTATTCTTCATAGTTGTCAGTCAATGAATTTAACGATACACTACTTTTTCGGAATGATAAGACTGACATAATCGTTTGGGGTTCTGTCTCACCTGTTTTTCACTTCAGTAAAGATTTGCAGAGTTACTTCGTCGTGTTCATTCTTTCTCTTAGACTGCTTCTTTTCTTTCTTTCTTTCTTTCGTTCGCCATTTCCCGCGTTAGCGAGGTAGCGTTAAGATAAAAGGACTGGGCCTTTGAGGGAATATCCACACCTGGCCCCCTATGATCAAGTATTCTGTTCTGTGTGGTATCGTTGTGAACTAATCGGTGTTTGCCAGCTGGAGGTTGAACATCTCTGCTACGACCTAGACCATTTCTCTGCGTAACCTAAACATTTCCCTGAATGGTTTGAGATGTGCACTGAATGTTTTCTCTTGTTTCATTGGCGTTTTCTTCGGTATAATCTAAACGTTTTCTCTTCTGTGGACTGAACGTTTTCCCTGCTGTGTCCTGGAACGTTCTTTCTGCTTTGTCTTAAATGTCTGACGCTATCATATACTGAACGTCTTTCTATCGTGTCTCTAACGTTTTTCCTATTGTGTCGAACGTTTTTTTCTTGTCCTGAACGTTTCTTCCACTGTGTCCTGAATTATTGTCTGTCGTGTCCTCAAACGTTCCGTCTGTTGTTACATAAATGTTAACTATCATGTACCGAACGTTTTATGTGGTGTCCCGAACACCGTTTCTATAGAGTCGAACGTTTTCATTCTCGTCCTGAACGCTTCTTTCACCAAGTCCTATGAACGTTGTCTCTGCTATGTATTGAATGGGGTTTTCCCCCTTCGTGTTAATCGAATAGTATCTCCATGAACATAGAATTCTGATCGTTTTCTCTATTGTGTGCCAGACATTTTCTGTTATACTAGTAAACAAACATTTTGGCGGAAAGTCCATTGGCTTGACACGTGAGGGAAATCCTAGTCCGAGGTATGCTCCCGTGGATTTTACAGATACACCAGCAAAAGAAAAGGGAATGAGGTATGGTCTCTAGTAGGACCTACGATGACAACTACAATACACTTATCAAACAGTGTGGATGCAGTCTTGGAAAACGCGAGAAGAGTTTAGGTCCACATTAGGCTCTTGTTTGCTTAAATCAACTCTGTAGGATAATGTGATCTTTATTACGGTGAAATATAAGATAATTAATGTATTATTAGAGTAATGTTTCCCTAGGTAGTTTTTCTGTGTTTGACAGGACTTGTCGTCACACTTTCCCTCCTCTTCATATTCCTCCTCACTTACGGGAATTTTTTTTTTACAATCCAAACCAAATTTTTGTAATATATGAATATTGTACGTCACAGAAGTTTTGTTTATCTGCAGTTGTCACACCTCCTATCCATTCAGATCATTTAAAGCTGGCCATATCACTTCCCTGTTGCATGCTGTTACTTTATTATTAATTCCCCCTTCTGTCTACTACACACTCCTTCCATTTATATTTCGCTCTGCAGAAGAATCGAATGGATGAAGACATTTTAAGTTTTGTTAATTTTCAATGCTCCTGTCAGTAAACCAGTAAATCGCTTCCCATCTACAGCTTCACATATAGCTTGACGAAGTGAACGTGTTCACTGGTTAGTATAACACTTCCATTGTGACCATTCTTTATTTAATGTAAAAGAGAGTTTTTCTTTATAGCTATGCAAAAGATCCTTCCTTTTCATATATTTCTGATATGAAAGATTTTAGTGCATGAATAAGTTTATTTTCTTTTTCAGCTGTTTCTAGTACAGTATTCGCATTATTGGTACATTTGATATGATGAAGCAAACAAGCAGCACCAAAAAAGGCCATGCTGCTGTACGAGCAGCCCTTGCCAAAATTATTGATCTTCATAATGACTTCCCTGCAGTGTTAAGAGAGGTAAAGTTTGTATTTCAACATGTTGTCCTTAGGGTCATACTTATATGAATATCTTTTCAGGGGAAGGGAAAATTACTTTTTGCCTATACTTTGCCTATACTTTTTGTACAATATCATGAAAATCTACTCGTGAGCCCATTGGGTATCATTACAGTTTCAGACATACATCAAATTTTGTTAGGTTTGGTTTGGAGGAAATTGTTTTTCTGATGGTTTTTGAAGTCTTTCAAAGGACTCTAACCTTGTTTTCTATTGCAAGACACTACTTTTTGTGATTTCCTCTACTTAAAACCAGTTCCTGCAAGGGGTCCCCCATTATCATTGGATAAAGAGGGAGGGATATCTCAAAAGATAGTTATTTGCAACAGGAATGAAGGTAAGAATTGTGCAAAACATTATCAAAAACATTGGAAAACCATAATTACAACTTCCAGATGGGTGGAGAGCAAGAATGGGTATGTTCGAAGGAATAGTGGTTCCATCAATGTTGTATGGTTGTGAGGCGTGGGCTATAGGTAGGGTTGTGCAGAGGAGGGTGGATATGTTGGAAATGAGATGTTTGAGGACAGTATGTCATGTGAGGTGGTTTGATCGAGTTAGTAATGAAAGGGTAAGAGAGATGTGTGGTAATAAAAAGAGTGTGGTTGAGAGAGCAGATGAGGGTATATTAAAATGGTTTGGGCACATGGAGAGAATGAGAGGAAAGATTGACAAAGAGGATATAGTGTCAGAGGTGGAGGGAACGAGGAGAAGTGGGAGACCGAATTGGAGGTAGAAGGATGGAGTGAAAAAGATTTTGAGCAATTGGGACCTGAACATACTGGAGGGTGAAAGGCATGCAAGGAATAGAATGAATTGGAACGATGTGGTATACTGGGGTCGACGTGTTGCCAATAGATTGAACCAGGGCATGTATAGCATCTGGGGTAAACCATGGCAAGTTTTGTGGGCCTAGATGTGGAAAGGAAGCTGTGGTTTCTGTGCATTACATGACAGCTAGAGACTGAATGTGAACGAATGTTGCCTTTGTTGTCTTTTCCTAGTGCTACTTCGCATGCACTCAGGGGGAGTGGGGTACCATTTCATGTGTGGCATGGTGGTGACGGGAATGGATGAAGGCAGCAAGTATGAATGTGTACATGTGTATATATGTATATGTCTGTGTATGTATATGTATGTATATGTTGAAATGTATAGGTATGTGCATGTGTGGGCATGTATGTATATACATGTGTATGTGGGTGGGTTTGGCATTCTTTCATCTGTTTCCTTGTTTCCTTGACATGATGTACAGTATATGATTTTTTGTGTTGCATCTCTGAAAGATCCCCTAGATTTTGAAAAGTAGAGGAAATGCCATAAAGGATTTATAAGATTCCTGTAGGTATAGAATTTGATCAACAAAAATGTGAAGATTGACCAAGTTTCAGTGAGATAAGCATAGTTGGAGACTTGAAGATATGATTTAAGAAAAAGTAAATGATTTGTGCACAAAACTGTAGTTATGAACAACTGAATATATATGATATGATCATGGTTTCTGTAGAGAATATGGAGCTTACTGTTCATAAAATCAAGAAATGGCATTCTGACAACAGTATAGAAGAAGAATGGAATGCTAACAATAATCGACAGAAATTAAGAAGTAGCCTTTTGATTATTAAAGAGTGTAAAAATAGTAATGCAAATATTTTGTGTAAATGGGCAATGTGGGTAAAGGCAGAAGATTTACAGTACAGTGAAACAGCAGACCAACAGAATAGATGAGAGAGTAGTGAATAGATGAGAGAGTATTTCTTAGTGCGATGATGTTGTATGTATAGTTTGAGGGATGTTTAAATGAAAATTCATAAAGTTTGCAACATTTCAGGCAGGAGATGGTTGCTCTAGTACTAAGAAAAGTATTGTCAGCATTGGAAGCCATACGGCTTCTAATGTTGATAACATTGGCAAGAAAGAAATCAAAGGAAAGGAATCAAAAATTATCCATAGATCTGAACAGCCAGGCAATGAAGTACTCAACAAAGAGGAGGTTCATACTGATGCAACATATGAGGTTTGTTCCTCAGAAAGATTTTGTATATCTTTTTATTTAGTTACCTAATAGTACAAGATCTCCTTTAGATAGTGCATTTAATCATCTTTTATTTTGTCCCTTTAGTTCACATACTTCTCTATTTTGTCCTTCCACATCATCATTGGTTTCTCATCAGCCCAGTTCACACTAATTGATCAAAGTATAAATTTAGGGCTGGTGGTGTAACATTATGGCTTGTTGCACAGAGTGGTTATCTCTTGGTTGGTTTTTACAGCATTGTTTTTTAAGCAGATTTTTCAGATAACCCTGAAGACATATTGTAGTTATGTCTTTTGCATGCATGAAGTATGACTGTAGCATAATATGGCACTTATATTTCTCCACTCACTGAGGGTAATCTGATAACTCACAAGAGTGCTGCATAAGATGAGAGCAAGTATAGAATCTAGTGCATACCTTTATTACAGGATCAAAGCTATCTTTTTCCATTTCTGATGCTAATCTTATGTTCATAGTTTTTTATATCGAGATTAGTATGAGTATTTTTTAACATTTAACCATTGATCATAGTGTATCATACATGTGAATCATCAGTTTACTCATCCTCTTACACAGTGCATTGGTCTTACTGTATTTAGAATTTTTCCTTGTAGGAATGAAATCTTCCAGAACAATTGATTTAAGTGATACTTTCAGGGAGTATATAGATATTACCTAAATTACATTCTTATGGAAGACCACTACTACATACTTTCATGCTCAACTTTCTGCATGATTCAGCACTTTAAGGTTCTTCATGATATATGTAGTACATATGAGTAAAGGTTAAATGAAATTTGGATATCTTGTTCACTGAGAAATGATTCTTAGATGTTTGTCTTTGTAACATGGTTTCATGATCCTTTCCTTGTTTGCCAGGATCTGAGTGATATTACAAAAAAAGTGATCCTAGAGCAGATTGAAGTAGAAGCAGAATCACTAGGCATTGAGGTATCTGTTGCAGCCACAAGCATGGTGCTGGCCCAGGTAAAATTACTAGCACGCCTGATTCAGGATGGACAGGACTGTCATAGGTACGGTATATGAACACTCCAGTGCTCGTAATCTCACTCGTGGTAGGCATAAGAAAATCATATATATTTAGAATGTTCTGATTTGACTTATGTGAAACATATTTTCATGTGTCTTGGTTTATGATACACTTTCAGCTTCATGGTCTGTATTGTATTTGTTTGGCATCAGTTTACTTGATTATGATCATTTTTAGAACAGAAGAGTACTGAAAGTTTATATTTTTGTCACAAATAGTTGAGCTTGTTAACTTTGATTATCACAGTTTTATAGTGCTTAATCTCTCTATCTATTTATCTATCTATCTGTTTGTCTATATCTCTGTTGCCCTTTCCCTCAAGGAATGTTCTCAAGGGTTTGGCCATCACGAAAGAGTTTTATAGCTGGTGAACTCCAGTGCTCAAAAATATGAATAATGAATGTAACGGTCATGTTAGGAAAGCAGAAGTCTGGAAGGAGCATTTTTCTCTCAAATACCAAAATAATCTTGCACATGCAAATTAGCCTCTGTAGCGCAGTGTTTAGCATTGCAAAACCATACTAACAAGCCTGGGTCAACACAGCACTCAGCCATTCACCAGAACATCTTATTTGAAGAACTGCTAAACAGGCAGGTTATCTGCTGGTTAATGTTAGATTTTCAGTAATTTTATGGATAAGAAAATATTCCAGAAACTATTTACATTTTTATATTTGATTGCTTCTCTAGCACAGTAGCACCAAAAGCACACAATGGTTGCACTTGCACAATCAGTTGTCTGTCTTTCATGTAGGATGTACCTCTTATGTTAGAATATGCTTCTTATGTTTGCAAAGAAATATGAGGATAATTTAGAGGATTCACATGGAAGCAACATAATTATATCTGACACAAGAAACAAGTTGCAGATTGAAGTTAGGGACCATGAAGTTGCCTACTTTGTAAGATGATTACATTCAAGTTTTTAGTCAGAGAGTTCATTGAAAGATCCAAAGAAAGAGCTCTAAGAGGTCATAGCAAGAAATTTCTTGTACAAGATTAAGTGAAGTACTTTTACACTATTAGAGTTGTGGATGAGTGGATTAAGCTAGATGACTAAACTGTGACTGCAGACCATCCAGAAGTTTAAAAGTTGTGGGGTCCAACTAGAGTAGAACTGCATGCTTCTTCTCTGTAAATAAGTAATTCCACACTCTCACAAAGGAAGGAAATGGAGATTGATAATGAAATTTTATGTCAACTTGGAATTACATGTGGTGAAAATCACCAGTGGGAGATTTAAACCCTTCAATATTGCTTAACTGAAAAATTGAATCTTTAGGAAAATTTAGACCTGTTTAGGAGGATATTTTTTAATGACTCATGTTTTGGAAGACTTAAAAGAAACTTCAAATTATGTGTAGACACTCTGTTAAAATAGTAATCAATTTGATTAACACACCATCGAAAATGAATATGAATGCCTTCTGGGGTTCAGGTATTTGTGGAGAATTTGTATGTGATCATGCTTATAACAAATTATAATGATTCTTTTTCTAGTGACCTGGAAGGACTCATCTCAACCACCCATTTTTTGATTTCAAGAAAGATGCTAGCTACAACAGATGTTGGAGAACAGTTGCTCAAAGAAAATGCATTCTTTAGCCTTCCACTTACATTTCTTTGGAGATTTAGCTGCATTGGAGTTGTGTCTGTAGAGCAAATCATTAAATGGTATGTAAACATATGTAACCTCATTATCATAGTCTTTTTCTTTCTTTTCTTTCATACTATTCGCCATTTCCCGCGTTAGCGAGGTAGCGTTAAGAACAGAGGACTGGACCTTTGAGGGAACATCCTCAACGGCCCCCTTCCCTGTTCCTTCTTTTGGAAAATTAAAAAAAAAAAAATGAGAGGGGAGGATTTCCAGCCCCCCACTCCCTAATCACTAATAGAGACCTAAAAATCTGGTCTAATTACAAGGGATAGCATTGCATAGACCCCATGTTGCTGCCAAGAGTTGTCCAGGGGTGTCTAGCTAGGGCCTGCAAGTCTTCTATGAGCTTATCTGAAATGCAGGTGATGTGGGATGTATAAACTCCTCAAAAGAGCTTAGAAACCATTTTTGCTCCTTCAAATGTAGGCAGGAAAATGAAGATTACGGCACACTATGTGCTTAGTCCACCATACACTATACAGGATTAGTATCTGTAGAGAGAGCTGACCAAAACAAAGTGATAAGGTGATGGTGAGGTGGGATTCAAACAAACTTTGAGAGCCTCATTGTTGTGTGGAAGGATGCGGAAAAGTGAGACAAAGCAATCTATCATGAGGTCTACATCTTGACATATGTAAGATTGGCCTCGAGAAAATGGTTTAACGATGTTGAAGAGCAAATTCTTGAGTTCACTAATAACACTCTGCACTAATGCAAAGACCACATTGTTAGAATCGTTGATATTAATGTAAGTTGCAATCTTGCACAATTTAACACATGTTACAGCTGCTGCTTCCGTGAGATGTTTACTAATGTTGTGAGGAATTAGAGCTTTCTTTAGCTGGTCAATAAACTGCTTCTTCTTGAAATGTCTCTGAGAGCAAGGAGCACCAGCATCTGCATTCACAATTTCTTCTAATACTTTAGGTGAAAGGACTAAAAGCATTATCTGAAGGGGCCAAACTGCCGCTCTTCGCTTGTTGCTCTCAGCATAGCTCTCTAGATGTTCAAACATTATCTCACAGCACTTTGCTAAGTCTTCATTTCTTCGTTTCTGTAAATCAGCAAACTCATTTGGGTACGTGTCCATCCAATTCCATATTGCTTTTTCTAGTGAATTCATCAACACAATCTGAACACTTTTTCGCAAACACCGGAATTTCTGAATAGTTTCATTTAGGAGCTTGACGAGTCTGTGGACATCAACGTTAATATGTTGTATCAATTCAATATCAGTGTAATCTGGGCTTTCTTCAGAGTTACTAATGCTCAGTTCTTGTAACCTGTCTGATATTCTATTGAAGACGGCGGAAAAGTTGTTTAAACTCAGAGCAAACAGTACTTTAGATGCTAAGTTCCTGAGCTGAACTGCCATAGGATTATCATTTGAAGAATTAATGAACTGGCAGGTTTCCTTCAGCAGGAGCTTGACATTCATTGCCTCATCTCGTGTAGTATCTTTAGGTTGGGAGGACAGGCATTTCTCAAGGGTGTCCAAGACAATCATAGTCATTTTGAGTATTTTTTACTGGTCTCATGTTTCCTCTGTTTAACTGATAATGACACTTTTAATTAGTTTTATAGAAAAATGGCATTATGTCTCATCTTGAGCGTTATTCAGATCTGTGTTTGATATCTGTCTTTGTCATGTATACACGTCCCCACATGTATTTTTTTTTTATTTTACATTATTGGAAGTACAATGTTATTGTGGTAATTATTCGTTCAAATTCTGCTCCATCTTGTATTTTAGTTATTAGATGAATTGGTCCTTATTCTCAGTGTAGCTCAGCCTGTGAGAGAATAGCGCCTTAATGTTTAAAATTTATTACCAAATAGTTTGTTTTTTGTGCTTTTTTTTTTTTTTTTTTGTAAGACCATAATCCTTCTTAATCTTTTCAGCTAAGTGATATATATATATTATTATTATTATTATTATTATACTTTGTCGCTGTCTCCCGCGTTTGCGAGGTAGCGCAAGGAAACAGACGAAACAAATGGCCCAACCCCCCCCCCCCATACACATGTATATACATACGTCCACACATGCAAATATACATACCTACACAGCTTTCCATGGTTTACCCCAGACGCTTCACATGCCCTGCTTCAATCCACTGACAGCACGTCAACCCCGGTATACCACATCGCTCCAATTCACTCTATTCCTTGCCCTCCTTTCACCCTCCTGCATGTTCAGGCCCCGATCACACAAAATCTTTTTCACTCCATCTTTCCACCTCCAATTTGGTCTCCCTCTTCTCCTTGTTCCCTCCACCTCCGACACATATATCCTCTTGGTTAATCTTTCCTCACTCATCCTCTCCATGTGCCCAAACCACTTCAAAACACCCTCTTCTGCTCTCTCAACCACGCTCTTTTTATTTCCACACATCTCTCTTACCCTTACGTTACTCACTCGATCAAACCACCTCACACCACACATTGTCCTCAAACATCTCATTTCCAGCACATCCATCCTCCTGCGCACAACTCTATCCATAGCCCACGCCTCGCAACCATACAACATTGTTGGAACCACTATTCCTTCAAACATACCCATTATATATATATATATATATATATATATATATATATATATATATATATATATCTTTCTTTTATCCCTGGGGATAGGGGAGAAAGAATACTTCCCACGTATTCCCTGCGTGTCGTAGAAGGCGACTAAAAGGGGAGGGAGCGGGGAGCTGGAAATCCTCCCCTCTCCTTTTTTTTTTTTTTTTTTTTTTTTTTTTTTCCAAAAGAAGGAACAGAGAACGAGGCCAGGTGATGATATTCCCTCAGAGGTCCAGTCCTCTGTTCTTAACGCTACCTTGCTAACGCGGGAAATAGCGAATAGTATGAAAGAAAGATATCTTTCTTTTAGCCGTTTGAATTAAACAAGTCTTTTTTTTTATATAAAGTTGGGTGGCAAGATGCAGTAGCAAAGTTTTTCTTTGAAAAATGTATCACCCTCCAGAATTAGCCAGAGACAAGTTGCTTAATTTGAGTATTAAGTTAGAATATATCAGTGAGAGTTGGGGTGAGAGAGTATCATTAAATTTTAGGGAGAATAAAAAGATGTTTTGGAAGGAAGTGAATAATGTGCGTAAGACGAGGGAACAAATGGGAACATCAGTGGAGGGGGCTAATGGGGAGGTGATGACAAGTAGTGGTGATGTGAGAAGATGGAGTGAGTATTTTGAAGGTTTGTTGAATGTGTTTGATGCTAAAGTGGCATATATATATATTTTATTTTTTATTATTTATTTTGCTTTGTCGCTGTCTCCCGCGTTTGCAAGGAAACAGACGAAAGAAATGGCCCAACACACCCCCATACACATGTATATACATACACGTCCACACACGCAAATATACATGCCTATACATCTCAATGTACACATATATATACACACACAGACACCTACATATATACCCATGCACACAATTCACACTGTCTGCCTTTATTCATTCCCATCGCCACCTCGCCACACATGGAATACCATCCCCTCCCCCCTCATGTGTGCGAGGTAGCGCTAGGAAAAGACAACAAAAGCCCCATTCGTTCACACTCAGTCTCTAGCTGTCATGCAATAATGCCCGAAACCACAGCTCCCTTTCCACATCCAGGCCCCACACAACTTTCCATGGTTTACCCCAGACGCTTCACATGCCCTGATTCAATCCACTGACAGCACGTCAACCCCGGTATACCACATCGATCCAATTCACTCTATTCCTTGCCCGCCTTTCACCCTCCTGCATGTTCAGGCCCCGATCACTCAAAATCTTTTTCACTCCATCTTTCCACCTCCAATTTAGTCTCCCACTTCTCCTCGTTCCCTCCACCTCCGACACATATATCCTCTTGGTCAATCTTTCCTCACTCATTCTCTCCATGTGCCCAGACCATTTCAAAACACCCTCTTCTGCTCTCTCAACTACGCTCTTTTTTTTTCCACACATCTCTCTTACCCTTACATTACTTACTCGATCAAACCACCTCACACAACACATTGTCCTCAAACATCTCATTTCCAGCACATCCACCCTCCTGCGCACAACTCTATCCATAGCCCACGCCTCGCAACCTTACAACATTGTTGGAACCACTATTCCTTCAAACATACCCATTTTTGCTTTCCGAGATGATGGTCTCAACTTCCACACATTCTTCAAGGCTCCCAGGATTTACGCCCCCTCCCCCACCCTATGATTCACTTCCGCTTTCATGGTTCCATCCGCTGCCAGATCCACTCCCAGATATCTAAAACACTTTACTTCCTCCAGTTTTACTCCATTCAAACTTACCTCCCAATTGACTTGACCCTCAACCCTACTGTACCTAATAACCTTGCTCTTATTCACATTTACTTTTAACTTTCTTTCTTCACACACTTTACCAAACTCAGTCACCAGCTTCTGCAGTTTCTCACATGAATCAGCCACCAGCGCTTTATCATCAGCGAACAACAACTTACTCACTTTCCAAGCTCTCTCATCCACAACAGACTGCATACTTGCCCCTCTTTCCAAAACTCTTGCATTCACCTCCCTAACAACCCCATCCATAAACAAATTAAACCATATATTTATTTTTTTTTTTCTTTTTTTTTTTTTGCTTTGTCGCTGTCTCCCGTGTTTGCGAGGTAGCACAAGGAAACAGACGAAAGAAATGGCCCAACCCACCCCCATACACATGTATATACATACGTCCACACATGCAAATATACATACCTACACAGCTTTCCATGGTTTACCCCAGACGCTTCACATGCCCTGGTTCAATCCATTGACAGCATGTCGACCCCAGTATACCACATCAATCCAATTCACTCTATTCCTTGCCCGCCTTTCACCCTCTTGCATGTTCAGGCCCCGATCACTCAAAATCTTTTTCACTCCCTCTTTCCACCTCCAATTTGGTCTCCCACTTCTCCTCGTTCCCTCCACCTCCGACACATATATCCTCTTGGTCAATCTTTCCTCACTCATTCTCTCCATGTGCCCAAACCATTTCAAAACACCCTCTTCTGCTCTCTCAACCACGCTCTTTTTATTTCCACACATCTATCTTACCCTTACATTACTTACTCGATCAAACCACCTCACACCACATATTGTCCTCAAACATCTCATTTCCAGCACATCCACCCTTCTGTGCACAACTCTATCCATAGCCCACGCCTCGCAACCATACAACATTGTTGGAACCACTATTCCTTCAAACATACCCATTTTTGCTTTCTGAGATAATGTTCTCGACTTCCAAACATTCTTCAAGGCTCCCAGGATTTTCGCCCCCTCTCCCACCCTATGATTCACTTCCGCTTCCATGGTTCCATCCGCTGCCAGATCCACTCCCAGATATCTAAAACACTTTACTTCCTCCAGTTTTTCTCCATTCAAACTTATCTCCCAATTGACTTGACCCTCAACCCTACTGTACCTAATAACCTTGCTCTTATTCACATTTACTCTTAACTTTCTTTTTTCACACACTTTACCAAACTCAGTCACCAGCTTCTGCAGTTTCTCACATGAATCAGCCACCAGTGCTGTATCATCAGCGAACAACAACTGACTCACTTCCCAAGCTCTCTCATCCACAACAGACTGCATAGTTGCCCCTCTTTCCAAAACTCTTGCATTCACCTTCTTAACAACCCCATCCATAAACAAAAATGGGTATGTTTGAAGGAATAGTGGTTCCAACAATGTTGTATGGTTGCGAGGCATGGGCTATGGATAGAGTTGTGCGCAGGAGGATGGATGTGCTGGAAATGAGATGTTTGAGGACAATGTGTGTGTGAGGTGGTTTGATCGAGTAAGTAACGTAAGGGTAAGAGAGATGTGTGGAAATAAAAAGAGCGTGGTTGAGAGAGCAGAAGAGGGTGTTTTGAAATGGTTTGGGCACATGGAGAGAATGAGTGAGGAAAGATTGACCAAAAGGATATATGTGTCGGAGGTGGAGGGAACGAGGAGAAGTGGGAGACCAAATTGGAGGTGGAAAGATGGAGTGAAAAAGATTTTGTGTGATCGGGGCCTGAACATGCAGGAGGGTGAAAGGAGGGCAAGGAATAGAGTGAATTGGATCGATGTGGTATACCGGGGTTGACGTGCTGTCAGTGGATTGAATCAGGGCATGAGAAGCGTCTGGGGTAAACCATGGAAAGCTGTGTAGGTATGTATATTTTGCGTGTGTGGACGTATGTATATACATGTGTATGGGGGTGGGTTGGGCCATTTCTTTCATCTGTTTCCTTGCACTACCTTGCAAACGCGGGAGACAGCGACAAAAAAAAAAAAAAAAATATGTATATATATATATATATCTATATCTCTGATGCCTGTTCCAATTAGAACTCCCTTAAGGGGGTGGCCTTCTGAATACGCTCAATAACTAATGAACTCCAGTGCCACTCCTAAGCCTTTACTGCCTCACCCGTAACAGGACACTGGCAGAGGGCAACTTTAGCGCAGTATTTGCAGAGGTTCCTTCATAATGTTTCCTCTGACGAATTTTACCTACAACTTCTACCTAATGCTCCTGCCTGAATGTTCCTACCTACTACTGCTATCTACTGCTCCTACTATTTTGCCAAAAGCCAGGGCTAGAGTATAGTGCTCATCACAGGAAAATCTAGTTACGAAGAATGGGTTGCGTGAGTTAAGTGTTGTTAAGTGTTATGTATGACAAGGAGAGATTTTATGTTTGTGGACAGAATGCCAGTAGTCCACATGCAGGTGAGGCAGAAAAAAAAGACAGCTGGCTCTCTAAGCTGTCAATAAACCTCCCGATACCCAGGTGGGTAGTACTTGTGATATACCTCCCTGGTCATTGGCTGCCTTCCAACTACTGCCGACTATTCAAACAACCAAATGGTCCTTATTTTGATACAGGTCACTGCTTTGAATCTGCTGTATAGGAAATTAAAGCAAAGCTTTTATATTTGATGTATAATCTTTTCAGTATTTGATTGTGAGTCTAGGACTAGTGGTTTTTGAGAATTGTTCATACCCTGTTCAATGATGCATGATTTGAAAACTGATTATTAGATACTGATAATGAAATTTTGAATTAACATTAGTACTGGTCATACCACTTATATGAACATCTGCCCAACAGTTGATGAATATTCTAATGCATCCTTAGTTCTTCATTTACCTTTTTGCTTTTGTGTCTTATGAGAAAAATTAATGAATGGATAATGACTATTTTTGTAACAGCTGATTTCTTAAATGGTAATAGAGTCCTCTAAATGCAGTATTGAAAAGAACCAACTAAGGACTGTCCCTACCATGTTTGGCTTCCTTTGGTCCTGTTGTTTCCGAGTAGAGGACTAAAATGCGAAAAGTTAACGAACAGATGATTATTTTTAGTAACAGCATCCATATTGGATGGTGACTTGGGTCATTAGACACAGTATTGGGTTTTAATTAGCCTATTAGATTTTGAGAAAATGTGAACTGTACCAAAGTGATTCTTAGTTATTTAATATGTATTACTAGTTTTTCTGAAAAGTATAATTTTAAGTGATTTTGATGATTATGCAGATTGGTCAAAATAAAACAAAATTTTAAGCCAGGTGAGCTGTACAGGCTCTTGTGAGCTTCTTGTGATTATTTACATAACAAGTGTATCAATGTTTAAATTTTTTCTGATTTGAACTTATCTTTCCATACACTTGCATACAGTTGATATCAGCAACATTTGATACATATGTACAGTAAATATTTTTCACTTTTGTTACAGTATTCATGATAGTAAGCCTACCAACTTATCAATTGTGGATGACCTGCTTCAGTTGGTATTGTACAAAAAAATGGACAATGTGAGTACTTCAGCAGTCAGCGGAATTCTAAGTGTTCTTATTGGCATTGCCTATGATTTGGTCAGTGAAAAGTACCTGTCATTGTGCAGATTTGCTAATGATGTCCTAAATTCACTAACAACAAAATTACTTGATCACATCATAGAAAATGAGAACAGAAGTGAAAAGAATGTGTGCAAAGAAAAGTTTCATGATAATGGCATACATATGCATACAGAAGACAGTCAAGAAGAAAGAAAGAATGAGTATTCAGGTGACTCAGAAACAAGAGAAATACCAATAATGAATATATTTGGAATAGTGTCAAACAACCTTAGTGTAACATCTGAAGCATTGGAAAGTTACTGCTCCGCTCAGCTCATCTATATTCTTACACATCGACCCAACTTGCAGCTTGGACGAGTGCTAAGAAAACAAGAGAAATGGAGGTCAACCCGAGCAGACACCACACTTTCTGCTCTAATGCAAAAGGTATGGTAGTATCTCGAAGCATATTAAACATTACCACTTCAAACATTGCTGAATGTTGGGTAATTCACTTTTTATTGCTTCTCTGTAAGTATTTTTTCATACAAGTTAGCAAGTTCTTGGAACAGATGAAGAATGTCCTCATTTCCTTACATCCACTTTCTAGATGTTCAATATAATACACGAAAACTTAATCCACCTTATGACTCACTTAATATTTCATGGTTCCATATACTGCCATGTCTACTCCCAGGTGTCTTAAACCCTTCTCTTCCAAGTTCTTTCATTTCAAACACATTGTATGTATGAAATTAATTAGTTTTTATTGTATTCAAACTTCCTTACATGCCTTTTTTTTTTTTCAGCTGGTTGTAGTGTTGGGTCATGAAGCCACCCTAAACACTCTTGACTTAGTAGTTACTAATGATGAGGTGAACTGGTGTTGTGTTTTAACTCTTGTTGCCACAGCTCTTAACTGTCATCGTGCTACTGCTACCACCCTAAAAAGTAAGTTTTTGAACTTATTTGTTATTTCTTTTATGTGTTTTGCCAAAAATTGGAAGTGCCTCATAGTGTCTGTATGCTAATATTTGATTAAAGATGTTACAAACACATGAGATATCCTTTCTCCTCTTAGGCTGTCATCTGTTTGAGATACTGCCTCTCTTAAGTAGGAAATAGTGACTAGGTACAAAAGAAGAAAGAAAAATATGAATTGCCTTAAAATGGCGATTGCCATCTCAGAACCTATATTCATGAACATATATCCATATCTGGGATAAACCCTGCATCCTTATTCTTGGTGAATTTCCAGTACTTCTCAAAGGAAACAGCTCATGCCCATACAAACTCTGAATCATTTGTTGTACCTTTGTTTCTTTCACCAACTTCTTCCCCTTACACTTTTTTTTATACATATTCTTGTCATCCTGGGGATGAGGGAGAAAGAATACTTCCCACGCATTCCCCATGTGTCGTAGAAGGCGACTAAAGGGGACAGGAGTGGGGGCTACAAACCCTCCCCTCCTTGTATTTTATATTTCTAAAAGGGGAAACAGAAGGAGTCATGCAGGGAGTGCTCATCCTCATCGAAGGCTCAGACTGGGGTGTCTAGATGTGTGTGGATGTAACCAAGATGAGAAAAAAGGGGAGATAGGTAGTATGTTTGAGGAAAGGAACCTGGTTGTTTTGGCTCAGAGTGAAACGAAGGGAAGAGTGGTTTGGGAATGTCTTGGGAGTAAAGTCAGGGGTTGGTGAGAGGACAAGAGCAAAGGAAGGAGTAGCACTCCTCCTGAAGCAGGAGTTGTGGGAGTATGTGATAGAGTGTAAAAAAGTAAACTCTAGATTGATATGGATAAAACTGAAAGTGGATGGAGAGACATGGGTGATTATTGGTGCCTGTGCACCTGGTCATGAGAGGAAAGTGTTTTGGGAGCAGCTGAATGAATGTGTCAACAGCTTTGATGCACTAGACCGGGTTATAGTGAGGGGTGATTTGAATGCAAGGGTGGGTAATGTGGCAGTTGAGGGTATCATTGGTGTACATGGAGTGCTCAGTGTTACAGATGGAAATGGTGAAGAGCTTGTAGATTTGTGTGCTGAAAAAGGACTGGTGATTGGGAATGCTTGGTTTAAAAAGAGATATACATAAGTATACGTATGTAAGTAGGAGAGATGGCCAGAGAGTGTTATTGGATTACGTACGTATTTAATTGATAGGCGTGTGAAAGAGAGACTATTGAATGCTTATGTTAATGTTAATTTTGTGGAGGCGAAGGTGAGGATATGTAGAGGTTTTCAGAAAAGAAGAGAGAATGTTGGGGTCAAGAGAGTGGGGAGAGTAAGTGAGCTTGGAAAGGAGACTTGTGTGAGGAAGTACCAAGAGAGATTGAGTGCAGAATAGTAAAAAGGTGAGAGGAAATGAGGTAAGGGGAGTGGGAGGAATGGGATGTATGTAGGGAAGCAGTGATGGCTTGTGCAGAAGATGCCAGTGGCATGAGAAAGGTTGGAGGTTGGCAGATCAGAAAGGGCAGTGAGTGGTGGGATGAAGAAGTAAGATTGTTAGTGAAAGAGAAGAGAGAGTTGTTTGAACGATTTTTGCAGGCAAGTAGTGCGAATGACAGGGAGATGTATAAAAGAAAGAGGCAGGAGGTCAAGAGAAAGGTGCAAGAGGTGAAAAAGAGGGCAAATGAGTGTTGGGGTGAGAGAATATTAAGTTTTAGGGAAAATAAAAAGATGTTTAGGAAGGAGGTAAATAATGTGCATAAGACGAGAACAGATGGGAACATCGGTGAAGGGGGCAAATGGGGAGGTAATAACAAGTAGTGGTGAAGTGAAAAGTAGATGAAGTGAGTATTTTGAAGGGTTGTTGAATGTGTGTGATGATAGAGTGGCAGATATAGGGTGTTTTGGTCGAGGTGGCATGCGAAGTGAGAGGGTTAGGGAGAACGGTTTGGTAAACAGTGAATAGGTAGTGAAAGCTTTGCAGAAGATGAAAGCCAGCAAGGCAGTGGGTTTGGATGGTATTGCAGTGGAATTTATTAAAAAACTCAGTGACTGTGTTTTTGACTGGTTGATAAGGATATTCATTGTATGGATGGTTCATTGTGAAGTGCCTGAGGATTGGCGGAATGCATGCATAGTGCCATTGTACTAAGGCAATGGGAATAAAGATGAGTGTTCAAATTACAGAGGTATAGGTTTGTTGAGTATTCCTGGTAAATTGTATGGGAGGGTATTGATTGAGAGGGTGAAGGCATGTACAGAGCATCAGATTGGGGAAGAGCAGTGTGGTTTCAGAAGTGGTAGAGGATATATGGATCAGGTGTTTGCTTTGAAGAATGTATATGAGAAATACTAAGAAAAGCAAATGGATTTGTATGTATCATTTATGGATCTGGAGAAGGCATATGATAAAGTTGATAGAGATGCTCTGTGGAAGGTATTAAGAATATATGGTGTGGGAGGCAAGTTGTTAGAAGCAGTGGAAAGTTTTTATGGAGGATGTGGGGCATTTGTGCAAGTAGGAAGAGAGGGAAGTGATTGGTTCTCAGTGAATGTCGGTTTGTGGGAGGGGTGCGTGATGTCTCCTTGGTTGTTTAATTTGTTTATGGATGGGGTTATTAGGGAGGTGAATGCAAGAGTTTTGGAAAGAGGGGAAAGTATGCAGTCTGTTGTGGATGATAGAGCTTGGGAAGTGAGTCAGTTGTTGGTTGCTGATGATACTGCACTGGTGAGAAACTGCAGAAGCTGGTGACTGAGTTTGGTAAAGTGTGTGAAAGAAGAAAGCTGAATAAGAGCAAGGTTATTAGGTACAGTAGGGTCGAGGGACAAGTCAATTGGGAGGTAAGTTTGAATGGAGAAAAACTTGAGGAAGTGAAGTGTTTTAGAAATCTGGGAGCAGATTTGGCAGTGGATGGAACAATCGAAGCAGAAGTGAATCATAGGGTAGGGGAGGGGGTGAAAGTTCTGGGAGCATTGAAAAATGTGTGGAAGTCGAGAACGTTATCTTGGAAAGCAAAAATGGGTATGTTTGAAGGAATAGTGGTTCCAACAATGTTATATGGTTGTGAGGCATGGGCTTTAGATAGAGTTGTGCGGAGGAGGGTGGATGTGCTGGAAATAAGATGTTTGAGGACAATATGTGGTGTGAGGTGGTTTGATCGAGTAAGTAATGAAAGGGTAAGAGAGTTGTGTGGTAATAAAAAGAGTGTGGTTGAGAGAGCAGAAGGTGTTTTGAAATGGTTTGGTCACATGGAGAGAATATGTGTGAGGAAAGATTGACCAAGAGGATATATGTGTCGGAGGTGGAGGGAACGAGGAGAAGTGGGAGACCAAATTGGAGGTGGAAAGATGAAGTGAAAAAGATTTTGAGTGATCGGGGCCTGAACATGCAGGAGGGTGAAAGGTGGGCAAGGAATAGAGTGAATTGGATCGATGTGGTATACCGGGGTCGACATGCTGTCAATGGATTGAATCAGGGCATGTGAAGCGTCTGGGGTAAATCATGGAAAGTTATGTGGGGCCTGGATGTGGAAAGGGAGCTGTGGTTTCGGGCATTATCGCATGACAGCTAGAGACTGAGTGAACGAATGGGGCCTTTGTTGTCTTTTCCTGTCTGCCTTTATTCATCCCCATCGCCACCTCGCCACACATGGAGTAACAACCCCCTCCCCCCTCATGTGTGCGAGGTAGCATTAGGAAAAGACAACAAAGGCCACATTTGTTCACACTCAGTCTCTAGCTGTCATGTAATAATGCACCGAAACCACAGCTCCCTTTCCACATCCAGGCCCCACAGAACTTTCCGTGGTTTACCCCAGACGCTTCACATGCCCTAGTTCAATCCATTGACAGCACGTCGATCCCGTTATACCACATCATTCCATCTTTGTGACAGAAAGCATTTACAGAAGGATATTTGTTCTTTCAGGGATGATTAAAAAAAAAATTCAGCATGGCTGTGAGGACCAAGAGATGGATTTGCTGATTATAGGCTTCCTCTTTGCAAGACACGCCAGCCAAGAGGGTCGTCATATCTTTCCATCATATCCTCAGTGGTTCAGTTCCTTGTTTGCAACAGAATCAGGAAGTCCTGCTTCAAATAAGCAGGCTTTTGTTTTTTTGGTTAGTTTTTGACAGTGTTTGAGCAGGTAATCATTTACTACTTCAGTTAAAAGTTAGGATGAGATGATAGTTCCAGTAAGTTTGATGTTTTTCAGGAGAAACTAATTATACATGCTCTAGTTAGGAATTTCTTGGAATATCAGAAAAGATTTTAAGTATGAAACTTCTTACTAGCTCATTATTGGTAGCTGATTCAAATTTTACCTAATCAATTTTTATCTTGATTAGGTATGTTGATATTCCCATGGATGTGTTATTCATGTATTTTCCTATATGTTGTATGTCAGTTTTCACATTCTTTGGAAGATGGTTTGTGTGGTATCATACTTCATTTCTCTCCTCTCCAGCCTGTCCTATGAGCAACAAGATAATATGCAGGGAATATCAGGCCAGGATCATTCTTACCCTCATGGGATTGGTGTGGAAGCTCCCATTTGCTTCTCCTTTTCAGTCAGGCCTCTGATTATCAAAGTCTTTTACTCACATATTGGGTTCACTCTTAGTCAATCAATGATTACCATCAGGTTGACATTACTGACTCACCTGCTTCCATTCATTCTGAGCTCACAATTCATAGATTGTACCACTAACTCCAAAGCTGTCACAAAAGTTATTAAAAAGAAGTTTGTTATGAAATGAGGGAAAGACTTTTTTTTGGAGAACTCTAAAGTTTTGAGAATGTGCTACAGATGACTAGTTAGCACACACATAGAAAACCTCCTTAGCCTTTACTCAATCAGTGCAACTACAGGTACTCCTATTCCCTCCTCCAGTGCAGTTGGGGTAAAAATTAAAGTCCATATTTTCTGCAAAATAACCTTTAGAAAATGTAAGATGCCTATTAACAACTCCTGCTGTGGAGTAGGCAAAAAAAATTCATTAAACAATAGATAATACTGCTTATATGATGTGACAGCAATCATTAGGTCACCTTGTGATGGTGGAGAAGTAGCAGTATTGTACGGTTATGTACATTTTACCCACTAACAAACATGCCAGCATGTCTAAAGGCACGCAGTAGTTCATGTTACACATAAACTATCAGAAATGTAAAATGTATACATATATATGCACTAACAAAAAGAATGCAGTCAACTTAATCTTTGGCTGGTCTTAGGTGATAGGGAAGGGGAGACTTTTACTCAGGAAATCTTTAGACATGCTGTATCTGCATTTTGCATATTTTTATTGCTCTCTCCAACATTGTATGTACAATCTATCAGTCTAACACGTTTAAAACATATTTATGCCATAAGCTATATTTTCATTCTAAAATCTAAGTAATTGAGCACAAAATATGGTAATTATGACCTGTATATTTTGACTGGGGTCTTTTACTTTTTACATGATTCAATGTTTCATAGTTCATGGCAATTTATGGTAGCCATAGTAACCCCATTGGAGTCCTTTTAAAAAGCACCAGATTTAAAACATTGAGAAGCATGCAAGTGAAAAGGATTTGGATAAGTATTTGCCATAGCCACCTCTGGGTCAACAAGGCATCATAGGTATAGACAGAAAGATATCTGCAGAATGGGAGCTTACGGCTTCTAAAATATTAGTAAATGAGGTGGGGGAAGTTGGCTCAGTAAAGGAGCATAGGGGCATGGTATAGCTCATAATTTAAGGACTTATGTACAGCAGTTGCAGACCATTGAGAACTAGATTTATAAGAGTAGGCCTTATTGCAATATCCTGTTCTTTTTATAATATCACAAGTGTATTGCATTTTGTGAATGTACAGTGTGATATTTGACTGTAGATACAAGTACAGACCTAAGAGATTTGATTGATGAAGTTTTTCAAAACACAAAATAAAACATATTTGAAATAATCATACACTGGATAAGTTGATTAAGCATTGCACTACTTTTCAGGTTAGATTCATGTCAGACTTAGTGCCCCATGAGCCAGCCTATTGTCTACGTGCACATGTCACCAGCCATATCTTTACACCAAAGGGCTGTCAGGAGGTATAGTCTTTCATTTTCCAAGTAGTTGGTGTGCCCTTGAATGAGTTTATGGTGGTATTGATAAAGAAATGAACCAAAACACTTAACTGTCCTTATTTTTAGACTTATTTGATCAGCTTTGGGAATTAGTAATTGGACTCCCCTCAAAATTTTCTTGAAATAGGTTTAAACCCCACCACCTTTACCAGAGTTTGAACACCATGAGACTGACTGTGAGTTTCAGGGTAGCTATGAAGTTCTGATGATACTAATTAGTGGTGATACATCGATCTACTATAAATTTATTGTATGGTACTGTATTACTATTTCATAGAGGTTAGGAGAGAAACTATGCTACCCATATATGTTCTGCTTTTCATATAAGGGCACATAAGAGTGTCAGGAGGGAGATCCTAAAAATCCTCTCCTTCAGTGATGTTTTCCAAAAGAGGGAACAGACCAAGAGCCAGGTGATGATTTTCATCTACAGCTCATTTGTCTGTTCCTGAAGCTACCTTGCTAAGTTGGGAAACAGCAGGCAGGTATAGAATACAAAAGAAGAAATAGAAGGAAGACATTCATATTTAAGTGTAAATATTGCTGTTACCAGATGACTTTGTATTTATACCATCCAATTGGGCCTGTAAAGGAAGCCAACAACCATAAGTTCTCATCCTATCATAGATTGAGAAAGTCCCTTTTAATGCCAAAAACGATATCCCTTCATAATCTTTTTTATTTTATAACACCAGGAGTCCTTTTACAGGGTTCATTCAGATTCATTGCTGTGTTACCATCAGCAGAGGGGAATAGAGAGACTCCTTTGGAGTGCGAGGTCCTTCAGTGAGTTTATGCTCCTTTTCGTTCATTGATGATGATATAGACCCCCTGAAGGTAACATTTCACTCACAGTGTGACACATATTTCTCCATATTTTTTTATGAATACACACAGTGGTGAAGGAGATGAAATGAAGAACTAGTAGAAGGCAGAGATGAGGTAGAGAAGAGATGAAATAAGTACCTTGAAGGATTGTTGAATGAGTTTAATGATAGAGTGGCAGATATAGAGTGTTTGGAACAGGGAGGTATGCAGATTGAGAAAATCATGGCAAGTGGAGTTGCAAAATGAGAAGAGGTGATGAAAGCCTTGCATAAGATGAAATGCGGTAAGGTAGCTGGAGTAGATGCTATTGCAGTTGAATTTCTTGAGAAAGGACATGTCTGTTTTTCCTCCTTGGTTTACCCTTCTCCTTGTTCACTCCACCTGTATCATCTCTTTAGATTTGGATGTAATGGTATTATACGATAAAAAGTATCATTTTATGTACTTTATTTGTTTTCCTTAAGTTAGGGCTACATTTTGTTTTTTCCTTTAGGTCCTTCGTGATTATTACCACTTGGCCAGAGCAAGACTTCAAGAACTGAAGGACTCTTTGAATCCCAATGATGATCAACAGTCTTCCAAAATCAGTAGTAAAGTAGGTATCATTTTCTGTTTAGGAATGCTGAAATGAGTCACATCTTGCTTAGAGGGACCTATGGCTAACAACACTAAAATCAACCATCCTAGGTCTGTGGACCCAAAAGATTGTTAAGATTCTAGAAATAGAAAACAGGAGTCCCTCATTAGCTTACTTATTTTAATAGCAATGATTTAGTTTTTCCCTTACATGTACAAAAAATGTAGATGCAGGTATGTAGGTATGAATTACCGGCCCTTTGAGGTGGAGGATTCTTAATAACAAGAACCTCCTAGAGATTTAAATTTCTGAGATAGTTTAGAAGTATTCATTTAAGTTTTATGTACTTTTGGTGGCTATGATGAAGACATTTATTACTTGGAATAATAGCTGTCTTTCCATCTAATTATTGTGTAGGATATCTAGTAAAACTAGGTTAGCATCAGTGTGTCAGGATGATCTTGATTACTCTAGTCTCTTATACACTTATACATGATGTATATTCAAGAGAACTGTTGTGAAAAATTAGGGATAAAGGTAATTTGATGATGAAATGTAGTTAAGGCAAGTTTAGATGGGGATCAGTGATGAGGAAGTGATAAATTTTATGGCAATGTCATGGTGATTCTAGAAATGTAAAAGGTAAACAATTTTTCTTTTTCATACTATTCACTATTTCCTGCATCAGCAAGGTAGCGTTAAGAACAGAGGACTGAGCCTTTGAGGGAATATCCTCATGTGGCCCCCTTCTCTGTTCCTTCTTTTGGAAAATTAAAAGCGAGAGGGGAGGATTTTCAGCCCCCGCTCCTCCCCTTTTGCCTTCTACGACACGCAGGGAAAATGTGGGAAGTATTCTTTCTCGTATGTTTGAAGGAATAGTGGTTCCAACAATGTTGTATGGTTGCGAGGCATGGGCTATGGATAGAGTTGTGCACAGGAGGGTGGATGTGCTGGAAATGAGATGTTTGAGGACAGTATGTGGTGTGAGGTGGTTTGATCGAGTAAGTAATGTAAGGGTAAGAGAGGTGTGTGGAAATAAAAAGAGCGTGGTTGAGAGAGCAGAAGAGGGTGTTTTGGAATGGTTTGGGCACATGGAGAGAATGAGTGAGGAAAGATTGACCAAGAGGATATATGTGTCGGAGGTGGAGGGAACGAGGAGAAGTGGGAGACCAAATTGGAGGTGGAAAGATGAAGTGAAAAAGATTTTGAGTGATCGGAGCCTGAACATGCAGGAGGGTGAAAGGCGGGCAAGGAATAGAGTGAATTGGATCGATGTAGTATACCGGGGTCGACGTGCTGTCAATGGATTGAATCAGGGCATGTGAAGCGTCTGGGGTAAACCATGGAAAGTTGTGTGGGGCCTGGATGTGGAAAGGGAGCTGTGGTTTTGGTGCATTATTACATGACAGCTAGAGACTGAGTGTGAATGAACGGGGCCTTTGTTGTCTTTTCCTAGCGCTACCTCGCACACATGAGGGGGGGAGGGGGATGTTATTCCATGTGTGGCGAGATGGCGATGGGAATAAATAAAGGCAGACAGTATGAATTATGTACATGTGTATATATGTATATGTCTGTGTGTGTGTATATATGTGTACCTTGGGATGTATAGGTATGTATATTTGCGTGTGTGGATGTGTGTGTGTATACATTGTGCATGGGGGTGGGTTGGACCATTTCTTTTGTCTGTTTCCTTGCGCTACCTCGCAAACGCGGGAGACAGCGACAAAGCAAAATAATAAAAATAAATATGTTACACAAAAAGGCACCTTGTTAAGATAGTTTTGCAAAGAAATGAATTAACACCTCATGTTTGTGTTTTATCAAAAAAAACACAATTTACTGTATTATTCACTGTTCATGAATGTACTTCTGGATGTGATATGCTTAAAGTTGTCTTGATTTAATGTTAGTGATTGCAGTAAATGACTGATATGTATATTCTTGCACATTTACCTAAATTATGTGTATATGCTTGCACATATATTTTGCAGGTGGTTGAGGAAGTAGAAGCTGCTGTAAACCATTTCAGTGAAACGGGTAAAATACCAAACTTCGTTCTAGAAGCGTCTATTTTCCGCATACCATACTTTTGCTCAGCCTTCCTGCCTGCTTTATTAGTGTCCAGGTAAATTTTTCTATTATGTTTACTCCTCATACAATCTCCATATAAATGTTTCATTTCTTTAGATTTAGTGTACTCCATCACCCTTACTAATAGTGTTGACAAAATATCCAATAATTCCTCCTTCATGAATAGAATACATATTAGTAAAGCAGTTGCGAACTTCTTTTCTTGTTATTGCTTCCCCCATACTACATACATTCAAAGTTTATACTACTTTACAAAAACCTTTTAGTTCAACATTTTGGAATTTGAATTATCACTTTGGAAAAAGTTTTTCCTTTCTTTTTTAAGGCACTGTTGTAACATTTTTGTATTTGAAGTTACCATTTATTCTTTATAATAATGGGATCCAGACTTATGGTCTCTTGTATATTCTTAAGGCATTAAAACAGTATTCTAGTGTTACCTTTATTAAGTATACTATTTATCTTTCCTTATGTAACGATTCTATAATGAACTATTTCTCACAAATTACAACTCAAACTGTTGCCACCTCTCTTGTTCCTCCATGTGTTTATGTTTGATTTCCTGATTGTGTTTATCTACTTATGCAGTACCAGGAGGGAGCATTTTTCCAATTTCATATTGTGTTTCAAATTTCTTGACAATTTTTGCATTCACCATTTTTTCCCATAGCTCGTATAGTGAGGCCCAGTTGTGGATGGAGGCTGTGGTTTCAGTGCATTACACATGACAGCTAGAGAAGTACCATCTGGCATCTACCGTCATAAATACCATAACACACTAACCTGACCAATTTTGCTTAACTCTTTTTGATTCATCATATTTGGTTGTATCATCCAATATGTCTTAAGAAGACAGTGCAGCTACACTACCCTCAGCTCAGTGGTTGAGCTGATGTAACACTGACTTTGTTGAATGCAGAGGATAGAAAGATGTGTTTGTGAGTTTATAAGAGAGGTAACTCAAAAGAAAGCAAAACACAGTGATGTGTTGTTAAGACTAATAGAGAAGAGTAAATGACTGAAGGTGCACAAGGGGATGTGAAGTTATATGGATATTGAATGCATTTATTTTTAGATGCAGTAATCACTAGGACATTGATGAACTATGAATTCTTAATGTATATAGTAGTGTTTGTCCAATGTAAATTTAAAGCTCTAAAATTGAATGTATTTAAGAATTCAACAATTGTTTTACTTATTCACAGACCCATACCAGATGTCCCAGATGCTAGAGCAAAGCTAATTGAAGCACTTCATTCAGCTGGCAAAATACCATCCAATATGTTCAACAATTATATTGAAGCATGCCAGAAAGAGGTTTCAGATTTGTTGGCAGGTAAGGGAATTTAATGAACTTCTAAATTTGACCGCCTTCTTCTGCCAGCCTTGAACTGTGCTTAAAAGCTTCGATCATTTTGAACATTTTAGTTGCTGGTCAGGTTCTGCACAAATACTTCCTCCATTTAATGACCGCCACCTGCACAGCCCTCCCCATCACTGATCCCTACTTTTTGCATGACCCTTCACTCCCCCAACTTCCACCTCCTTCTTTGTCCTCCCTTCCCCTGACATTCACCCTCTGCTTGGCCTCTCTTTTTCAACCCCCTCCCCATGTGCTGCCCTCCCTTCCCAAACTGCCACCTTCTACCGAGCCCTTCCTTTCTGTGACTTCAATTCCTTACACTGCCCTCCCCCACCCCAGCATGCCCATCCCCTCATCAGACGCCATCCCTTGAATGGCCCTCCCCAGATCTCATGCCCTACATGACCCTCCCTTCCGACCCCCACCCCTTGTATGGCCCATCTTCCCAGTACTGCCCTTCCCTCCCAGACTGACACCCCTACACAATCTTTCCTTTCCATGACCCCCAAGCCTTGCACTGCCATCTCTCCCAGCATGCCCTTCCCCTCCCCAGACCCTAAATGGCCTTCCCTAGATCCAATGCCCTACATGGCCTTCCCCTTTTCTGACCCCCATTCCTTGCACTGCTCATTCCTCCCCAATCCCCTTCTACTGCATGGCCTTCCACTCCTTGATCCCCCCACCCCCTTGTAGGGCCCTCCCTTCCCCTGACATTTACCCCCTGCACTGTCCTCCCCCTTTCAAACTTCCACCTCCATGTACAGCTTTCCCTTCCTGGATTCCCTTCCACTGAGCCCCTACCACTTGCATAGCCCTCCTTCCACAAAGCCCAACCCTCTCCTTTTGGCCTTCCCCTCATTAAGCCCTGATCCCTTGCCCTGCCCTCCCATCCCCAACCCCCATCCCTAGCATAACCCTCCCCTCCCAAAACCCCCAGCCTATGTAAAGCCTTCCCCTCCCTAATCACCAACCCCTTCTTGGTCTGCCCTGCCTTCACCCTGCACAGCCATCCCCCCTACTCCATGCGTTGCCCTCCCCTCCCCAAGCTCCAGCACCCTTCACAACCCTCCCCTTGACTGTCCCTTTTCTTGGTCAATCTGGCTCTGGTGGCCTGTCTGGTCTTTGACTAGAAAGTATTCTTTTTCTGGAAAGTACTGCATGGGGAAAATGTTCATATTGTGCATATTAGATAGACACATCTCTTCCAAGTTTAAAGCTTATCTGTATTGCTGTTTCAGACTCTTGTTTCAGCCAAATATTCTGACACAAGTGCCATTGCTTCATTATATTAAGATTTATATATAAGATTGTCTGTGATGTAGGATACCCCAATATCCATACATTAAAGTTATCATAATCTTGTTTGAATTCACACCCCTCATGCAAGCATATGCTCTCTCTCCCCTCATATTGTACCTTCAGGCTCTCTATCTTTCCCATTTGTAATTACATCTTCTTTTCGTACTGTTTGTGTCATTCTTTTAGCATCTCTTAGCCATTCGAATGGATATCCAAGAATATTTATCCAATTTTCCTCCACTTTTGTACCTTATTACATCCTATCCTTCGCATCCTTCCTCAGACTACGGTGAATTCCCTTTTTTTTTATCACCATCATAAGTATTGTGGCATATATTCCTACCTCTTCATGAAGAATACTTCCAAGATACTTTTTCCATTCTTGATCACCGTTTTCTGCATTAGAATTAACACCAGGAACAGACGAAGAAAGGCCACATCCGCTCACATCCCTTCTCTAGCTGTTATGTGTACTTCCTCCAGAACCACAGCTCCCTATTCACAACCAGGCCCTATAGACCTTTCTGTGGTTTACCACAGATGCTTCCTGCCCCTTGTTCAGTCCAACGACAGTATGTCGACCCCAGTATACCATATTGTTCCAATTCTCTCTATCCCGTGCACACCTTTCACCCTTCTACATGTTCAGGCCTCAATCACTCAAAACCTTTTTCACTCCATCCTTCCATCTCCAGTTTGGTCTCCCTGTTCCCCTTGTCCCTTCCACTTTTAACACATATAATCTTTGTCTGCCTTTCCTTACTCATTCTCTCCATGTATCCAAACACCTCAGCACACCCTCTTCTGTTCTCTCACCCACACTCTTTTTGTTACCACTCATCTCTCATTCCATTTCATTACTTATGTGATCAAACCTTCTGACCCTACATATTTTCCTCAGACATATCATTTCCAACACATCCACCTCCTCTGCACAACCTTATCTTTAGCCCATGCCTTGCATTCATATAATATTGTTGGGATTACAATTCCTTCAAACATACACACTTTTGCCCTCCTAAATAATGTTGCCTCTTTTCCAATATCTTCAGTGCACCCACAACCTGTGCCCCCTCCCCCACACTTTGATTCACGTCTGCTTCCCTAGTTCCATTCATTGCCATGTCCACTTCCAGAGGTATAAAAAACACATCACTTCATCCAACTTCTTTCCATTCAAACTCACACTGCACCTAACTTGTTCCAAAACCCTGTTGAACCCAGTTACCTTGCTTTTATTCTCATTCACTTTCTGTTTTCTCCTATTGCACACTCTTCCAGACTCAGTCACCAATTTTTGCAGTTTCTTACTCATATCCTCCACCAGAGCTCTATCATCAGCAAACAAAAACTGACTCACTTCCCAAGCCCTCTCATCCCCAACAGACTGCATACTCACCCCTCTCTCCAAGACTCAAATTGACCTCTCTCACTACCCCTTCCATAGATAAATTGAACAACCATGGTATTATCACACACACCCCTGCTGCAGCAACTCTCACTTTGAACCATTCACTTTCCTCTCTTCCTACTCATACACATGCCTTACACCCTTGATAAAACTTCTCACTGTCTCTCACAGCTCCTCCCAAGCCGTTTATTCTTAAGACCTTCCACAATGCATCCCCATCAACCCCATCATGTGATTTCTCAAGTTCCATAAATGGCACATACAAATTCATCTGTTTTTGTAAGTATCTCTCACACATTCCTCAAAGCGAACACCTGATCCACACATCCTCTACCACTTATGAAACCACACTATTAAGGCTCCGATCATGGACAAAAGTCCACATCAAGGCCAGGCAAGTGAAAGTATTTTACAAATTTTGGAGGAAGTGAAAAACCTGTCTTAAGATATGCCACGTCATAGTCATTGGGAAAGGCATGAGAAGGTAGAGTTCCAAAGCTTCAATGTGTAGGGAAAAGCAGTTATCAAAACAGCCTCACCATTCTCTTTTCCTTGACATTATTCTCCCTTTTGAAAACCTCTTCAAATCTTCACTCCAACTTCCACATGATAGTGATCAGACATCCCACTAGCTGCCCCTCTGAGCACAGTTACATCCAGAAATCTGTCTTTAACACCCATTGGAATTGATATGTAATCCAATAATGCCCAATAACTATCTCTCCATCTCACATACATATACTTTTGTATAGTCCTCTTTTTAAATTGGATATTCCCAATCGCCAGTCCTTTTTCAACTCCACAAGCTGTTTATCATTTCCATTCATAACACTCAGTACACTATGTGCTGTAATTAAACCCTCCTCGGCCACATTACTCACTTTCACATATGAATCTCCCATCACTAATACCTGATCTGTTACATCAAAACTGCTGACACTCTCATCCAGCTACTTCCAAAACACTTGCCTCATGATCTTTCTTATCATTTGCCAAGTGTATAAGCACTAACAATCACCCATTTCTTGCCATCCACTTTCAGTTTTACCCACATCAATCCAGAATTTACTTTCTTACACACTATTACTTTCCCACAGCTACTGCTTCAGGAGTAGTCCTTCTCCTTCTTTAGGTCTTGTCCTGTCGTCAACCCCTGACTTTACTTCTAAGACATTTCCAGACCATTCTTGTTTATTCCCTTGGGCTTTGTTTCTCTGAGCCAGAATATCCAGGTTTTTTCCACAAAAGTGATACCTGTCTCTCCTCTCTTCTCATCTTGGTTACATCCACACATTTAGAAACCCCAGCTCAAGCCTTCAGAGGAGGAGGAATCTTCCCTGCCTTGCTCCATCTGTTTCCTCTTTTAGAAAATGGATTGGAGGAAATTAAGGCTTCCAGACCCCCACACCTGCCCCCTTTAGTCACCTCTTATAACATGCAGGGAATACGGAGGTAGAATTTTTTCTTCCCTACCCTAGGGATAAGGTACTCTTATTTAAGATTTTGAACCCTTTCCAGTTTTTTAACTTAGGTGATGTTTTATAAGCCTTTCTTTTCTTGTAGATGTGTTCATGAGTGATCAAGATGTAATTGAAGAACCTATCACAGAGCTGTCTAACATGCTGCAAGAACTAGTCAATCATTCCAGTTGTAGCCAAGGTAGAGATGAAGCTTCGTCATCCATGGTGTTGCCAGTACTGTCTCAAATTTCACAGAAGATTGAGGAAATTATGAGGATATCAGACTCCAGACTAAAGAATATTAGTTATATAATCATAAATGTAAGAACATTTAATGCAAAACTGATAACATATCAGGTATGTATAACTGAGAAATATTTTTATGATTGAATATCACTAGAAAATTAACTAGATGATCAAACAGCTGTTCAGGACAAAGGTCTAGACCCTTTAATGATACCAGAGTGATTTGATGTTGCTATCCAAAAGAAGGGAGACATATGCAACTGAGATATTACACATGTACCTATGGAATCATAAAATCATAAAATAAAATTTGATTGTAAGCCCATTTGCATCCACCTGATGTTGGAAGACTGGGCCTGCTGAATATATCTTAAGAAAGAAACTCCACATGTTACATTGATAAGTATTTCGAGAACTCATCACATGTACTCACCATTACACCAGTTCATGAAAATAGTATGATTTTATGATTTGATATCAAGTATTGGCATCTGTACAATTTGGGGTAATTTTGGATTCAACTTGATTCATTAGAAAAGTATTTTAACTCTGTATCATTAGGTCATCTCTATTAAGTACTTGAAAATGATGGTCAGTATGGATGGAAGCAGAAAAGCTGGAGTTTATGATAAAGCCATTCATGATATAGGAATTGGAGGTATACTAAAATCTTTATTGAATGGAAGAACAATAAGTTTAGTGTGTATAAAAAACCTGCATGGAATATTTGTCTTAATTTCTAATATATGGAAATGAAATCTTTGTTTTTCATATCCCAGAGGGGTAAGGTTGTAGGCAGTTGATATTGATATCTTTTGTAATATGATAGGAATAAGGAGAATAAGTAAAAAAGAAATGAGATAAAGATATGTGGTTTCCTACATGGTATGACCATGTAGGACACATGGCATAGGATATACATAGGATATACATTGGCCTCCCACTTCTTGTTCCTTCCACCTCTGACACATATATCCTCTTTGTCAATCTTTCTTCACTCATTCTCTCCATGACCAAACCATTTCAAAACACCCTCTTCTGCTCTCTCAACCACACTCTTTTTATTGCCACACATCTCTCTTATCCTTTCATGACTTACGCGATCAAACCACCTCACACCACATATTGTCCTCAAACATCTCATTTCCAGCACAGCCACCCTCCTCCACACAACTAACTATAGCCCACGCCTCGCAACCATATGACATTGTTGGAACCACTATTCCTTCAAATATACCCATTTTTGCTTTCCAAGATAACGTTCTCAACTTCCACACATTTTTTTTTTGTAAGGATGTTGTTAATATCACATAAGCCTCATTAGCATAGGGAGAGAAAAGTCCAGGAAGTCATACATTGATATGAAAGGATGAGGTGGAAGGATGAAGGAGGCTTTTAAGTATTTAGTCCCTGATAATGAAGGAGGGTGGGTGAGGCATTCATGGGATCACAGCAAATTTAGTGATGTGGTACACAGGAGCTTGCATGCTGTCATTGAGTTGAACCAGGGCATATGAAGTGGTTAGGGGAAACCACAGAAAGGTCTATGGGGCTTGGTTGTTGATAGTGTAAAAAAGATTTTAAGCGATCAGGGCCTGAGCATGCAGGAGGGTGAAAGGTGTGCACTGGATAGTGTATTGGAATGATGTAGTATACTGGGGTCAGTGTGTTGTCGGTGGATCATCCTGGGTAAACCATTGAAAGGTCTTTAGGTCCTGATTGTAGATAGTGAGCTGTAGGCTCGGTGCATTGCATATGACAGTGAGAGAATGGTAGTGAGCAGATGTGGCTGTTCATCTTTTTCTGATGCTACCTTGCCAACACAGGAAATGGCAATCAGTTCTTTTTATATATATATATATATATATATATATATATATATATATATATATATATATATATATATATATATATATAATGCAATAGCACCAAGAACAGACAAAGAAAGGCCACATTCACTTACATTTATTATTTGGCTCTCTTGTGTAATGCACTGAAAGAACTGCCTATTTGGCATAAATAAGATGGCCTTTAATAGGGCACTCAGTTGCCTGTGCCTTCTCAGCTAACAAAAAGAACATACATTTTGAAATTACACACATTTGGTTTTTATGTTCTTGAGATTTCACAGTCTTACATTCTTCTGATGAGATCAACAGTTATTTTGAAAGGGGATAAAAAAAACACTAAATTCATGTACCAAGTGGAAGTAGGACATGTTTTAGATAAAAGATAGTATTTGTTGCCAGTGATTTTTACTTTAGCTTGAAGTGTACATACAGTTTTTACATCACTGTGGGTTTTGGGTTACCAAATAATGTGTGGCCTTTTTTATCAACCTGTTCACATGTTCCATAATCATTAAAGCGTACACATATGTATCCTGATAGTAGAATTGATTTTTATAAAAGGTATATATGTAACTTCTTACGTATGTTCCATACAGGTTGTAGAAAAGATAATTGGAATTGTAGAAAGATTATGCTTCACTTCTTACCCTGAGGGCAACATCAAAAAAAGACGACCTTCTTGGCTGACTCAATTTGTGTCATTACTTTCATCAAGTATAACCTTACAACAGGCACTTTTTACACACCTTGTGCACACTCTTGAAGGAGGCCAGCAAGGAGAAATTGCCTCAGATCAAGTAAGTTGCATGTAATTCATTTTTTATCTATCTTATCTTGTTTCCCCTTTTAGAAAGTTGAAATACAAGGAGGGGAGGGTTTCTAGCCCCCCCCCCCGCTCGTGTCCCCTTTAGTCGCCTTCTATGACACGCGTTGAATGCTTGGGAAGTATTCTTTCTCCCCTATCCCCTCCCCTCCTTGTATTTAAACTTTTTAAAAGGGGAAACAGGAGTCATGCTGGGAGTGCTCATCCTCCTTGAAAGTTCAGATTGGGGTGTCTAAATGTGTGTGGATGTAACCAAAATGAGAAAAAAAGGAGAGATAGGAGGTATGTTTAAGGAGAGGAACCTGGATGTTTTGGCTCTGAGTGAAACGAAGCTCAAGGGTGAAGGGGAAAAGTGGTTTGGAAATGTCTTGGGAGTAAAGTCAAGGGTTGGTGAGAGGACAAGAGCAAAGTAAGGAGTAGCACTATTCCTAAAGCAGGAATTGTGGGAGTATGTGATAGTGTGTAAGAAAGTAAACTCTAGATTGATATGGGTAAAACTGAAAGTGGATGGAGAGAGATGGGTGATTATTGGTGCCTATGCACCTGGTCATGAAAAGAAAGATCATGAGAGGCAAGTGTTTTAGGAGCAGCTGAGTGAGTGTGTTAGCAGCTTTGATGCACAAGACTGGGTTATAGTGATGGGTGATTTGAATGCAAAGGTGAGTAATGTGGCAGTTGAGGGTATAATTGATGTACATGGGGTATTCAGTGCTGTAAATGGAAATAGTGAAGAGCTTGTAGATTGGTGTGCTAAAAAAGGACTGTTGATTCAGAATACCTGGTTTAAAAAGAGAGATATACATAAGTATACATATGTAAGTAGGAAAGATGGCGAAAGTGTTATTGGATTACGTGTTAATTGATAGGCATGTGAAAGAGAGACTTTTGGATGTTAATATGCAGAGAGGCTGATACTGGAGGGATGTCTGATCTTTACCTTGTGGAGGTGAAGGTGAATTTTTGTAGAGGTTTGCAGAAAAGAAGAGAGAATGTTGGGGTGAAGAGGGTGGTGAGAGTAGGTAAGCTTGGAAAGGAGAATTGTGTGAGGAAGTACCAGGAGAGACTGAGTGCAGAATGGAAAAAGGTGAGAGCAAATGACATAAGGGGAGTTGGGAGGAATGGGATGTATTTAGGGAAGCATTGATGGCTTGTGCAAAAGATGCCGGTAGCATGAGAAAGGTGGGAGGTAGGCAGATTAGAAAGGGTAATGAGTGGTGGGATGAAGTAAGATTGTTAGTGAAAGAGAAGAGAGAGGCATTTGGACAATTTTTGCAGGGAAATAGTGCAAATAACTGAGAGATGTATAAAAGAACAAGGGAGGAGATCAAGAGAAAGTTGCAAGAGGTGAAAAAGAGGGCAAATGAGAGTTGGGGTGAGTGAGGATCGTTAAATTTTTTTTATACTTTGTCGCTGTCTCCCGCGTTTGCGAGGTAGCGCAAGGAAACAGACGAAAGAAATGGCCCAACCCCCATACACACGTACATACACACGTCCACACACGCAAATATACATACCTACACAGCTTTCCATGGTTTACCCCAGACGCTTCACATGCCTTGATTCAATCCACTGACAGCACGTCAACCCCTGTATACCACATCGCTCCAATTCACTCTATTTCTTGCCCTCCTTTCACCCTCCTGCATGTTCAGGCCCCGATCACACAAAATCTTTTTCACTCCATCTTTCCACCTCCAATTTGGCCTCCCTCTTCTCCTCGTTCCCTCCACCTCCGACACATATATCCTCTTGGTCAATCTTTCCTCACTCATTCTCTCCATGTGCCCAAACCATTTCAAAACACCCTCTTCTGCTCTCTCAACCACGCTCTTTTTATTTCCACACATCTCTCTTACCCTTACGTTACTTACTCGATCAAACCACCTCACACCACACATTGTCCTCAAACATCTCATTTCCAGCACATCCATCCTCCTGCGCACAACTCTATCCATAGCCCACGCCTCGCAACCATACAACATTGTTGGAACCACTATTCCTTCAAACATACCCATTTTTGCTTTCCGAGATAATGTTCTCGACTTCCACACATTTTTCAAGGCTCCCAAAATTTTCGCCCCCTCCCCCACCCTATGATCCACTTCCGCTTCCATGGTTCCATCCGCTGACAGATCCACTCCCAGATATCTAAAACACTTCACTTCCTCCAGTTTTTCTCCATTCAAACTCACCTCCCAATTGACTTGACCCTCAACCCTACTGTACCTAATAACCTTGCTCTTATTCACATTTACTCTTAACTTTCTTCTTCCACACACTTTACCAAACTCAGTCACCAGCTTCTGCAGTTTCTCACATGAATCAGCCACCAGCGCTGTATCATCAGCGAACAACAACTGACTCACTTCCCAAGCTCTCTCATCCCCAACAGAGGGAGAATAAAAAGATTGTTTTGGAGGGAGGTAAATAAAGTGCATAAGACAAGAGAACAAATGGAAACATCGGTGAAGTGGGCTAATGGGGAGGTAGTAACAAGTATTGGTTAAGTGAGAAGGAGATGGAGTGAGTATTTTGAAGGGTTGTTGAATGTGTTTGATGATAGAGTGGTAGATATAGGGTGTTTTGGTCGAGGTGGTGTGCAAAGTGAGAGAGGTCAGGGAGAATGGTTTGATAAAGAGAGAAGTAGTGAAAACTTTGCGGAAGATGAAAGCCAGCAAGGCGGCGGGTTTGGATGGTATTGCCGTGGAATTTATTAAAAAAGGGGGTGACTGTGTTGTTGACTGGTTGGTGAGAATATTCAGTGTATGAATGGTTCACGGTGAAGTGCCTGAGGATTGGTGGAATGCATGCATAGTGCCATTGTATAAAGGCAAAGGGGATAAAGGTGAGTGTTCAGATTACAGAGATATAAGTTTGTTGAGTATTCCTGGGAAATTATATGGGAGGTTATTTATTGAGGGGGTGAAGGCATGTACAGAGCATCAGATAGGGGAAGAGCAGTGTGGTTTCAGAAGTGTTAGAGGATATGTGGATCAGGTGTTTACTTTGAAGAATGTATGTGAGAAATACTTAGAAAACCAGATGGATTTGTATGTAGCATTTATGGATCTGGAGAAGGCATATGATGGAGTTAATAGAGATGCTCTTTGGAAGGTATTAAGAGTATATGGTGTGGGAGGTAAGTTGCTAGAAGCAGTGAAAAGTTTTTATTGGGGATGTAAGGCATGTGTATGAGTAGGAAGAAAGGAAAGTGATTGGTTCCCAGTGAATGCTGGTTTGCGGCAGGGGTGAGTGATGTCTCCATGGTTGTTTAATTTGTTTATGGATAGGGTTGTTAGGGAGGTGAATGCAAGGGTTTTAGAGAGAGGGGCAAGTATGCAGTCTGTTGTGGATGAGAGGGCTTGGGAAGTGAGTCTGTTGTTGTTCGCTGATGATACAGCGCTGGTGGCTGATTCATGTGAGAAACTGCAGAAGCTGGTGACTGAGTTTGGTAAAGTGTGTGAAAGAAGAAAGCTGAGAGTAAATGTAAATAAGAGCAAGGTTATTAGGTTCACTAGGGTTGAGGGACAAGTCAATTGAGAGGTAAGTTTGAATGGAGAAAAACTGGAGGAAGTAAATTGTTTTAGATATCTGGGAGTGGGTTTAGCAGCAGATGGATCCATGGAAGCAGAAGTGAGTCACAGGGTAGGGGATGGGATGAAGGTTCCAGGAGTGTTGAAGAATGTGTGGAAGGCAAGAATGTTATCTTGGAAAGCAAAAATGGGTATGTTTGAAGGAATAGTGGTTCCAACAATGTTATATGGTTGTGAGGCATGGGCTATAGATAGGGTTGTGCAGAGGAGGGTGGATGTGTTGGAAATGAAATGTTTGAGGACAGTATGTGGTGTGAGGTGGTTTGATTAAGTAATGAAAGGGTAAGAAAGATGTGTGGTAATAAAAAGAGTGTGGTTGAGAGAGCAGGAGAGGGTGTGTTGAAATGGTTTGATCTCGTGGAGTGAATGAGTGAGGAGAGATTGACAAAGGATATATGTGTCAGAGGTGGAGGGAATGAGGAGAAGTGGGAGTCCAAATTGGAGGTGGAAGGATGGAGTGAAAAAGAGTTTGAGCAATCGGGCCTGAACATACAGGAGGGTGAAAGGCATACAATGAATAGAGTGAATTGGAACGATTTGGTATACCGGTGTCAGCGTGCTGTCAGTAGATTGAACCAGGGCATGTGAAGTGTCTGGGGTAAACCATGGAAAGTTTTTAGGGGGCCTGGATGTGAAAAGGGAGCTGTGGTTTCGGTGCATTACACATGACAGCTAGAGACTGAGTGCGACGGGAATGGATGAAGGCAGCAAGTATGAATATGTACATGTGTATATATGTATATGTATGTGTATGTATATGTTGAAATGTATAGGTATGTATATGTGCATGTGTAGGCGTTTATGTATATACATGCGTATGTGGGTGGGTTGGGCCATTCTTTCATCTGTTTCCTTGCACTACCTTGTTAACACAGGACACAGCGACAGAGTATGACAATAATGATAATCTATCTTATCCTTTTTCTTTTCTTTTTCCTGCTAAATAGCATAGCATATGCAGAATCATATGAAATTATTTCATTTATTTACCTTCTCTTCTCTTTCAGTCTTCACAAAAAGACAGTATTAACACAATGAAATTTAGCTTAGTAATGCACCACCAGATGCACCCAGTTGCTTGAAAAGAATAAGGGATGCCAGTTATTTTTCCACAAAGGTGAAAATATTAGAATGGAAATCTGGAGAGATAACCAAGATGTAGACTTCAGGGATAATAATAAAAAGCAGCAATACTTTTAAAGTGGGAGTATTTAAAGAATGTTATGGAGTTTGTAGGCTTGTGGCAGACCACATAGTGATGCTGCAGTATAACTGTCATCAGAAAAACCATCAGAGTGAGAGAGAGCTGCCCTTTTCCTCTTTTGGGAACTGCTGATTTGTAAACTTTGGAAAATCAGTTTGCTTCTTGTTAAAGTTTTGTTTATGATTGTTATAAACTGTTCAGAACACCTAATATGAAAAGGTGTCATAATATATCTTCACATATACAAGACTAAATTATTTGCCTGCTTGTTCTGTATGCCTCTAGCATTTACATTTCAGGCTTAGAAAGTTAGGCTATGAAAGGAAATTAGAAGTTTAATTTGAATAATTCAGTTGGCATAGATGACTTGTCACTTCAGGTTTAAGAATTAAGAAGTTAAACAGCTTTTAGAGGATGATATGTGGTATGAGGCAATGTGACCTTAAAAGGATTGACAGTAAGAGAGATGTGTCGTAGTAAGCACAGTCTGATTAAGGGACCTGACCAGGGTGTATCAAAATGGTTCAGACATATGGTGAGGATGAGCTAAGAATGACTGATTAAAAGGATCTACATATCAAGTATGGAGGGAGGAAGGAGGAGGGGGAGTGGTGGAAGCTTTAGGAATATTGATGCAATGAACATTTATGAGGGGGAGAGGCATGCATAGGATAGAGTGAATTGTATCAATGTGGTATATGGAAGACATAATGTCAGTGGGCTGAACCAGGGCATATGAAGCAGTCAAGATAAACCTTGAAATGGTCTGTGATGCTACCGTGGATGGTAGGCTCTGACCTATATACATTATACATAACAGCTCAGGAGTGGATGTGTGCAAGTGGAGCCATTGTTCATTTGTTCCTGATGCTACTTCACTGAGGCAGGAGACATTATTAGGTATAAAAGATGGGAATGGATGAAGGCAGCAAGTATGAATATGTATATGTATGTATATGTCTGTGTATGTAAACGAATGGGGCCTTTGTTGTCTTTTCCTAGCGCTACCTCGCACACATGAGGGGGGAGGGGGATGTTATTCCATGTGTGGCGAGGTGGTGATGGGAATGAATAAAGGCAGACTGTGAATTGTGTGCATGTGTATATATGTATGTGTCTGTGTGTATATGTATGTGAACATTGAGATGTATGGGTATGTATATTTGCATGTGTGGATGTGTATGTATATACTAGTGTATGGGGGTGGGTTGGGCCATTTCTTTCGTCTGTTTCCTTGCGCTACCTCGCAAACGCGGAAGACAGCAACAAAGCAAAATATATAAATATAGATATGTCTGTGTATGTATAGGTATGTATACGTTGAAATGTATATGTGCTTGTATGGGTGTTTATGTATATACATGTGTATGTGGGTGGGTTGGGCCATTCCTCATCTGTTTCCTTACGCTACCTCGCTATCGCAGGAGATGGCAACTAAGTATGATGAATACAGACAATCTTTCCAGTCATTTGAACTATTCACTAATGATATCACTACCTCTGTGGAAAGAGAGAACGTTATCTCAGAGAGCAAAATTGAGTATGTTTGAAGAAATAGTAGTTCTAACTCAATCATTCTTTCGTCTGTTTCCTTGCACTACCTCACTAACGCGGGAGACAGCGACAAAGCAAAATAAATAAATATAAATATATCTTTCTTTTCTTTCATACTATTCGCCATTTCCTGCATTAGCAAGGTAGCGTTAGGAACAGAGGACTAGGCCTTTGAGGGAATATCCTCACCTGGCCCCCTTCTCTGTTCCTTCTTTTGGAAAATTAAAAAATAATGTGAGGGGAGGATTTCCAGCCACCCGCTCCCTCCCCTTTTAGTCGCCTTCTACGACATGCAGGGAATACGTGGGAAGTATTCTTTCTCCCCTATCCCCAGGGATATAACCAAGATGTGAAAAAAGGAGAGATAGGTAGTATGTTTGAGGAAAGGAACCTGGATGTTTTGGCTTTGAGTGAAACGAAGCTCAAGGGTAAAGGGGAAGAGTGGTTTGGGAATGTCTTGGGAGTAAAGTCAGGGGTTAGTGAGAGGACAAGAGCAAGGGAAGGAGTAGCAGTACTCCTGAAACAGGAGTTGTGGGAGTATGTGATAGAATGTAAGAAAATAAATTCTCGATTAATATGGGTAAAACTGAAAGTTGATGGAGAGAGATGGGTGATTATTGGTGCATATGCACCTGGGCATGAGAAGAAAGATCATGAGAGGCAAGTGTTTTGGGAGCAGCTGAATGAGTGTGTTAGTGGTTTTGATGCACGAAACCGGGTTATAGTGATGGGTGATTTGAATGCAAAGGTGAGTAATGTGGCAGTTGAGGGAATAATTGGTATACATGGGGTGTTCAGTGTTGTAAATGGAAATGGTGAAGAGCTTGTAGATTTATGTGCTGAAAAAGGACTGGTGATTGGGAATACCTGGTTTAAAAAGCGATATATACATAAGTATACGTATGTAAGTAGGAGAGATGGCCAGAAAGCGTTATTGGATTACATGTTAATTGACAGGCGCGCGAAAGAGAGACTTTTGGATGTTAATGTGCTGAGAGGTGCAACTGGAGGGATGTCTGATCATTATCTTGTGGAGGCTAAGGTGAAGATTTGTATGGGTTTTCAGAAAAGAAGAGTGAATGTTGGGGTGAAGAGGGGTGGTGAGAGTAAGTGAGCTTGGGAAGGAGACTTGTGTGAGGAAGTACCAGGAGAGACTGAGTACAGAATGGAAAAAGGTGAGAACAATGGAAGTAAGGGGAGTGGGGGAGGAATGGGATGTATTTAGGGAATTAGTGATGGATTGCACAAAAGATGCTTGTGGCATGAGAAGAGTGGGAGGTGGGTTGATTAGAAAGGGTAGTGAGTGGTGGGATGAAGAAGTAAGATTATTAGTGAAAGAGAAGAGAGAGGCATTTGGACGATTTTTGCAGGGAAAAAATGCAATTGAGTGGGAGATGTATAAAAGAAAGAGACAGGAGGTCAAGAGAAAGGTGCAAGAGGTGAAAAAGAGGGCAAATGAGAGTTGGGGTGAGAGAGTATCATTAGATTTTAGGGAGAATAAAAAGATGTTCTGGAAGGAGGTAAATAAAGTGCGTAAGACAAGGGAGCAAATGGGAACTTCAGTGAAGGGCGCAAATGGGGAGGTGATAACAAGTAGTGGTGATGTGAGAAGGAGATGGAGTGAGTATTTTGAAGGTTTGTTGAATGTGTTTGATGATAGAGTGGCAGATATAGGGTGTTTTGGTCGAGGTGGTGTGCAAAGTGAGAGGGTTAGGGAAAATGATTTGGTAAACAGAGAAGAGGTAGTAAAAGCTTTGCGGAAGATGAAAGCCGGCAAGGCAGCAGGTTTGGATGGTATTGCAGTGGAATTTATTAAAAAGTGGTTGACTGGTTGGTAAGGTTATTTAATGTATGTATGACTCATGGTGAGGTCCCTGAGGATTGGCGGAATGCGTGCATAGTGCCATTGTACAAAGGCAAAGGGGATAAGAGTGAGTGCTCAAATTACAGAGGTATAAGTTTGTTTATATCCCTGGGGATAGGGGAGAAAGAATACTTCCCACGTATTCCCTGCGTGTCGTAGAAGGCGACTAAAAGGGAAGGGAGCGGGGGGCTGGAAATCCTCCCCTCTCGTTTTTTTTTAATTTTCCAAAAGAAGGAACAGAGAAGGGGGCCAGGTGAGGATACTCCCTCAAAGGCCCAGTCCTCTGTTCTTAACGCTACCTCGCTATCGCGGGAAATGGCGAATAGTATGGAAAAAAAAAAAAGTTTGTTGAGTATTCCTGGTAAATTATATGGGAGGGTATTGATTGAGAGGGTGAAGGCATGTACAGAGCATCAGATTGGGGAAGAGCACTGTGGTTTCAGAAGTGGTAGAGGATGTGTGGATCAGGTGTTTGCTTTGAAGAATGTATGTGAGAAATACTTAGAAAAGCAAATGGATTTGTATGTAGCATTTATGGATCTGGAGAAGGCATATGATAGAGTTGATAGAGATGCTCTGTGGAAGGTATTAAGAATATATGGTGTGGGAGGCAAGTTGTTAGAAGCAGTGAAAAGTTTTTATCGAGGATGTAAGGCATGTGTACGTGTAGGAAGAGAGGAAAGTGATTGGTTCTCTGTGAATGTAGGTTTGCGGCAGGGGTGTGTGATGTCTCCATGGTTGTTTAATTTGTTTATGGATGGGGTTGTTAGGGAGGTAAATGCAAGAGTTTTGGAAAGAGGGGCAAGTATGAAGTCTGTTGTGGATGAGAGAGCTTGGGAAGTGAGTCAGTTGTTGTTCGCTGATGATACAGCGCTGGTGGCTGATTCATGTGAGAAACTGCAGAAGCTGGTGACTGAGTTTGGTAAAGGTAAGGTAAGTTTGGTAAAGGTAAGTTTGAATGGAGAAAAACTGGAGGAAGTAAAGTGTTTTAGATATCTGGGAGTGGATCTGGCAGCGGATGGAACCATGGAAGCGGAAGTGGATCATAGGGTGGGGGAGGGGGCGAAAATCCTGGGTGCCTTGAAGAATGTGTGGAAGTCGAGAACATTATCTCGGAAAGCAAAAATGGGTATGTTTGAAAGAATAGTGGTTCCAACAATGTTGTATGGTTGCGAGGCGTGGGCTATGGATAGAGTTGTGCGCAGGAGGATGGATGTGCTGGAAATGAGATGTTTGAGGACAATGTGTGGTGTGAGGTGGTTTGATCGAGTAAGTAACGTAAGGGTAAGAGAGATGTGTGGAAATAAAAAGAGCATGGTTGAGAGAGCAGAAGAGGGTGTTTTGAAATGGTTTGGGCACATGGAGAGAATGAATGAGGAAAGATTGACCAAGAGGATATATGTGTCGGAGGTGGAGGGAACGAGGAGAAGAGGGAGACCAAATTGGAGGTGGAAAGATGGAGTGAAAAAGATTTTGTGTGATTGGGGCCTGAACATGCAGGAGGGTGAAAGGAGGGCAAGGAATAGAGTGAATTGGAGCAATGTGGTATACCGGGGTTGACGTGCTGTCAGTGGATTAAATCAGGGCATGTGAAGCGTCTGGGGTAAACCATGGAAAGCTGTGTAGGTATGTATATTTGCGTGTGTGGACGTATGTATATACATGTGTATGGGGGTGGGTTGGGCCATTTCTTTCGTCTGTTTCCTTGCGCTACCTCGCAAACGCGGGAGACAGCGACAAAGCTAAAAAAAAAAAACATGCATATTTATACACATACATAGAAATATACATATATACACATGTACATATTCATACTTGCTTGCCTTCATTCATTCCCGTTGCTACCTCTCCCCACAGAAAACAGTATCGCAAACCTCCGCTTCAGCAAATTAGCACCAGGAAAACAGACAAAAAAGGCCACATTCGTTCACACTTTGCAGAAATTAATTGAAGAACTAGGTTCCCTAGCTAAATTCCTACAGGCTTATATACTTCATAGATTTTATGTTTCAGATTAAGAAATGTGGAATTATACTCTCTGAAATCTGGAGGATTGAAGGTCTTTTTCTTCCTGTTACTGAAGGATCTACACCGAATCAGAAAGCTCTACCTTTCACTCAGTACTTCCTGAATAAATTGGGGCTAAGTTCTCAGCAAGCATTTGTCTTTGCTTGTAGGTGGGTATTAGTTAGAAATCATGTAGCAATTTTTCCTTTTTTGAACGTTTTTATGATTTCTTTTATTATTAGTATGAGGATAATGATATATGAAAAACTTTGTATGATTATAAATTTTTCTCTGATACTTCTTCATTTGTTGCCTTGGCAAGGAAGCATCTAGAACAGATGACTGAGCCTAAGAGAAAAAACCCTGAGATGGCTTCTCTCTTTGTCCTCTTGTAAAGTGATTATTCAGAAGGGGAGGATATTCAAGTGACCCTACCCCCAACTCCATTCCTACCCATCTTAGTTGACATCTTTGACATGCAAGAAATGCATGGCTAGTATTTTTATGCCCTATCCCATGTGTAATTATTATTATCACCATATTTTTTTATTGCTTTTACACTGTTTTCTGAATATTGAAGTAAGACGTAGGAATAGACTCATTTGCTCACATGTGACAGTTGAGGGTTTATCCAAGGATATCCGTTGTAAATGAAAATGTTGAACAGCTTGTGGAGTTGTGTGCTGAAAATTAACTGATGATTGAGAATACATAGTTTAAAAAGAGGAACATATATATATTTTTTTCATACATATCCACCATTTCCCGCATTAGCAAGGTAGTGTCAAGAACAGAGGAGTGAGCCGTAGAGGGAATATCCTCATTTGGCTCCCTTCTCTGTTGCTTTTTTTGGAAAAGTAAAAATGGGAGGGGAGGATTTCCAGCCCCTCGCTCCCTCCCCCTTTAGTCGCCTTCTAAGACTTACAGGGAATACGTGGGAAGTATTCTTTCTCCCCTATCCCCAGGGATGATATACAAGTATAGATAGATAATTATAGGTGCTTGGAGGGCATTACAGTTTTAGATTATGTTATAATTGGTAGTCATGCCAGAGAGAGAATTTTTTATTTAAATGTGGTGGTGGGATGTCTGATTACTTTTTTTATGAAGGCAAGGGTGAAAGTTTGTAAAGTCTTCAGGAAAAATCGTGATGATATATGATAGGAAGAGGTTGGTGAAAGCAAATAAAGTTGGAAAGCATGCATGTGTGAAGAGATACTAGGAGGGATTGGGTGAAGCATCACAAAAAGTGAGAGTAAACAAAACTAGAGAAGTGAGCAAAGAATTGGCAGCATTTAGGGAAGGAACAGAGAACGAGGCCAGGTGAGGATATTCCTCAGAGGCCCAGTCCTCTGTTCTTAACGCTACCTTGCTAACGCGGGAAATGGCGAATAGTATGAAAGAAAGTATATATGTATATGTTTGTGTTTCCCATTTTAGAAAGTTAATACAAGGAGGGGAGGATTTCCGGCCCCCCGCTCCCGTCCCCTCTAGTCGCTTTCTACGACACGCGAGGAATACGTGGGAAGTATTCTTTCACCCCTATCCCCAGGGATAATATACATATATATATACACACACACACACACACACATACATATATATACATATGAAAAATGTAAGAAACAATTTAGAAAACAAACTTTTAGCTTGAAATGAATGAAAAAATGAACGTCACATAATGGTTCAACCTCTGGCTATGGAAAAGGAAATGTACAATTTATTCACACAAACGTCAATAGCAGTTCTCATCAATTTCACCACTGTATCAATAAGCTTCAATGTCTAAGCTACATTTTTCTCCAACTTCACTATTTTCTTGTCAAAACACCATGCATGAAAACTATCACTCCAGTAACACAACTATAAACATTTACTTCCCCTTTAAAAAGTTCTGGGGAAGTCTGTCTCGATACACTGCGGCGAGGCGAGGCGACGCTGACAAAGTATAAAAAAAAAAAAAAAAAAAAAAAAAAAAAATATGTTTGTGTATGTGTATGTATATGCTGATATGTATGTGTGTGTGCATGGGTGTTTTTTTATTCATTCTATTTATTTCTTTATTATAATTTGTCGCTGTCTTCCTCATTAGCGAGGTAGCGCAAGGAAACAGACGAAAGAATGGCCCAACCCACCCACATACACATGTATATACATAAATGCCCACACACGCACATATACGTACTTATACATTTCAACGTATACATACATATATATGCACACACATATACATATATACACATGTACATATTCATACATGCTGCCTTCATCCATTCCCACTGCCACCCCTCCACACATGAAATGACACCCCCATCCCCCCGCATGCACGTGAAGTAGCACTAGGAAAGGACAACAAAGGTCACATTCGTCCTCACTCAGACTCTAGCTGTCATATGTAATGCACCGAAACCACAGCTCCCTTTCCACATCCAGGCCCCACAAAATTTTCCATGGTTTACCCCAGATGCTTCAAATGCCCTGGTCCAATCCATTGACAGCATGTTGACCCCGGTATACCACATCATTCCAATTCACTCTATTCCTTGCATACCTTTCACCCCCCTGTATGTTCAGGCTGCGATCGCTCAAAATCTTTTTCACTCCATCTTTCCACCTCCAATTTGGTCTCCCACTTCTCCTCGTTCCCTCCACCTCTGACACTTACATCCTCTTTGTCAATCTGTCCTCACTCATTCTCTCCATGTGACCAAACCATTTCAAAACACCCTCTTCTGCTCTCTCAACCACTCTCTTTTTATTTCCTTACATCTCTCTTACCCTTTCATTACTTACTCGATCAAACCGCCTCACACCACATATTGTCCTCAGACATCTCATTTCCAACACAACCACCCTCCTCCACACAACCCTGTCTATTGCCCATGCCTCACAACCATATAACATTGTCGGAACCACTATTCCTTCAACCATACCCATTTTTGCTTTTTGAGATAATTTTTTCGCCTTCCACACATTCTACAACCCTCCCAGAACCTTCGCCCCCTCCCCCACCCTGTGACTCACTTCCGCTTCCATGGTTCCATCCGCTGCCAAATCCACTCCTAGATATCTAAAACACTTCACTTCCTCCAGTTTTTCTCCATTCAAACTTATTCATTTTATTTGTATGTTATACCTTGTCGCTGTCTCCCGTGTTAGCGAGTTAGCGCAAGAAAACAGATGAAAGAATGGCCCAACCCACCCACATGCACATGTATATACATATACATACACGTCCACACGCGCATATGCATACCTATACATTTCAGTGTATACATATGTATACACATACACAGACATATACATATATACTCATGCACATAATTCATACTTGCTGACTTTATTCTTTCCTGTCGCCACCTCACCACACATGAAATAGCATCCCCCCCGCGAAGTAGCGGTAGGAAAGGACAAAAGGCCACGCTCGTTCACACTCAGTCTCTAGCTGTCATGTGTAATGCACCGAAACCACAGCTCCCTTTCCATATTCAGGCCCCACAAAACTTTCCATGGTTTACCTCAGACGCTTCACATGCCCTGGTTCCATCCATTGACAGCACATCGATCCTGGTATACCACATCGTTCCAATTAACTCTATTCCTTGCACACCTTTCACCCTCCTGTATGTTCTGGCCCCGATTGCTCAAAATCTTTATCACTCCATCTTTCCACCTCCAATTTGGTCTCCCACTTCTCCTTGTTCCCTCCACTTCTGACACATATATCCTCTTTGTCAATATTTCCTCACTCATTCGCTCCATGGGACCAAGCCACTGCAATACACCCTCTTCTGCTCTCTCAACCACACTCTTTTTATTACCACACATCTCTCTTACCCTTTCATTACTTACTCGATCAAACCACCTCACACCACATAGTGTCCTCAAACATCTCATTTCCAACACATCTACCCTCCTCCGCTCAACCCTATCTATAGCCCATGCCTCACAACCATATAACATTGTTGGAACCACTATTCCCAACATACCCATTTTTGCTCTCTGAGATAACATTCTCACCTTCCACACATTCTTCAACGCTCCCAAAACTTTCAACCCCTCCCTCACCCTGTGACTCAATTCCACTTCCATAGTTCCATCCGCTGCGAAATCCACTCCCTGATATCTAAAACACTTCACGTCCTCCAGTTTTCCTCCATTCAAACTCACCTCCCAATTTATTTGTCCCTCACCCCTACTGAACCTAATAATCTTGCTCTTATTCACATTTACTCTCAGCTTTCTACCCGAATCAGCCACCAGTGCTGCATCATCAGCAAGCAACAACTGACTCACTTCCCAAGCCCTCCCATCTCCAACAGACTGCATACTTGCCCCTCTTTCCAAAACTCTTGCATTCACCTCCCTAACAACCCCATCTGTAAACAAATTAAACAACCATGGAGACATCACGCATCCTTGCTGCAAACCGACATTCACTGGGAACCAATCACTTTCCTCTCTTACTCATACACATGCCCTACATCCTCGATAGAATCTTTTCACTGCTTCTAGCAACTTACCTCCCACACCATATACTCTTAATACCTTCCACAGAGCATCTCTATCGACTCTATCATATACCTTCTCCAGATTCATAAATGCTACATACAAATCCATGTTTTTCTAAATATTTCTCAAATACATTCATCAAAGCAAACACCTGATCCACACATCCTCTACCACTTCTGAAACCACACTGCCCTTCCCCAGTCTGATGCTATGTACATGTCTTTACCCTCTCAATCAATACCCTCCCATATGATTTCCCAGGAATACTCAACAAACTTATGTCTCTGTAATCTGAACACTCACCTTTATCCCATTTGCCTTTGTACAGTGGCACTATGCATGCATTCCACCAATTCTCAGGGTCTTCACCATGAACCATACATATATTAAATATTCTCACCAACTAGTCAACAATGCAGTCACCCCCTTTTTTAATGAATTCCACAGCACTACCATCCAAACCTGCCACCTTGCCAGCTTTCATCTTCCGCAAAGCTTTCGCTAACTCTTCTCTGTTTACCAAATCATTCTCTCTGACCCTCTCACTTTGCACACCACCTCGACCATAACACCCTATATCTGCCACTCTATCATCAAACACATTCAACAAACCTTCAGAATACTCACTTCACCTCTACTTGTTATTACCTCCCCATTTGCCCCCTTCTTATGCACTTTATTTATCTCCTTCCAAAACATCTTTTTATTCTCCCTAAAATTTAATGATACTCTCTCACCCCAACTCTCATTTGCCCTCTTTTTCACCTCTTGCACCTTTCTCTTGACCTCTTGCCTCTTTCTTTTATACATATATATATGTGTGTGTATGTATACGAGTGGATGGGCAATTCTTCATCTGCTTCCTGGCACTACCTTGCTGACGCAGGACACAGCGGTTAAGTATAACAAAAAAATATTTTTTATTTTATTTATTATACTTAATTGCCATCTCCCACATCAGTGAGGTAGTGTGAGGAAACAGACAAGGAAAAGGCCCAACCCACCCACACACACATTTATGTACATAAATGTCCATACAAGCACATATACATACATATACATTTCACTGTATACCTACATATACATACACAGACATTCCCCCCCCTCCAGCGAGGTAGTTCCAGGAAAAGACAAAAAAGGACACATTCATTCATACTCAAGTCTAGCTGTCATGTGTAATGCATCAGAACCACAGCTCCCTTCCCACACCCATGCCCCACACACCTTTCCATGGTTTACCCCAGACACTTCACATGCCCTGGTTCAATCCATTGACAGCACATCCACTCCAGTATACCACATCAGTCCAATACACCCTAATTCCTCGCACACCTTTCACGCTCCTGTATGTTCAGGCCCCAATCACTCAAAATCTTTTTCACTCCATCCTTCCATCTCCAATTTGTTTGTGTGTACCTTAACCTGAACCAGATACCCATTTTATTAGCCATCCTTTAGGGATGGATGAGTAGCTGGTTTAGGAATGCTAACCACTACACCACAGTAATCCATAGATTTATTATACCAGCATTATTTTTTGTCTTTTACTTTGGTTTTGCAGTATCCTGAATGCCTGGCTGAAGTGGTACATACTGAGTGAGGATGATGCAGCTACTGGAGAGCCTTCACTGCACTCTCTCCCAACTCAGCTCCTAGATATGTACTGTTGTCTAGCCCCACGACTTCCTCTTATCTGCAGCCATCAAAGTGACTCAGAGTTTGGTTTTATAATTAGTAATGCATGTCTTACATTACCCTTAGAGTGTTTGGTTGTATAAGCCCATGAAAATATTGATCTGGAAAAAAAAATAGTGGATTCTCTTGCTGCTGGTGTAATTTTATAATCAATGTTCAGGCTCTCAATTGTGATATCATAAACTGTTTCTATTGGCTTCAGGTGAGAAGGAAGTTACAGTAGCTGATGTGTATTCATACCTTGATGGCTGTAATGTACCAGAGTATTCAAGACTTTACTTCACTCATATCTGTAAATATGGTGAAAAGCATAAGGTATGTCCACATTTCTTTTATATATAAGAGTCAGCTACAGGAAGCTATTATATCATCTTTCATGCTCATTAGTGATGGATCTTTTTTTTTTATATATGATACACATATGCATGCATTGTTTTATAATGTCAAATCATGCACTATAATTGATCCCACTCATACCTTGCGTGTCTTCCTTTCCCAACATATTTTTTTTATTTGTTTTCCTTTTTTCAACATATTTTTTTATATTTGTTTTCCTCTCCTAACATATTTTTTTTTATATTTGTTTGCCATTTCCTGTATTAGATATCTACTGCATGTGTTAGAATGCAACTAAAATGGGGATAGTACCAGGGACCCTCCTCTTTACATATTGTTTTGCTTGACCTTAGTGCTTGTGGACTTTGATGTAGATAGTCTAGAACATGCAGCTTTCAATAACCATCTTTAGGTCCAGGTAGGTATCTTCAGTGTGACAGAATAAAATAGCAAAATAGAGCTGGTTAACATTCAGAGAAAGAGACATGGTCTTGTTAGGAATATGAATCATGTGTAAATGATATATATCTTTACCATTATCCCCTGATTTGCAGCATTTCACACTTGAAGCAGTTAAGAAATAGGATACATGCTCAAATTGCAACATGTAAGCACCTGCACCTGTGGAAGATTTGAAAATTAGGAAAGTTTCCCCCATATTTCTAGTGTATAAGAATTTTTTTCTTTTTTTTTTTTTTTCAAACTATTCGCCATTTCCCGCGTTAGCGAGGTAGCGTTAAGAACAGAGAACTGGGCCATTGAGGGAATATCCTCACCTGGCCCCCTTCTCTGTTCCTTCTTTTGGAAAATTAAAAAAAAATTGAGAAGGGAGGATTTCCAGCCCCCCGCTCCCTCCCCTTTTAGTCGCCTTCTACGACACGCAGGGAATACGTGGGAAGTATTCTTTCTCCCCTATCCCCAGGGATAAGTGTATAAGAATATTTTTCTCAAAAATATAAATATTTCAAGAAAATTTAAGGTATATTTGTATTTATCATGCATTGTTTAATGACTTGGCAATAAACTTTTTGATTTTCACCTTACCAACTAGCAAATTATGTTTCATTTTTTATCCCACCAGCTGGCGGTCACCTTGTAAATAGAAAGACTTGTGATGCTTGCTATGGTTCGTGTACAGTAGTGTTACATGCTTCCCCATTATTTTACTGCTTCCATAGTAAGAGTTACCCTTTCAGTATTCCACAAGGATTTTCAAAGAAACTCGTGCCTATAGCTAATTCCTTGGGTCTTACTCACTCACCTCTAGCCACTACTAGTAAAAGTAAGGATAGAATAAGATTTTGTGCTTTTTCTTCCACTTCATTAACTGTTTAGCTAATGTGTAAGAAAAGGGGCAGTGTGATGGAGAAAATTGAAAACTTCCTTACCCTTTGGACTTGGAATCAGAGAATCATGCCTAGGACCACACTGATTATCCAGGAAAAAGCAGTCATTGTACTGTATAATGACTTAAAAATAAATAGGTGAAACTATTCAGGAGGAAACTTTTGATGCAAGTTAGGGGTGGTTTGCGAGATTCCAAAAGTTTGTGATTTTCATAACTTAAGAGTGGGGAGGCTGTAAGATACTGAGGTAATGCAGTGTTAGCTGGAGTGTATAAAGATTATTGAGAAAGTAGGTTCCTCCACACCTCAGCAAGTCTACTAGAGATATGACTGGGTTATTCTGGAAAATGATGCCACCCAGAATGTTCATCAGCCAGGAAGTAAAGTGCTTCAAGATTCAAGGCAGCTATAGATCAGTTGATGCTTTTACTGGAAGGAAATGCCAAGGGATGTTTTAAGATTAAGCTCTTTGCTTGTGTTTCGTTCATAAAATCCTAGCACCATCAAAGGCTGTGTAAAGTTGGCATTACCTGTGATCTGTCATTTTAACCAGAAGGATTGGGTCACCAAGAGTGCTACTGTGCCAATAAAGATTTAGCCACTAAAGATTTTCTTATTCTTATGGCAGATGTTCAAAAACATCTGACTGAGGTGAGTCCAAATGTTAAGGTTGCTCCCTAAAAATGCCACCTTCTCACTTCATCCTGTAGATCAGGGCATGATTGCCACTTTCAAAGCATATTGTATGAGGAGGACATTGCGTCAACTCGTCAAAGCTATAGATGAGATGGATAAGTCTTTAGTTAAGGAGTGATTAAAGAATTATAACATTGTGAATGCTGGAGAGAACATAACTCTGTCATGGGAGGACATCACACCCACAACAATGAACACTGTTTTGGGTAAGGTATGTTATGGCTGAGTGTGTACCAGGTCTCTTGTTTTTGAGCTGGCGAAATTGTTGGCCCAGATCTAGCAGACAATTATTTTGCCAACAATTATGACTTTCAAGATGTTGAAGTGGCTGTGTTGCTGTAGTCATGTTTTGAGGACTTGACCAGAGGAGCTAATGCAGCTGGAAGCATAAAAGCTCCAAGAGAAAAGGGCAGTAACATCCTTTACCACACTTCATTTTACAACCAAGGTGTTAGAAGTATTTGGTCATTTAAACAAGGTGGTGGCCCTCTTTAAAGATGTGGATCCCAACCTAGAGGGCTTACAGATCTTTTGCATGGCTACATGGAAATATATAGACAGAAAGAGGCATGCCTCATAGCTGGCATTGAACAGCTTTTTCAAAAGGCATAAGGAAACCTCCCCCTCAAGTTGAAATAAATGCTGAATCAGTTAATTCAGGGAGTGGTGCAGACAAGCCAAGTGCCCCTCCTCCTTACTCCCAGTAAACTTCACTCCACTCAGTCCACTCCACCTCTACCTCATGCCCTCATCACCACACATCTGGTAAATTTTCAGTATGTCCATACTATAAAAAGGCAGTATTTTCTGTTCCCAGACTTTAGGTACATTAAGAAAGTTGTCAGGTGCACAATAACTAACTCCCATGCACAGTTACCAGTAATTCATCCATTTCCTAGGGTGTTACATTTTTGGGAAAAATTATTTTCTGCTGAGAGGGTGAGGTTGTACCAGCAGTATGGGAGGTATAAAGAAGAAAAATGTTGGGGGGGGGGGTAAGTGGGTACACCATTAAACTGCTATTTCATCATTCATAGTGTGATGGCCAGGGAGAGATGAAGTGGTGATGGCAAGGAAGGGCATGATATCTGATATGGGAGGGAGTGGTGATGGTGAATGAAAGTATATGACCAGGGAGGGAGGGCATGGTAGCTTGGAAGAAAGGGAGTAGTGATGGTAGAGGAGGGTGTGATGACTAGGGAAGAAGGGTGTGTCACTGGCTAAGGAGGATATAGTGGTCAAGAAGGGAGAATGTGGTTGTCAGGGAGCGAGGGATTGGTGGTGTTAGTGAGGGAGGGTATGGTGGCCAGGGAGGGTGTCGTGGCCAGGGAAGAAGGGCATGGTGGTGGTTAGGGAGGGTATGGCTGAAAACATGAGGCCATTGTTTATTATTTCCTGTCATTACCTCTCTAAGGTTGGAAACAGTGAACAAGTATATAAGGAAATAGTTACATTTACAGAAGCATGTTGTGTTGCTCATCTGTAATGTTAGTGCCTTGAACTGTGTCTTTGAAGAAAAATCTTTACTTTGTTCCTTCTGCTTCTGCTTTGAGATAGTGACAATACAAGAGAGAGAGAGTTTTGTGCACTCCATTCCAATTTGTTGCTTCCTAAGACATGCTAAAGATACATAAGTAATGATAATTTATCCTTATCCACAGGAATAAAGATATATTTCTGAAATAGATTTTTATTGATTGTTTTTCCAGGTCTCTCTTGAGAAGTGGGTCATCTTTGAGCTGAAAGCCACATGGAATAACACCCCAATAGATGTGCGACAGACTTATCTCAAATGCAGAGTTCTCCAAGATTTTGTATCTCCTGCTACTGTGGCATCTGATTGCCAGCAAGAGATGGTCACTGCCAGAAATAGCAGTTCTACCACAAATGTTTGTGTGTCTCTTAGTAACATATTGGTACAAATAGTCTTTGCCCTTTTGGAAATCGGTTTGAATCAGGTAAGATAGTTTTATGGATACTACAGTATTGTGTAAAAAGAAATTTAATTTTGATAAGAATGTACAAGCACACCTTTTATTTTCTTTAAGTGGGATGTTTCTGAAGAGAATAGCACCTAAAACTGTTATTTCACACAGTAAATGTAGAGTTATGTTCTAGACTCCTTCTCCCATACTCAGTATTCTCACTCAGTAGCATGCCAGGCACAGATAGAAAATTAAGTGCTGTATGATTATGCAAGTAGGAGAGATGGCCAGAGAGCGTTATTGGATTACGTGTTAATTGACAGGCGCGCGAAAGAGAGACTTTTGGATGTAAATGTGCTGAGAGGTGCAACTGGAGGGATGTCTGATTATTATCTTGTGGAGGCTAAGGTGAAGATTTGTATGGGTTTTCAGAAAAGAAGAGTGAATGTTGGGGTGAAGAGGGTGGTGAGAGTAAGTGAGCTTGCTAAGGAGACTTGTGTGAGGAAGTACCAGGAGAGACTGAGTACAGAATGGAAAAAGGTGAGAACAATGGAAGTAAGGGAAGTGGGGGAGGAATGGGATGTATTTAGGGAATCAGTGATGGATTGCACAAAAGATGCTTGTGGCATGAGAAGAGTGGGAGATGGGTTGATTAGAAAGGGTAGTGAGTGGTGGGATGAAGAAGTAAGAGTATTAGTGAAAGAGAAGAGAGAGGCATTTGGACGATTTTTGCAGGGAAAAAATGCAATTGAGTGGGAGATGTATAAAAGAAAGAGACAGGAGGTCAAGAGAAAGGTGCAAGAGGTGAAAAAAGGGCAAATGAGAGTTGGGGTGAGAGAGTATCATTAAATTTTAGGGAGAATAAAAAGATGTTCTGGAAGGAGGTAAATAAAGTGCGTAAGACAAGGGAGCAAATGGGAACTTCAGTGAAGGGCGCAAATGGGGAGGTGATAACAAGTAGTGGTGATGTGAGAAGGAGATGGAGTGAGTATTTTGAAGGTTTGTTGAATGTGTTTGATGATAGAGTGGCAGATATAGGGTGTTTTGGTCGAGGTGGTGTGCAAAGTGAGAGGGTTAGGGAAAATGATTTGGTAAACAGAGAAGAGGTAGTAAAAGCTTTGCGGAAGATGAAAGCCGGCAAGGCAGCAGGTTTGGATGGTATTGCAGTGGAATTTATTAAAAAAGGGGGTGACTGTATTGTTGACTGGTTGGTAAGGTTATTTAATGTATGTATGACTCATGGTGAGGTGCCTGAGGATTGGCGGAATGCGTGCATAGTGCCATTGTACAAAGGCAAAGGGGATAAGAGTGAGTGCTCAAATTACAGAGGTATAAGTTTGTTGAGTATTCCTGGTAAATTATATGGGAGGGTATTGATTGAGAGGGTGAAGGCATGTACAGAGCATCAGATTGGGGAAGAGCAGTGTGGTTTCAGAAGTGGTAGAGGATGTGTGGATCAGGTGTTTGCTTTGAAGAATGTATGTGAGAAATACTTAGAAAAGCAAATGGATTTGTATGTAGCATTTATGGATCTGGAGAAGGCATATGATAGAGTTGATAGAGATGCTCTCTGGAAGGTATTAAGAATATATGGTGTGGGAGGCAAGTTGTTAGAAGCAGTGAAAAGTTTTTATCGAGGATGTAAGGCATGTGTACGTGTAGGAAGAGAGGAAAGTGATTGGTTCTCAGTGAATGTAGGTTTGCGGCAGGGGTGTGTGATGTCTCCATGGTTGTTTGATTTGTTTATGGATGGGGTTGTTAGGGAGGTAATTGCAAGAGTTTTGGAAAGAGGGGCAAGTATGAAGTCTGTTGGGGATGAGAGAGCTTGGGAAGTGAGTCAGTTGTTGTTCGCTGATGATACAGCGCTGGTGGCTGATTCATGTGAGAAACTGCAGAAGCTGGTGACTGAGTTTGGTAAAGTGTGTGAAAGAAGAAAGTTAAGAGTAAATGTGAATAAGAGCAAGGTTATTAGGTACAGTAGGGTTGAGGGTCAAGTCAATTGGGAGGTGAGTTTGAATGGAGAAAAACTGGAGGAAGTGAAGTGTTTTAGATATCTGGGAGTGGATCTGGCAGCGGATGGAACCATGGAAGCGGAAGTGGATCATAGGGTGGGGGAGGGGGCGAAAATTCTGGGAGCCTTGAAGAATGTGTGGAAGTCAAGAGCATTATCTCAGAAAGCAAAAATGGGTATGTTTGAAGGAATAGTGGTTCCAACAATGTTGTATGGTTGCGAGGCGTGGGCTATGGATAGAGTGGTGCGCAGGAGGATGGATGTGCTGGAAATGAGATGTTTGAGGACAATGTGTGGTGTGAGGTGGTTTGATCGAGTAAGTAACGTAAGGGTAAGAGAGATGTGTGGAAATAAAAAGAGCGTGGTTGAGAGAGCAGAAGAGGGTGTTTTGAAATGGTTTGGGCACATGGAGAGAATGAGTGAGGAAAGATTGACCAAGAGGATATATGTGTCGGAGGTGGAGGGAACGAGGAGAAGAGGGAGACCAAATTGGAGGTGGAAAGATGGAGTGAAAAAGATTTTGTGTGATCGGGGCCTGAACATGCAGGAGGGTGAAAGGAGGGCAAGGAATAGAGTGAATTGGAGCGATGTGGTATACCGGGGTTGACGTGCTGTCAGTGGATTGAATCAGGGCATGTGAAGCGTCTGGGGTAAACCATGGAAAGCTGTGTAGGTAGGTATATTTGCGTGTGTGGACGTATGTATATACATGTGTATGGGGGTGGGTTGGGCCATTTCTTTCGTCTGTTTCCTTGCGCTACCTCGCAAACGCGGGAGACAGCGACAAAGCAAAAAAAAAAAAAATGATTATGCAATATGAATTATATGAATGTCACTAATACAGGCTACCAGTTGTTGACACTAACAAATGATGATATAGGGTGAGTATGGAGCATGAGTTGGCATGAAGAAAGAGTGTCAGAGGGTCATCAGAGACCTCTCTTGAAAGCAGTTTTTGACCCTCATCAAAAGCAGTTTATAAACTAATGTTAAAGTGTTGCAGTTATCTTCTTAGGTCACCAGTGAATTGGTTTGGCATTCTAACTGAGATCTTTTAAAGTTTTAGGATTCAGACAATTGAACACAGAAGCATTTTTCATTTAAAGTTGATAAGCATTGCCACACAGCAGTGATGATGTCTGAAAGTCATCCCTTATTTAGAAGTGTATATTGTGCTCTAAATACATTTCTGAAATTTTTATTTTTTTTTTTTTCTTCATACTATTCACCATTTCCCACGATAGCGAGGTAGCGTTAAGAACAGAGGACTGGGCCTTCGAGGGAATATCCTCACCTGGCCCTCTTCTCTGTTCCTTCTTTTGGAAAAAAAAAAAAAGAGAGGGGAGGATTTCCAGCCCCCCGCTCCCTTCCCTTTTAGTCGCCTTCTACGACATGCAGGGAATACGTGGGAAGTATTCTTTCTCCCCTATCCCCAGGGAATACATTTCTGAAATGTCTGGGGTTTTTTTTGGCTTTAACATTAACAATGATGCTACTACTCAGCTACCACTCTAGCCTTACCCCCTTTACTTCTGGTGTACCACATACAGTACAGGATGCCTCTGTCATTTGACTGCGATTGTTCCTTGTACAGCCTGGGGCATTAGAAAATCCTGGGCACAGTAAACAGTGGAGTAGTCAGTCAGAAAGCAGCTACTTGAAAATCAAGATGTTACTTCCATATCGTTCGCCAAAATTTATTCTACCTAGCTGCTCCATAGCACCTGTACATCATTTTTGTCCTGAAAAGAATGTTTTTTCTTGCTTTTTTACCATTTCCCATTTTAGCAAGGTAGCGCCAGGAACAAACGAAGAAAGACTTCATTTGCTCACACGCAGTCTTTAGCTTTTATATGCAGTGCACAAAAACCACACTCCCCTGTCCACGACCAAGCCCTATAGACCTTTCAATGGCTTCCCCTGGCTATTCAACATGCCTTGGTTCAGTTCATTAACAGCACATTGACCCCTGTACACGACATCATTCCAGCCTCAGCACCTTACCTTTTGTCATTCTTCACCCAGTCCCTGTGTTATCTCCTTACACTAGCCTTTTTTCCAGTCACTGTCTAATTCCAAAAGTGGCACATTTATGTCTTAAGGAATTGGATTTACAGGAAATTGATAACTTAAGGAAATGCTAGTTTGCTAGAAAAGAATTTTCATGGACTAATGGACAAGTACATAATCAAATGGCATTGTAATATCCCCATATATCAGTTTGACTGTAATTATAGGAGAAGTAGTTAGCATATGATAGGCAAATTTGTGAAAGATGTCAAATGTTTAGGAATTGATGGAGACATCCCATCGCCCATACGCTTGGAGACTGTTTGTGGATCATTCAGTTATAATGACCAAGTGATTGAGAAGGGATTAAAGTTCAGGAGACAGTTTTATTTCATACTTCATTTATTGTATATCTAACTTTTGCTTTTTGTTTCAGCAAAACTCAAATGAAATATTGATGCTTATACAGTCATTAGCCCACCATATCCCAGACTCCAGTATTTGCCTCCTTCAGGAATGGCATAAGCGCTTCACAGAAGGGATTGTTCTTGATACTTCAGTATTAACCTTCATAAGGTATGAATAGAAATAATGGCATAAATCCCTTTTCCTGGTTGTGCTTGATCATCATATCAAAACTCTCACAGACTCTTAAAAAAATAGTTTCTGTGATGTGAATAGAAGGACACCTTTAGAATTAAAGCCTATACCTGAAGAGTTTTAAGCAATATAAAATTCTTAAGGCACTTGAGAGTGCTATGAAGCCAGCTTGCCAAACATTTGTACATAAACATTTCTGCAGTTTGATCCTGGTGAATTTACGGAAAAATTTTGCAAAATCTTTTGTGTTATCCATAGTATTCTCTTCAGAGTACCTGTGTTCCTCATTCTTTATTGTGCTCTTCTCATTACTTGCTCTCCTGTACATTTCAGATGCTAGCTGGCTTTTATATTGCCTTCATATCCTTCAGAGTACATTCCTAAGCTCTTTTTGATATCTTTTAATTAACCACATATTTCTTTTGTAATCTTTCCTCTATGTTTGTAACTAACAACACTCATATTTCTACACCTACATTGTAAATTTTACAGAACCTTTCATAACAGTGATCTGTATTATGGCTGCAGACTCCATTTCCCACTTTATATTCCCACAGAAATTCTCAAGTTCTGTGTTGTTTCCACAATTATAGCTGTTCCTTGAGTTTGCTTTCATCTCTGCTCTTTTTACTTTTCAGTTACTACATCATCAAACCTCAGCATTCCATGATCATTATTTCCAGTGGGTATATCATATATGATGTTTTTATTTCCTGATGCTGTGTAAAGATAAAACTTAGTGATGATAGTGCATCAGCTCCTCTTCTGTCTGTCAAAAAACTCTCCTCCTTAATCTGACAGGTACTCCAGCCTCTTAATCAGCTTCCCCATATGGTACAGTATCAAATGCTCTGTGGAAGTCCAGATACAAACAATGTACTCAGCATTCCCTTTTGTCTTAGACAGATCTTACTATCTCTTAGATATCTGAGAGGTTTGTCATGCTAGACCTTTCCCTTAAACCATGCTGTCTCTCAGGTAATATATCCTCTATAGAAAGTCATCCCTTTGCTTTCTGATTATATTTTCCAGAATCTCACCAACCACACTTATCAGCAAGACCAGTCTGTAGTACAGTACCTGCATGTGAGTGTAATTGCCTGTTTGTATTGAGCAAGGAGGGAGTTTTGCATTCTTAAACATTCTCTTCTGTTATACGACTTTTTGTATGTATGCTGTCTGCATTAACTACATCATTCCTTTCTATTCCTCCACCAGTCTTATACTATACTGTAAATTTAATTCTTTGCATCTTTTTAGCAAATTTCTTGCTTAATTTCATGTTATGTCCTCTGGTTGCTGTATCCCCACATCTCTTGAGGAACTGTTCAGTGCTCACATCATTGATCTATTTTGAAAATTTAAGGGTTGTGATCAGATCACCCCTCACTCTTCTCTTTTTTAGGTTGGCAGATTTAAAGCCATTATCCTTGTGTGTGTGTGTGTGTGTGTGTGTGTGTGTGTGTGTGTGTGTGTGTGTGTGTATCATTAAAGAAATTAGACTGTAAGTGCTAAATAAGTTTAATCATTCATAGCAAGGAGCATTAGGGTTGATTATGCCTTTGATTCAGGACCAGATTTTTGCATATTTGAAATGTCTAATACATGCACTTGAGAATTCAAAAAATTGGTTTAACAGATTTAAGCCCCAGATTGGCATGCACTATGTAAGGTAGGTAGATATACTTACATGTACTACCTGAACTACTGAATAGTTCAAATCACCTGTAATTTTATAGTCATTATAGCATATTCTAGGAAGAATCTTTTCAAAACAGGAAGCAGTCAAACAGTATGTACATTTAGGTGTTTACCCATTGTTTCTGATGTCCATATGCTTTGCTATTCAAAAGTGTGAAATGAACTTAACCTTGCCAGTAATGATGCTAGTTTATGTGAATTAATCTTGTTAAAAGATAATGAAACTCCAAAAGGAAGAATTATTTTTATGAAACCCCAAAAAGTAGAATTTTTTTGTATTTATGCATATAGAATTAATATTTTCTGTTTAATGATTTCAGCATCTGTCGATGCCTTCCTCCTTCATTCTTCTTGAGAGCAGATCAACTTCTTCAACTTTCTGGAGTCTTAAGGAGCTTTATAGACCAGCTCTTGGTATGTACTTTTCTTGCATATTATTCCTCTATTATTTTAGCTCATTTGTCTCCTCTTAGTCTGTATGATTATTATATCAGTCATTATAGATCTGAGGGTGAGGCAGGAGGGCCATGAGCAGGATGTTGGAAATCCTTCCCTCCTATATTAACTTTCTGAAATAGGACAGTGCAGAATATCACATCCTCTAATTTTTCTCCATTCAAACTTACATCCCAACGTATTCCCAGTGTATCGTAGAAGGTAATTAAGAGAGACAGGAATGGGTGGCTGGAAACCTTCCCCTCTTGTGTTACTTTCCAAAAAAAAGGACCAGAGTAAGAAGCCAAATGAGGAATTTTCCCTTTAAGGCTTTGTCATCTGTTCTTGATGCCACCTCGCTCATGTGGGAAATGATGAGCATGTATGAAAAAAATGTGTATGTATATGTGTGTGAGTATTAGTTGGTGTTAATGGACTGCTCAACATTACACAGAAAAGAAAAATCACCCTTGATAAGGCTCTGTCAGCGGAGGTACGGTCTCATCAAAGAACTTGTCACTCAAAAGGAATCAGCAGTTCCTTCTCACTGGAAATAGCACATTCTTGGGTGCAGGAGCCTTTAGAAAGAGGTTCTGGGGTAATCATAAGTCGAGTGAAAAAATATGTAGTAATCATTGACACAAAAGTTGTAGTAAACTAAATGAATGTAAACATTTTGAAATCATCAGTTACATATTATTTCACAGTATTCTTTCTTTATTTTTAGGCTACAACCCAGGATATTCAGCCAAGTGTATGTGACACAGTCTTCCTTTGCTCTGCATTACTGAATGCTGCAGCAAGGCCTGGCGTTAAAAACCTTCAGGTTCAGCAATGCTTGACACCCCTGAAGACTCCCATTGTGGTAACATATATTCACAATACATTTGGTAAAGAGAAGATTGAAGGAGGAATTCATTTAGCTGTAGACATTTGCTTGAGGAAGTATTTATTGTGCATGTTATTGGAAGAATTAACCATCAGAGAGAGAGAACTGATTTTAAAGGAAAAGGTGGCATGCATAAATTTCCAGGCACATGTGTAAGACCATGAAGAGAACATGATGTTTTGGATAGGTTAATTGATAGTACCAGTTCATAAATAAGAGTTTGTATATCTATCTATCTGTCTATATCTTTGACTCCTGTTCCCTCTGGGAACTCCCATCAAGGGGTGGCCACAGCAAAAGAGTCTCCACCTATCCATTGTTCTCACATGCCTCCCTCGCATACACCATTCCACACATTCTTCCACTATTTCTCTCCCTCCAGTATTTCTCCACCCTATTTTCCCATGTCACAGGTGGTTTTCAACCCACACCAACCCCTTTAATTGTACTATCCTACACTCTTTGTTAACTCCCAACCAATCTTGCATTCTTTCCACATGCCCAAACCACATCAAAGTATTACATTTCACCCATTCTACCACTCCACAATTCACCCACAATTCATTCCCTTCCATACCACATCTTTGATATAGCCTTTCATTTCTTTCTTTATTCCATCTAGTCACACTACATGCTCTTCTCAAATAGCCCATTTCTGCCACCTGGATTCCTACATTTGTAACTCATTAACTCATTCCATGTCCATGTTTTGGCTGTATTCTATGTATTCGGAGTATGTATAGAAAAAAACATAGTAAATGATAATGTATTAAATCTGTTTGTGATTGAATATTATGCAATAATGTAAAATATTAAGGAAATCACAGGTTGAAAAATTAGAGATTAGTTGTATTTACAAAATCAGAAAGATAGTAAGAACCATATTCACCAGTCAAACATAAATGGAGAGTATGTTTATTATGGGAAAGAGATATATGCAGTTTTCCCTGACCTATTGAGGGAATATAGTAGTTTGGATAAAGGATAGTTAAGAATTTTAAATATTTTGTTCTGGAGTGGGAGGGACTTTTATATCAAAGGATAAGAGTTTGCATATTAAAAGAAGAGCATATGTCAGAAGAAACATTACAAGGACTATGATTGGTCAAGATGGAAGGAAATTTATGGATAACACTGTAAGTATTGGTGATAAAGGCATCTGTTTGAGACTGGAAATATGGATGTTGTAACATGCATTAACAAAATTGTAATTGGGAAAACCAAGAGTTATAGCAAAGATAGGGGAATTTGATGGTTTGTGAAGTAATGAAAGTAAGTGAAATAGGTGTTATTGGAAAGGACTTTGCCGAAGGTATTTACTAAAACTTTAATGCATAGAGAAAATATGAAGTAGGTCACTTTTTTGCTTGAAGTAGGGTATAAGATGTAGGTAAAAGTCCCCTGTTTGATGCTAGTCAAGAAACTTGGTTTTGTCACCATCTATATAGGACTAGTTAGAATGTAGTAAAACAGATCTGTTGCTCTCAGTGTTTGTATTGGAAATTATGCATTCATTTCAATCTTAGTACCAGTAGCAGTCACATCATCCCAATCATTTACTATCCACAGGTCTTTTATCATAAATGTTATGTCAGTAGAATAATGCCATCATTCTTTCCCACTTTGTAATGCCCTCCTTGCACCTTGTTCCAGGGACAAGCTTCAGTCCTCCTACTTCAGGCATATAGTGTTGGTATTTAAACATGGGCAATACATTTTGTAAGATGGTGAAATAAGTGAATGCTTAGATATTTTTTGGCTATTTTTTCTAACAGAAACAGGTGACAGTTATAGGTTTGGCTTCTCTCATTGCTCTTGTGCATCTCATTAGCCATATCCCTCTTGTACTAACACTGAATAATTCATAAGTCTATTGATTTGGTTTGTACTTATTCAAAGCTGAGATGATAGTGTTAATCTGGAAGCAGTTCTATGATGGATGAAGTAGTATCGACACTTCCCAAATTACTGCTTGATAGATGCAAGTTTACTGTTATGAGATGCACAGTCAAGGTCAAATAGTGGTGTTGTGAAAACTTTATCTGTATCACGACTAGGTTTCCCAGCCACATAAAAATAAATATAACCCCATTAGGATTGGGCTGGCCATGGACATTGTTCATCTTCAAACTGTCAGGTTTGACAGTTTTCTTTCAAATTCTCATAGTTCTGCCAGTCTCACTCACATTTGCTGTTGTTGCTGGTGTCTACTGTTTGGTTGTCAGAAAGCAGTTATGGGCACTTTTTGCTCACAGACCTTACTACTTTTTTTCTTTTGTCTTGTAGATGAAAGAAGTTTTTTAAATGTCTAACAGTCCCATATTGATGTGTACAGTATCAGTATTCTTGAAAATCTAAAAATTTTAGATGTAACAGAAGATGTCATATGACTAGGCTTAGGTTATTAGATAGATAGTTTTCTTTTCTTATTTTAAGCAATAGAAATATATCCCTGTCATAACTTCTGGGATTAATTTGTTCCCAAAGGAGTTCATGGAGGATTTGCCAAAGAAGTCTAACCTGTCCTGGATGGAGGCTAATAGCTCTAAGTTTATTGATGTTATTGTAGATTAAGAAAAAAGCATTACCAAATCTTAACTTGTTTTTCAGTTCCATTGGGAGGTACTCAGCAGCTTCTTCAGGAATTACAGTGCAGTCATCAGTAACCACAGCTGTTTAGAGAATCTGTGGAACACATTGAATACTCCAAACAAGAGAAGTATCTCGTCTCTCACTCCAGAGGAAACTGGGATCAGATTATTAGCTTTGTGCCTCCAACAGTCAGTAAGTGAGGAAGAACTGAGAGATATGGTATCTGTCATTGATGAGCCAATGTACCTTAAGTGGCTTTTGGCATACATAGGTCTGCAACAAATGAGGGGATCTGCTCCTCTCTTTCCTAGTGATCAAGAATTGTTACCAGGTGTAAGAAAACAAGATAGAAGAACGATTTTGTTGTGCCAAGAAGAACTGCATAAAGTATTAGCTGTATCAGATACATCAAAAATTATCAGCAAGATTTTTCCAAGTTCAGAAGAAAAACATTTAGCACTAAAATCAGTTCCACTAGCTTGTGTCATGATTCTTCTTTTGAATTTCAAAAAGCCTTGTGATAAGCAGAAAGGAAGGGAAATTAACAAAGAAATAGCAGTTATAAATCAGTTTGACCTTCTTTTACAGTGTCATATTTTTCTTAGTAATATTTATGATTGCAAGGGTAACTCAGATGAAGGTTCATTTCTCTGCAGAAACACACTTTCAAGAATGGAAAAGTCTGAATCACCAGATTTAGAGTATTTGGCAAAACTAAACCAAAAAATATTTTCTCTTCTGTCAAAAATATCTTCAAAGATATTAGCAAAGGTATCAAAAAATACATTCTCAAGATGTGATAATGAACTAAAAGCAGCAATCAAGTTTAAATTACAAACAAGCTAGAAATAATCCAGTTATCATGGAAATATTGTAAGAATTTTGCATGAATTATGTACAAACAGATTTTAAATTTAAGGTACTTTCATGATTTTGGTGTTATCAGCTGTTTGACCTGGACACTATAACTTGTTCTTACCAGATAACTATTGTAAATTAAAAGAATCAGACTTTTGATTATCATATCTAGCAATATGAAAATCATTTGTAGCATGGTGATTTAGGATTTAAATGGTGTGCAGGGATGTCATATATATTTTTTTTATATGTATTCATCCTCATTCTGTGATATTTACTCCATTTTCCCATTCAGAGTTAGGTAACTCATTCAGAATCTTCACCTGTTACATCAGTCACCTTCTGTCTATCTGTTGAAAGATGAGGAGGGAGTTGTACACTCATAGGGCCTCATCATTTAAAATCCCATACCACAGTGGTTTGTTGTATTTCTTGTATTATCTGCTTTCACTGTTCTTTCACTGAGCTTGTTCCATTCATCCACAATTATATTACTCTGGTAGTACGTCTTTACCAGTTTTTTTACTTGTTTCTAAGTTTCTTTCTGTGTCATTAGTCAGTTTTTCAATTTCAAAAATTTTACATTATCACTTGTCAGTTTGATTCATGATTTTAGAAAGTGTAATCATACCTTCTCCTCTTCCTTCCCTCTAACATGAGTAAATACATGATTGCAATCCTCCAGCTGTATTTCAGCTGTGGTCTTTATTGCCCTCTGCTGTACCTTCTCCTTTTGATCACTATCTTTTCATTTGTAAGGTGACCATGCTGGTGATGCATGATGTGATTTGGGACATATATCATGTAAATACTTTGCTGAACATTTCCTCATCCATAAATGCAATATCCTTATGTAATGATTCTCCAAGTACACTGTTTCAGTGATAATCTGAACACAGTGTCAAATCACTTTCACACAGACATATTTTGTGTCTTGCCAGATGGCAGTCATGATTAGCCCTCCTTTCACTCTGTCTCACTTTCCATTTGGTTAGATTAAACTTCATCAGTCCAGTGTTGGAGTCTCTTTAAGTATCTTTGCAAGTGATCACAATCATGGAGACTTCATGTTCTCTCATGACTTTAATATCCACAGACTTCCTCAGGGGTGATCCAAGTCCCTTTAGCAAGCCACATACATACATTAGGAGTAACAATGTTCCCAAGACCAAGCCTTGTAGGGTGCAGGAAGTGACTCCACCCAGAGTTCAAGTCATGCTTGATATGGATACTTTGTTCCTCTCTGCTCAGGTAGTTTTCATTCCAGACATATACTTCACTAGAACCAAAAGTAGGAAAGAGAATGCTTAGTTTTAGTACATTTGCAGTTGTAATGCTGAATTCTAGTGAATATTTAATAAGATTCATGACATTCAATACTCACTGGATTAGATTTTCAAAAATTTAAAGTAATATAAGAAATATGAAAAAATGCATTATATATGATGGTAAAGAAATTTAGGATAATTCCAAATTTATCTCAGCTAATGCAGTGAAGAGATTGGCAATAGCAGCCAGATATCAGCATGTGTCTCTGCCAAAAGAAGTTAGAATAAGAATACAACTTGGAAAATAGTGCGTTATGCCTTCTTATTGCAGCAGTGAACTATCTTGTAATGCAATATATGCATACTCATTGTGATATGTTATGCATTAGTCCTAAAATACAATGATATTCTGTGATAGGTAGTTAGGAAAATGAATTACCTCAGATTAAGTAACCTCTGATGTTCTCCAATTAGAGTGAGAGTTAGAAGCAAAGTCTGGGTAATGGAGTTCAAGATAGCGCTTTACATGTGGGAACATGGTGTATTAGTTGATTTATATGTACTATTTTGGGATAGTTAACAAGAATCATCTCAAAAGCCAGCTGCAGAATTATTTCTAGATAAGAGAGTTTACCACTGTAAGTTCACTTTCCATCACTTAGACTTTTCCTATTTGATACATTATTGTATTTCACAGAATTCCAAAATCTTTTCATCTTTTAACATTGAGTGGTAGCTCTCTCCAAGAGATAAAGCTACAACATAGGATGTGTGATGTGATCTGCTTTCTTGATACATTTCATTTGTGCAGTGTATGATGCTTTTCATATTCAGTTTAAGAAATATATATATTTCATCATTCCACTTATGGAATAATTGTTTTATTGCACAATCCTGAATGGAAATACCCAAGAGGAATACTGACATAATTGCTGTGGACAGATGATTTCATTGGTAGATATAAGCGTGAGTGCACTGCAGTGTAGGACCTGAGGGGGTGTCATTAGAAAGGAAAGGGTGCAAGAACATGGGAACAGTAAAGTGTGGTAGATGCAGAGGCTTGTGTAGAGAGGGATGGCTATTGTGTTCATTGGAAGGCAGATGTAAGGGGTTGTATAAATTGACGGCATAAGGGATAAAGAGAAATATGATCATTAATGTAAGAATACTTAGGAGTTTCAGAAGTTAATTGTGACAGCAGTCATAACTTCTTCCAATGATATACAGGGATTTCAAATCTATAATTTGCTGAAGGATGACTTTAAGGTAGTGAGTAAAGCCTTTTTTATTTCCTTCATAAGTGATTCAACCTAATGTATCACAGCATTTCAAATGGAGTATTCAATGGAGATGACTCAACATCTCTTTGTACACTGGAACCCAATTTCATGTTAAAGGTATTAACTTTTTTTTTTTTTTTTTTTACTTTCATACAGGTCAAAAGTTTGTAAATAAAAGATGAAAATATGGCAAAAAAATATGAAGATGAAAGGGTAAGGTGGCCAGATTTTCTTGGACAGAAATGGGACATTCAGCAGTGAGAAGAATCAATATCATTTACATCCTCAAATACCAGAATACTTATCTTAGGTTGTAATGTAAAATAATATTACCTGAGTGTGCACTATACCTTATTTACATTTTAATTATCATATTCTTCTGAGATGGATATTTCGGAATATTTTGAACTTTTAAGCAGATTCACTAGAAATTTGATTTTGTCACAAGCAAATCCTTGAAGTCTAGCACTTCAGGCCCGTCCATTACTTAGCATTTTAAAAGAAAGTAGATTCATTAGAACTAGTTCTTGGGAGACGTAATAACAAATATAATTCTTTTAATTTCTTTTTTTTATTCTAGCTGAGACAGCACGGGCAGCTGATGCCCCAATCAAGGCCATTCCATTAACGCAATATATATATATATATAGGCTTGCGGCAGGGGTGTGTGATGTCTCCATGGTTGTTTAATTTGTTTATGGATGGGGTTGTTAGGGAGGTGAATACAAGAGTTTTGGAAAGAGGGGCAAGTATGCAGTCTGTTGTGGATGAGAGAGCTTGGGAAGTGAGTCAGTTGTTGTTCGCTGATGATACAGTGCTTGTGGCTGATTCATGTGAGAAACTGCAGAAGCTGGTGACTGAGTTTGGTAAAGTGTGTGAAAGAAGAAAGTTAAGAGTAAATGTGAATAAGAGCAAGGTTATTAGGTACAGTAGGGTTGAGGGTCAAGTCCATCGGGAGGTAAGTTTAAATGGAGAAAAACTGGAGGAAGTAAAGTGTTTTAGATATCTGGGAGTGGATCCGGCAGCGGATGGAACTAAGGAAGTGGAAGTGAATCATAGGGTGGGGGAGGGGGCAAAAATTCTGGGAGCCTTGAAAAATGTGTAGAAGTCGAGAACATTATCTCGGAAAGCAAAAAATGGGTATGTTTGAAGGACTAGTGCTTCCAACAATGTTGTATGGTTGTGAGGCGTGGGCTATGGATAGAGCTGTGCGCAGGAGGGTGGATGTGCTGGAAATGAGATGTTTGAGGACAATATGTGGTGTGAGGTGGTTTGATCGAGTAAGTAATGTAAGGGTAAGAGAGATGTGTGGAAATAAAAGGAGTGTGGTTGAGAGAGCAGAAGAGGGTGTTTTGAAATGGTTTGGGCACATGGAGAAAATGAGTGAGGAAAGATTGACCAAGAGGATACATGTGTCAGAGGTGGAGGGAACGAGAAGTGGGAGACCAAATTGGAGGTGGAAATATGGAGTGAAAAAGATTTTGAGTGATTGGGGCCTGAACATGCAGGAGGGTGAAAGGCGTGCAAGGAATAGAGTGAATTGGAACGATGTGCTATACCGTGGTCGACGTGCTGTCAATGGATTGAACTAGGGCATGTGAAGCATCTGGGGTAAACCATGGAGAGTTCTGTGGGGCCTGGATGTGGAAAGGGAGCTGTGGTTTCGGTGCATTATTACATGACAGCTAGAGATTGAGTGTGAACGAATGGGGCCTTTGTTGTCTTTTCCTAGCGCTACCTCGCACACATGAGGGGGGGAGGGGGTTGTTATTCCATGTGTGGCGAGGTGGCGATGGGAATAAATAAAGGCAGACTATGAATTATGTACATGTGTATATGTGTATATGTCTGTGTGTGTATATATATGTGTACATTGAGATGTATAGGTATGTATATTTGCGTGTGTGGACGTATGTATATACATGTGTATGTGGGTGGGTTGGGCCATTCTTTCGTCTGTTTCCTTGTGCTATCTTGCTAACACGGGAGACAGCGACAAAGCAGAATAGATAAATAAATAAATATATATATATATATATATATATATATATATATATATATATATATATATATATATATGTGTGTGTGTGTGTGTATATTTTTTTTTTCAAACTATTCGCCATTTCCCGCGTTAGCGAGGTAGCGTTAAGAACAGAGGACTGGGCCTTTTTTGGAATATCCTCACCTGGCCCCCTCTGTTCCTTCTTTTGGAAAATTACAAAAAAAAAACGAGAGGGGAGGATTTCCAGCCCCCCGCTCCCTCCCCTTTTAGTCGCCTTCTACGACACGCAGGGAATACGTGGGAAGTATTCTTAATCCCCTATCCCCAGGAATAATGTGTGTGTGTGTGTGTGTATATATGTATGTATATTATACTTTGTCGCTGTCTCCTGCGTTAGCCAGGTAGCGCAAGGAAACATATATCCAGACAACAAGTATGAATTATGTACATGTGTATATATGTATATTCTATGTATGTATATATATGTATACATTGAAATGTAAAGATATGTATATGTGTGGACGTGTATGTGGGTGGGTTGGGCCATTGTTTCATCTGTTTCCTTGCGCTGCCTCGCTAACGCGGGAGACAGCGACAAAGCAAAAAAAAAAAGAAATAAAAAAAAAATATATATATATATATATATATATATATATATATATTTTTTTTTTTTTTTTTTATACTTTGTCGCTGTCTCCCGCGTTTGCGAGGTAGCGCAAGGAAACAGACGAAAGAAATGGCCCAACCCCCCCCCCATACACATGTACATACACACGTCCACACACGCAAATATACATACCTACACAGCTTTCCATGGTTTACCCCGGACGCTTCACACGCCCCGATTCAATCCACTGACAGCACGTCAACCCCTGTACACCACATCACTCCAATTCGCTCTATTTCTTGCCCTCCTTTCACCCTCCAGCATGTTCAGGCCCCGATCACACAAAATCCTTTTCACTCCATCTTTCCACCTCCAATTTGGTCTCCCTCTTCTCCTTGTTCCCTCCACCTCCGACACATATATCCTCTTGGTCAATCTTTCCTCACTCATTCTCTCCATGTGCCCAAACCATTTCAAAACACCCTCTTCTGCTCTCTCAACCACGCTCTTTTTATTTCCACACATCTCTCTTACCCTTACGTTACTTACTCGATCAAACCACCTCACACCACACATTGTCCTCAAACATCTCATTTCCAGCACATCCATCCTCCTGCGCACAACTCTATCCATAGCCCACGCCTCGCAACCATACAACATTGTTGGAACCACTATTCCTTCAAACATACCCATTTTTGCTTTCCGGGATAATGTTCTCGACTTCCACACATTTTTCAAGGCTCCCAAAATTTTCGCCCCCTCCCCCACCCTATGATCCACTTCCGCTTCCATGGTTCCATCCTAACCCCAGCATCAGGTTTTATAGGTACCCATGATTACTCGAGTTTCAACAATTAGGTATCATTTCTTATGGTTACGATTCAAGTAAGGTTGTGTTCCATCATCATCAAGCTACTAACGTGGCTCACAATGTTATAATACCCATAATGTGAATTTACCAAAATTTCTCATCTTACTATATACCCTTTCTCGTAACACCGGTTTTTTCCTCATCTGACACATTTTACATACGTATATTTCATCACTAATATATATTCAATATATATTCTTTTTCATTTTTCAGAATTCGTGAAATATAAGACTTATTATACATATGCTTAATTTTTTTCTATTTTATGTATACAGAAAGAGAGCTTTACAGTTGCGATGCCTCGGCTTCCATCTTTCAGTTCTTATGAGTTGTGGCTTATTCTTTGTCATGTGAAAACAAATTTTCAATATAGATTTATATATGATATATATATGAAATGTTAATGTTCTTTTATATAATGAAATTGGAATTTTAGATACCACGGTGAACTTAGCCAAACTGTGTTGGTCATACAGAAGTGGGAGAACACAACAAACCCAAAACAGACGAATCATCGCAAGTGACTTGTGCAGGTTGTTTAAACGCTAAGATGAGCACCAAAGTTGAAACCTATCTTACCCAGAAAAAGAATTCCTCCCCAGCTGAACTTTCAAAGAAGTTTGGGGAACTGGAGGAGCTCTACAATAAAAAGTGAGTGAAGATTTAATAGTAGTTTCTAATTGAGGCATCAGTTTCATGGAGCTAGTACCCACCAGCTGATGTGTACTTACTGAAGATTCTTTATTATAAGTCACAGTACTAATTTTTTAAAAGAAGCAACACATGTATATGCTAGTAAATCAATTTATAGGGTAAAATTTATGCCATGGATACCTTAATTAGATCCTCTTTTAGGTAACAAAAAAAACCATCACCTCGGGTTTCAGGTCTGCATTTTAGGGATGCTCTTGTGTTCCAGGGTAATTGTTTGGTAAAATTTTTAAAGATAGACACTCGGGGAAAATAGAAATTGAAATCAACAATTTTGGTACCTGTGGAATCCTTACCATGTGTAGTGTACATGGGGTGTGGCATTTTTAGCTGTATTTAATTGTATTGATTTTGTTTTTTCGTATCTTTAGCAGGGCTTTGATGGAGAAGTAGATAGTGGGACAAAGACACTCTAAAATACATTTGGGAATATAAGTAATGCAATGGAAACACTTTCGATTAAATCCAGCAGAAAGTAAACTCACAAAAGGATACCTATAATGTCCTGGTCATTTTCTGATGTCTTTATGTACTGCTTCAGGATAGTATAAAAGTGAGCGCTCTGCAAACCACGAAAAACATTCACCTAGCTCTAGTTCAGTTTCTGTAAATCTTTATTTTTTGTTGTTGTTGATACACAATCTGAATGAAACTGTAATACAAGGAAACTTGGCTGCAGAGTCTAGAAATGCCCGATAACATACCTCCACTTGAAATTGTGGCCAGTTTGTAATCGAAGCACATGCAGATACCTTCAAGTGCTCTTGGTTAAACAAAGAAATCCTAACATTTGGAAACAAGCCAACAGATAGGTGAGATTGCCTGATATGACAATTTTATCCCAACACTCCAAAGTTTCTCTGCCTCCAACTGCATTATTTTTTTCATATCTCACAACTACAAGAGGTCATTGGGTGTTCTACAACCTTGCCCAAAAATTCTCAAGTGTCATAAGTGTGAAAATTTGCTCTGTTAGTTTTGAATATACGTGGTATGGATTAATATATGTATGTGTATATGTAGATGCCTAGATAGAAAATGGATAAAAAGTGCAATTCTTATTCTTATTTTTCCAGGTTATGGCACCAGTTGACCCTAGCTCTGCACAAGTTGGTGAAAGAACCATCCATGCGGCAAGGTACCGAACTTATTAAACTGTACTCTAACCTGATTGGAGAGCTGGAAAATAAGTGAGTATTTCTACCTTGTACTAATTATGTATATAGAAATTATATTTTTTTTATTATCTTCTGATTTGCCTTTATTATTACATGCTGTCCCTCTCAGTTCAGAAAGTTATTTCCCATATTTAGAAGTTAAGTGATATGCAGAATGCATCAACCTATATGTCATTAATTATGTCAGCTTGCAAGCTCGGTAGATAACACATTACTCAAGACAGCCGTGAGAATTTTTGCAGTTAAAGAGTAGGGTTACTTTAGTATTCTGAGATATGTAGAGATACTTTTGGGAGTGTCAGGATGCATGGGGCTAAGTATACTGTAGAATCAGTTCAAGGTTGATGAAAGATTCTTAATCTTTTAAACTTAAAAGAGGAAGAAATGTGAAGGTAACTATGAAGGTGTTCTTGATGTAGCATGCCAGTCAACCATTCATTATTGATCAAATGTCTTAGTCAAGTAAGACAGATGTCTTACTTGAAACTAATTACTTTGAATATTAGAGTCATATTACTGCATGGAAAGTTAGAGGAATCAATGAAAACTGAAAGTGGAGGGAAATGGTGGATATTTGAAAGAGGAGCAAATGTTTAAATGGGTAGGATTTTCAGGCATATCTGTTTTCCCATACTGCATGTCGCAATGCTTTGTGTAAATCATTTGTTTAGCTAAAATTATGCATAAATGTCATAGAATTTATCATGAATGAACTTCTTGATTGCATACTTCGAAGTGTGTATCCATTTGATGATTGTGTGCCCTTCATTATTTGTTTCCTAACTTTGCCTCCACAAAAACAAATCCTCATGGGAGGACATAGAGGAAATCATGGGATGGAAGACGGAGCTACAGTCCTAGGTATAGCAAGGAGCATGAGGAAGGAGGGGTCAGTGTTTGTAAGCACAAAGGTGGATATGTTTGAAGGTATATTAATTCCATCAGTGTTTATTGATGAAAATCATGGCCCATGAACACTACAGAAAGGATGAGTGTGAACATGTTGGAAATGAAGTGCTTGAGGAAGATGTATGGTTTGAAATTATTTGATCATGTGTGAATGATTTTAAGAGTTGTTGTAATGAGTGCATTCTCATTTGGAGGGTCAAGCAGGGTATACTGAAATAGTTTGGGCATATGGAGAAGATAAACAAAGAAAGACTAATGTGGATCTATGAGTCAATTCCATTTATTAGGGTGAGAAGCATGCTGTGGAGAGAATAGTAGGATTGATATGGAAAATGGGGGCAATGTGCTGTCATTAGGCAAAGGTAGGGATTATGAAGAAGTCAAAGTAAACCTTGGAAATGTCTGAGGGTAGGCCTAGTTATGGATGGTAGGCTCTGTTGGTTTTGGTACATATTACAAGACAGCTGGGGGAGGTGGATTTTATGCAGATGAGGCCATTTTTCATTTATCTTTGATGCTGCTTGTGAATATGAGACAGGCAGTGATGTTAAAAGAGTTCCAACCTTAAGAATTATGTGAATGTCATTATTCTTTGTGCAACTCATAACACTGTAACAGATATGTAAACTGATAGCTTGATATTTAGTCACCTTTAGCGAATGACATCCCTTCATTATATAGAATAATAAGTTTAAGGTCCTCGATATATTTTTGGTGTTTTTTCTCCAGTTTGTGAACTGAGGATATGTGATTTGTTTCATGATGGACCTTTTCCTCCATGATATGCTTAGAATTAGCTGGATGGTTCCCAAATTGTTTTTGGTAATTTTGTTTGGAGGCATTTCTTGCTAAAACCAACCAGCCATGTAGTTCCCACCATCTAAATGTTATTTTGCTGAAGTTCCATAATTTGCCTTGAAGAAATGATGAAGTATAGAGTTTTTTTAGTTTAAGTTGGACAAGCCAAGGATCTCTTTCCAGCCACGCATCCCACATTTGGCCTAGATATCATAAAATGGAGCCAGCGAGCTGGAAGAAGTATGGTTATACCAGTAAGTGGTATTTTGAATGGTGATATTATATTAGTGATGATGACATCATCATTGTTGAAAATGACCCCAGCTATTTTTTATTCTTTAATTGAAATTTATGATGAATAGATGCAAGGTATGGACTATAGATGTGAATGTAGGGAAGAGGATAGATGTGTTGGAAATTGAATATTTGAAAACAATATGTAGTGTGAGGAAGGTAAGTAATGATAGGGTAAGAGAGAGGTGTGGTGATAAGAAGAGTATGGTTGAGAGAGATGAAGAGTTTGTGCTGAAAAGGCTTGGACACATGGAGAGAATGAGTGTGAAGAGGTCAACAAAGAGGATATATTTGTAATAAGTGGAAGGGTCAAAGTGAAGAAGAATAAATTGGAGATGGAAGGATGGAATGTAAAAGATGTTGATGAAGAGGATATTTGTGTCAGAGCTGGAAGGGTCATATTTATCAAGAGGGAATATTTGGTTAGTGATTGCTTATTGAAATCTTAAGGATTGCACTGTACAATGTATATTATAAAAACTGTTACAGCCTGTCTTTCATTGCTTCATTGTTGTTTTCATGATATATCATACCGTAATTTTCTTACAGGATCAACCCATTATCCCTGGCTCAGATAGGAGGTGAAGTCATTACTCAACACACAGATCCTAATGAAGCTATCACTTTTATTGAAAAGATTGCTCCTAAGGTTGTTGACCACCAGGAGGCTAAAGTCCTCTGTAATGTTCTTATAGCACAGGTTAGTATAGATTTATGATCTGTACAATTCGTAACACTATTGTACATCGTGGAGGCAAGCCCACTTGGTACCTATGAAGTGAGAGGCTCTTCAGTCTGTCGCTTGCTAATTGTTTATGATAATCATAAATTTGTTGGGCTATATTTAGTCTTAAGTTTGTCTTTATGTACATTTGGTTGATGAATGATGTTACATATGCTAAATAGTGAATCTTTGTCATATGCAAACTAAATATTGAATCTTTATGATATACCAACATTACCATTACAAGTTTTTTGAGATGTGGTGTTTACAAATAAGTTTAAATTTGTGACTGTTTTTTATCCTGCTGTACATTTTCGTCTTGTATTTGTTCACAAGTGATTGCTTTATGATATTATAACGTGTACACCAGATAGTAAATCTAAACTAACATCTTCACTACTTGACAAGTTTGTCAAAATATGTACTTCCAGTTACAAGGAAATGTTCACAGTGTTTAAAGTTTAGTCATGCTGTCTTGTGGTTTTAAATTTTTTTACATACACTTGTTCATAAATTATTGATCTGTGATATTATGTACACCATAGGATTAATCAGCTTAAAGTATGAAAACGAAGTGATATTTAGATTATTAGATATGATGTAAGGTGACAACAGAGACCTAGAATAAAGAAAGAATGTGTACAACTCATACATAAGGGCATTGTAGCTTGGCCATCAAAGAAGGCAGTTAAGTCTGTAGGGTTCACATTCTAAGTCATTCCTCAATCAGATTATTTGAAAAACGAGAATGATCAGTTGAGAAATATTTTTCTTTTTTCCTACTTGATTGCTGTTTCCTGTGACAGTGAGGTAGCAACAGGAAATAGACAAAGAAATACACTTCCACTCACTCATACATTATCATACTTGCTTGCCTTCATCCATTCCTGACACCACTCTGCTCCACAGGAAACAGCACGAAGCAAAGAAAATGATAACATATACATTCTGTCCTTCTTCCTCATACCTGATCACCACCCCCCGCTTCAGCTAGATCGCGCTAGGAAACAAAGGAAGGCCACATCCGTTCACATCCATACATTAGCTTTCATTGTAGTGTGCCAAAGCCACAGCTCCCTATCCACATCCAGGCCCCACACACCTTTCCTGGTTTACCCCAGTCATTTCCCATGCCCTGGTTCAGTCCATTGACCCCAGTATACCACATCGCACTGGAATTCATTAGTTGTGGAGACTCTTTTGCCAATGCCACCCCCATGAGGCATCAGAGATATAGACATGGATAGATAAGATAAAAAAGCAGTTTTTCTTCCTTTTTTCAGATTACCTTGACAAGATTGGAAGACCAAGCAAGAACAAAAAAAATTTTGGATGAAACAGAGAAGATGCTAGATGAGATTGATGGAGTGACTCCAGTTCATGGAAAGTGAGTTTTAGATTATGATATCAATAAGCAACCCTCTCAACTGTAATTGTTTTTTAAACTTCTAGAAGATGGTGATTTTGGTTGCTGTTTACTTGCATCCATTGACCCACTGCCATTTTTCCTTGCCTATAATCTTGTTTTAAAGTTCTGGTGAGAGAGTAAGTAGTGTTTGTGTTTTTTGTGTTTTGTAGGTATGAACTGGTACTTGGCTTTGCTTAAACATATATATACATCTAGAAGGAGGATATTCTTGTTGTGAAATATTTATTCTTAAGGCTGAAGATTTTGAATTAGGCACAAGTGATTATAAACTTTTAACTACTGATGCAAGTTTGATAAGAAACTGTTGAACACTAATGAAATGGTGTACAGTAAAGCTGAGGGGTTTGGGGACACATAATGATTGAGTAGTAGAGGCTGTCATAGGGTTAGTAGTATCCCTAGAATAGACAGTAGGAAGAGGTCAGCATGACAGAATGAAATTTTGTCAAATCTGTTTGAAGCAAAATAAAGTATAAAAGGACAAACTGAATCTACCAGAGTGTTGATGATTGAAGACCAGAGAATAAAGAGAATAGAATTTCAGAAAATACTAAAGTTGGTCCGTGTGAAGAGAAGTACTGTACAGTACACGAGGATCTGGAGAAAGAATGAAGTTCACTGCTAAAGAGTGTACTGTTGATGCTTTTTGAAATTTTGCATTGAGGGGATATAGGAAATGCATATGAAAAGTAAATGAGATGAATAGATATAAACAGAGACCCTGTAGGGTTTAGCATGAGTGAGCACTGTATGTAAAGATGTAATAGATTAATTTCCTGATGTGAAATAGTTATGATACTTGTGTAGAGATATCTTGAGGTTGTATTATTATAGCACAGTCTCCTTGAATAATCTGTCACATCAAAGGAGACTTTCATTTCCTTGTTACTGATGGTAGCACAGCCCTAAAGCTGCAGGAACCTCTAGAGAAGGGTATCTTGGAGTTATAGAATGATAGTGATATTTTTTTTTTCTTTTTTTTTTTATACCTCGTCGCTGTCTCCCGCGTTTGCGAGGTAGCGCAAGGAAACAGACGAAAGAAATGGCCCAACCCCCCCCCCCCCATACACATGTACATACACACGTCCACACACGCAAATATACATACCTACACAGCTTTCCATGGTTTACCCCGGACGCTTCACATGCCTTGATTCAATCCACTGACAGCACGTCAACCCCTGTATACCACATCGCTCCAATTCACTCTATTCCTTGCCCTCCTTTCACCCTCCTGCATGTTCAGGCCCCGATCACACAAAATCCTTTTCACTCCATCTTTCCACCTCCAATTTGGTCTCCCTCTTCTCCTCGTTCCCTCCACCTCAGACACATATATCCTCTTGGTCAATCTTTCCTCACTCATTCTCTCCATGTGCCCAAACCATTTCAAAACACCCTCTTCTGCTCTCTCAACCACGCTCTTTTTATTTCCACACATCTCTCTTACCCTTACGTTACTTACTCGATCAAACCACCTCACACCACACATTGTCCTCAAACATCTCATTTCCAGCACATCCATCCTCCTGCGCACAACTCTATCCATAGCCCACGCCTCGCAACCATACAACATTGTTGGAACCACTATTCCTTCAAACATACCCATTTTTGCTTTCCGGGATAATGTTCTGGACTTCCACACATTTTTCAAGGCTCCCAAAATTTTCGCCCCCTCCCCCACCCTATGATCCACTTCCGCTTCCATGGTTCCATCCGCTGCCAGATCCACTCCCAGATATCTAAAACACTTCACTTCCTCCAGTTTTTCTCCATTCAAACTCACCTCCCAATTGGCTTGACCCTCAACCCTACTGTACCTAATAACCTTGCTCCTATTCACATTTACTCTTAACTTTCTTCTTCCACACACTTTACCAAACTCCGTCACCAGCTTCTGCAGTTTCTCACATGAATCAGCCACCAGCGCTGTATCATCAGCGAACAACAACTGACTCACTTCCCAAGCTCTCTCATCCCCAACAGACTTCATACTTGCCCCTCTTTCCAGGACTCTTGCATTTACCTCCCTAACAACCCCATCCATAAACAAATTAAACAACCATGGAGACATCACACACCCCTGCCGCAAACCTACATTCACTGAGAACCAATCACTTTCCTCTCTTCCTACACGTACACATGCCTTACATCCTCGATAAAAACTTTTCACTGCTTCTAACAACTTGCCTCCCACACCATATATTCTTAATACCTTCCACAGAGCATCTCTATCAACTCTATCATATGCCTTCTCCAGATCCATAAATGCTACATACAAATCCATTTACTTTTCTAAGTATTTCTCACATACATTCTTCAAAGCAAACACCTGATCCACACATCCTCTACCACTTCTGAAACCACAGTGCTCTTCCCCAATCTGATGCTCTGTACATGCCTTCACCCTCTCAATCAATACCCTCCCATATAATTTACCAGGAATACTCAACAAACTTATACCTCTGTAATTTGAGCACTCACTCTTATCCCCTTTGCCTTTGTACAATGGCACTATGCACGCATTCCGCCAATCCTCAGGCACCTCACCATGAGTCATACATACATAAAATAACCTTACCAACCAGTCAACAATACAGTCACCCCCTTTTTTAATAAATTCCACTGCAATACCATCCAAACCTGCTGCCTTGCCGGCTTTCATCTTCCGCAAAGCTTTTACTACCTCTTCTCTGTTTACCAAATCATTTTCCCTAACCCTCTCACTTTGCACACCACCTCGACCCAAACACCCTATATCTGCCACTCTGTCATCAGACACATTCAACAAACCTTCAAAATACTCATTCCATCTCCTTCTCACATCACCACTACTTGTTATCACCTCCCCATTTACGCCCTTCACTGAAGTTCCCATTTGCTCCCTTGTCTTACGCACCCTATTTACCTCCTTCCAGAACATCTTTTTATTCTCCCTAAAATTTACTGATAGTCTCTCACCCCAACTCTCATTTGCCCTTTTTTTCACCTCTTGCACCTTTCTCTTGACCTCCTGTCTCTTTCTTTTATACTTCTCCCACTCAATTGCATTTTTTCCCTGCAAAGATCGTCCAAAAGCCTCTCTCTTCTCTTTCACTAATACTCTTACTTCTTCATCCCACCACTCACTACCCTTTCTAAACAGCCCACCTCCCACTCTTCTCATGCCACAAGCATCTTTTGTGCAATCCATCACTGATTCCCTAAATACATCCCATTCCTCCCCCACTCCCCTTACTTCCATTGTTCTCACCTTTTTCCATTCTGTACACAGTCTCTCCTGATACTTCCTCACACGGGTCTCCTTCCCAAGCTCACTTACTCTCACCACCTTCTTCACCCCAACATTCACTCTTCTTTTCTGAAAACCCATACTAATCTTCACCTTAGCCTCCACAAGATAATGATCAGACATCCCTCCAGTTGCACCTCTCAGCACATTGACATCCAAAAGTCTCTCTTTCGCATGCCTGTCAATTAACACGTAATCCAATAACGCTCTCTGGCCATCTCTCCTACTTACATAAGTATACTTATGTATATCTCGCTTTTTAAACCAGCGAGATATAGATATCTCAAATGGTGATGCCCATTGAAATTTTTTTTAATCATGTCTAGTAGAGGCATATGTGTTTCATTTGATGAATTAGGTGCAGCATGAATGATAAGGAAATGCTGTAGTATTGTTGAAATGTGTGTGAACTTTTGACACATTTGTCGTTAAATTATAGATACATGTGGGTAAGCTGAGAAGCTGTTTGCACTTTATTCACTTCATATTAATGGAAACAAAGCTAACAGTCTTACATGTAGATCACTACTTTGTAAATGGTAATGACTGTAGTAAGTGATATTTTCCTGAAGGTAATTTTCTTTCATATTGTGAAATTATGATACCTACAAAATTCAAAATACCAGCTAACCCTCATATTTTTTATACAATTGTACAATATCATTGAGATTAAGGTTATTTGGTATTCACAGATAAACTCAGACATAAGTTAATGAAACTTTTTATTTTTTCTGGCACATCACAGATTTTATCTTCTAGCATCAGAACTGTATTGTCGTAGTGGAGCTCATGCAGATTACTACAGAGCTGCCCTTCGATACCTTGGTTGCACAGAGTTGGAGGAGATGGATTCAGAAGCTAAGATCAAACAGTCATTTTACCTTGGACTTGCTGCTCTTCTTGGAGAAGGCATCTACAACTTTGGAGAACTGGTGAGACTGATTAATGTCACTTCACTTGAGGAAAAAATACAGTTGATATGAGGGAGTATAACAAAAATAAAAACTGAACATAAGTGAAATTAGTGAGGTATAAAAGAGCACTTGCTGCTAGACTTTCTGGGATATTAGTTTGTTGAATATACCCAGGAAGATGTTTTTTAAAGATTAGGGATTGGTAAGATCATGGCATGCACAGAACAAGTGACTCAGGGGTGGAGGAACAATATGGATTTAGTACAGGTAAAAGATATGTGAACTAGGTCTTTGCTGTAAAGATTTTGCGTTAGAAATACACAGAGAAGAGTGAATTGTAGGTGGCATTCATGGGTCTGGAGAAAGTTAGAAACACACCGAGAAGGAAGTGAATTATAGGTGTCATTCATGGATCTGGAGAAAGTGTATGGTAGGGTTGACTGAGAGGCTTCATGGAAGGTTAATGGAAAATCACTAAATGCAATAAGGAGTTTTCACAAGCATATGTATGTGTAGGAAGGAGGAAAGATGAATGGTTCTCAATATAGGTGCATCTCTATCATGGATGTGTGATGTCATCATGGTTTAGTCTGTTTACAGATGGGATGGTGATGGTTCTTAGGTGTGATAGGAGTACGGGAGTTTTGGAGGTGAATCACTTGTGTTTGCAGGCAACACAGTTCTTGTGTCGAAGCTGGTAGTAGATTGGAAGAATGTTTTTAGATAGAAAGTTTAGAGTAAGTGTCAACAAAACAAGGCAATAGAATGCAGCTGGGTGATGAGACAGGATGGTTTAAGTGCAAATTGGAATGGGGAGAGCCAGGAGAGTCGAGCACTTTTGGTATCTGGGAATGGATATGGCTGTGGATGGAACCATGGTGCTAAAGTGAGTCTTAAGGTAGAAGATGGGAAGGTTAAGGTCTTGGGTACATTAAGGAGCTTGTGGAAGGAGAGGTCAGTGTCCGTTTGGGAAAAGATGGGTATGTTTAAAGTTATAGTTGTCCAGACTGTGTTGTATGTTTGTGAGTCTTTAGTATGAATGCCAAAGAATGGAAGAGAACAGATGTGTTGGAAATAAAGTGCACAAGGATGATATTTGTTTTAAGTTGGGTTGATCTTATAAAGAAAGACATTGTAACATAGGGGTGTGGTAGATGTTTGATTGAGAATGCTGAAATGTTTTGGATATATGGAGGTGGAGATAAGTGAAGGTGTCCTTGACTAATTATACATATGTGTCAGAAGTGTATGGACAAAGGGATAGAGGGAGACTTTGAGGGAAATAGAAGAGTGAATTGAAGGCTTTGGGGTATTAAAGCTTAAACATTCTGAAGGGTGAGAGGCATACATGGAATAGAATGAATTGGATTGATCTGCTATAATGGAAAGGTTGACATGCTGTCGATGGGCTGAAGCAGGGTACGTGAAGCAGTCAAGGTGAACCATGGAATAGTGTGTGGGGTGTATCTGGAAATTTGGAGTTGGTGTCAGTACATTGTATATGAACCAGAGAGTGTATGTATTCAAATGAGGTCATTGTTTGTTTAGTATGAAAAATTGTATTGTCTGTTTATGAACAGGGCAGTGAGGAAAGTAAATGTGAGTCATGGAGCTGATCTTCACTAAGCCACGTTCAAGGTCACCTTGCATTTGGCCATGAATGTACATAGGATGAATTTTATTCTCGATACTCCTCACTGCTAAGGCCATTATTACCACACCATCATCACTTCACCCTTGATTCTACAGACCCTTGATCTCTTTATTATGGATATGGTCAATGGTTAACTTTTCCATGGAGAGAGACACACACAACACCGTTATGATATGTAGATTATCGTTGTATCTATCTATCTATCTATATCTCTGATGCCTGCTTCATCTTGGAACTCCCTCACAGGGGTAGCCATGACAAATGAGTTTCCATAAATGATAAACTCCAATTAGAATTATGTATAGATCATTAATATAAGAGAACATGTTGGAAGGAGATGGATATTGTAAGGAGAACAAGGGAGCATTAGGTAGTTAGTAGGAACATTAGGTAGGCACCACTGCTCTAGAGTTGCCCTCTTCCAGAAGAGGTGGTGAATGCCATGCGAAACAGCATCAGATTGGGTAGGAACAACGTGGCTTTGGGAGTGGTAATGGATATGTGGATCAGGAGTCTCCTTTGAAGAATTTGAGAGAGAAATATGTAGAGAAAGAGAAGGATTTATATGTGTCATTATTGATTTAGAGAAATCATATAATTGGGTTGAAAGAGATTCATTGTGGAAGGTGTTATGAAGATAAGGTATGGAAGGAAAGCCTTTAGATTTAGTAAAGAGTTAGTATCAAGAGAGTAAAACTTGAATGCAAGGAAGAAAAGAGGAAGATTGCTGGTTCCATGTGAAGATTGGTTTGCTGCAAGGATGTGCAATGTTACCATGGTTGTTTAATCTATTTATGAACTGAGTGATAAGGGAGGTCAATGCAAATGTTCTGGAAAGAGGAGCATGTTTGCAGTCTTTTGGTATGGGAGCCTTGGAAGATGAGTCTGTTGCTGTTTGCTGATGACACATCTGTGTTGGCAGATTGAAGTGAGAAACTGCAGCATCAGGTTTCTGAATTTGGGAGAGTGTGTGAAAGGAGAAAGCTTAAAGTTAATGTGAAAATAAAGAATGTCATATATTCAGCAGTGGAGAGAGACTGGATGTTTGGAATGTGTGGTGTAAGTGAAGTGTTTTAGATACCTGGGAGTGGACATGGTAGTGGATGGAACCATGGAAACTGCAGTAAGCTCTAGGATGTGAGTCATGGGCCTTGAATAAACAAGTACAGACGAAGGTGGATGTGGTGAAAAGGAAATGTTTTAGGATAATATGAGGTGTGAGAGGGGTTGACTGAATGAGAAATGATAGGTTAAGAGTGGAGAGAGACTGAATGTTTGGAATGTGTGGTGTAAGTGAAGTGTTTTAGATTCCTGGGATTGGACATGGTAGTGGATGGAACCATGGAAACTGCAGTAAGCTCTAGGATGTGAGTCATGGGCCTTGAATGAACAAGTACAGATGAAGGTGGATGTGGTGAAAAGGAAATGTTTTAGGATAATATTGGTGTGAGAGGGGTTGACTGAATGAGAAATGATAGGTTAAGAGAGGTGTAAGAGGGTGTAAGGAAATGGTTTGGACATGTGGAATGGTTTGGCCATGTGGAATGAAAAAGAAGTTATACCTGTCAAAAATAGAGGGAACAAGGAAAATGGGGAACTGAGAAGGTAGAAGGATGGAGTGAAAGAGGCCTTGAGTGTTCAGAACCTGAAGATGCAGGCAGGTGAGAGCATGCATGGGATTGAGTGAATTGGATTGAGGTAGTACACAGAGGGTGAAATGTTGTCAGTGGGCTTAACCTGGGTATATAAGAGTAGTTGAGAAAAAACAAGAAAACATCATTATGGCCTAGTTATGGATGGAGGCTTTGGTTTCAGTGAATTATACATGACAAGTAGTGAGTGGATGGGAGTGAATGATGCCATTCTTTGTCTGTTCCTGGCGCTACTATGTTATCGTGGGAAACATCAGACATGCATGCAAGAATATGTTATTTTCAGTATATCAACTATCTGAAAGGGGGAACAAAGACTAGCAAGGATTTTACCTCAAAGGCTCAGTGATATGTTATTGGCACTGCCACACTTGGGTGGGAAAAGGTGAGCAAGTATAGATAGAATTATAATTTTTTTTTATACAAAGCTTCCTTTCCTGTTTAAGCAAATTAGTTTCATTTTTTTTTTTTTTTTTATATGTACCTAAGTACCTTTCCTGTTTAAGCAAATTAATTCCAGAAAAAACAAAATTGACCTCATTTGCACACATTCAGTCTCTAGCTATCATTTATAATGTACCAAAGCCAAGGGACTGCCATCATCAGCTAAGAATCATAGATGACTCAGTGATTCGCCTTAATTGTTTCACATGCCCTAGTTTGCCCTCTTGATAATGTCACCCCATCCTATATACTTTACCTGAGTACTTCATTATTTTCTATCTAACTCTTTCCAGTATGGTTTTAACTAAAAGAAAACCAGGTACTGGAGTTTTTCCATGTGTATGAAAATTAAAACAGGGTAGGTTGCAGAAAAAGAAATTATATAGATAATAGGTATAACAAAGCTTCATTATTCTGCTTTTGTAAAATATGAAAAAATTAATTTTACATTTATTCTATCTTTATGTCTACATTTATTGTTACTAAAAATTGCACTCATGACTTTTTTATTTCAGCTTGCCCATCCAATTCTAGAGACACTAAAGGGATCATCATCAGAATGGTTGATGGATTTGCTGCTGGCTTTTAACCAGGGAAACATAAGCAAGTTTGAGGCTATGAAGCCACAGTGGAGTACTCAGCCTGACCTTCTTGCCAAAGAAAACCAACTAAGAGAGAAGATCCGCCTGCTTTGTCTAATGGAGGTAACCATATGTATTAGGCCAGCACTCTTGATGTTGTAAAGTCGATGTCTTATTCATGTGGTTACAGTAGATAGCATGGTCCTTATTTTTAATGTATTTTGTTTCATAGATACATGTTCTTTTGTGGCATATTCTATCTCCACTGTGCTGCTGCTTCTTTTTTTTTTTCTTTTTTCTCATATTAACCCCATTTCATTACAGATGACATTCCAACGTAAGGCTTGGGACCGCCAGTTATCATTTGCAGAGATTGCTCGGGAAACAGGCCTGCCAGAGAATCAGGTTGAAGTGATGGTCATGCGTGCATTGTCACTTGGCCTAGTACGAGGTACTATTGACCAAGTAGATAGCAAAGTCAATATAACCTGGGTTCAGCCACGGGTTCTTGACAAGAAACAGGTTTGTAAAAAAAAAAAACTCAGTTGATATCATTTTTAGTTTTAAAAAGTTTGCTAGATACTTCAATTTTATTGATAGGCAGTAGTTGAAAGTTTGGAAATTTTATGGCATATAGTCTCTTAAGGATACTACATGGTGAAAGCAGTTAGCATGAGAGCAGAATTAGTAAAGGGAACACTAGCACATTTACCTCCTGAGGATGACATAAAAATTTTGCCATTTTCATTATGATTTTTTGAAATGCTATTAATGTGCAGTAGACATAGCCAGAACCTGTAGCCAGTTCAGCTTAAAATGGAAATGACAAAATTACTATTTCAAGATATGGGTATTTTGCAGTGATTGATTCTGACATATAAGCTCATTTTTTTTATCTTTTAATTTTATAATGACATGTGTAACATCATGGTATAATTTTTATATTTTTCCCCAGCTTGCATCGATGATGGAAAGACTAACAGACTGGTGCAAGGATGTCAGCAGTATGCAGAATCTTTTGCAAGACCAAGCCAGCACCATTCTTACATTATAAGTTATTGATTTGATTTGTATATGTAGTTCCTTTGTGTATATGAAGTATAAGAAAAATCTGGAATAGGACTCAAAATATGAATAATATAATATTTTTACACCTGATTTTTTTGTTGAATAACTATTGCCAAAATTAAAATGTTTAGAACATAGAAGAGAACATTGAGAGTAAAAGTAATACATTTTGATTTCTAGATTGACAAAATTAATCTTGTAGAAAACATGTGTACCATGGGAAGATCAAGAAATAAAACTATTTGTCAGTTTTATACTTATTTGAATGGACTAATTTGAGCAGTATGTAAGTTGAAATGTCATAAAAAGTACAATTGTATTACGAAATACTGTGAGGAAGCTGTTTTTTCCAGACTTTGAATGACTTCTTTTGTTATCAGTATGAGTGTGTTGTTTGAACTTACTTATATATAGGGTTTTATATGAAAATATAAGTAGTTTAAATGGACACACACTCTTTCCTTTACCATGTTTTGATTTGTAGATTACAGAATATATAATAGGGAGGAAATAGCACAGTTTTTCTTAGGGAAAGAAAGTATTTCTCTCTTATTAAACAGTATTTCAGAATAAATTTGATTCTGAAATATTTTTTCTCTTCTACAGTCTGTTTCACAAGAATGAGAGATTCCTTAGGTCATTCTCAAGAAATATTGGTTTTAGGACTTTTTGACCCTCTGTTTTGTTGGTGGGGAAAACACTGGTTATCCCCATCCATTGCCATTACCTCAACTAAGCAGTTGGAGCCCAATCATTGCTCCAGCCAGTCAACAACCACCACACTTAACATACTGACCTGCTCATTCCCTAGCTGCTAGCTTCTCAGAATTTTCTTTAGGTTGCACATTAGTAAGGTATCCATACTACTAAACCAGCTTTTTCCATCCTATGGATTAGGATAATTTTTCTTTAATTTTTACATGTATTTGTGTATGTATAGAGTATATGAATGAATCTATTTTTGCATGTGATGTGATATTTATTTATTATTATACTTGATCACCGTTTTCCCCTTCAGCGAGGTAGCACCAGGAAATAGATGAAGAATGGCCTATCCACTCAAATACACATATATATACATAAACGCCCATACACACACATATACATAGCATATACGCATCCACCCCCTATAGTTGTTGTATTTGTTGTCAGTTGTAGATTTCTTATTATTTGTAGTCTTTGTAGAGTAGATCTTTTAATTGCTAATGAAATTATTAGCATTGTCAGTCCTTGAACCAGCATATTTCTCAGTTTGAGGAACTTTCTTAATAGATAGTAAACCTTTCCTTGGGGTACCACATTTCTATGCACGCTCTAAGGAAAGGTGACCTGAAATGTTCCTCAGTTTGATGAATGACTATTTGTGAGGGCTCTTGTGCAAAACCTCTAAATCACTCACTGTTACATTTGGACGAATAGGCATCATATAATGTAAGCACACTGTATCACGGTAAATCAGCCTCATAATCAGGAGTTAGAAGATCAGGCATATCAATGAATCTATTTCTAATGTATGAATACATTATTGTGTAACAATAAGATACCAGCCTGAAAGAACAACAGCCATACCTAGACTTGGCTAGCTCTTGAGATTTGAATTTGGGTTGTATCAGAGAACAGACTGCATTTAACCCATATTTTCAGACATTCCTATGCAGAGCAAACTTTGGTGTTAAACCATGCAAGATCAAATCCATACAAAGCTAAACTTATCCAAACTGAGGAAAGGGTAGATATGAAATTTAGATTATTTTTGCATTTGATTAGGAGTTTTGAAAATTTGCAGAATTTCTGATGCTGTTATCGTAAAAAGTAAACACTAACATGAATGAAAATCTCATCACTTTTTTCTGTGAATGGTTCTTTGAAATTTAGAGGAAACAGTAGACAGTTATGCAGATATTTTCATTGTTTCTGGAATTGGTGATGGATCGACCTCTCCTTTATCAACACTTTAATCCTCAGGGTCCTGTCTTGTCTCCCATTCTCTTCCTCTTTTTGAACTATACCCTTCATCATTAAAATGTAATGTATGTTTATGATAACTTTTCATTCCTCAACTTCTCTCAGATCTCCTGCTCCTTCTAGTTTTTTATATGTTTCTTATCTTTTCATGTCCTTTAAATTCATACATGATTAGGATTTCCCAACTGATTTGCAACTTGGTGAAGCTTAATGCTTCTTTAATCACATTTTGAGCAGTTCCTCCAGTTATACAATGGGTTGATGTGTCTGTGTAATGTAGCTCTTCGTATTTATGCAACAGAGTTTATACTAAAGCAGTCTGATTTGTTTACCTTCATTCTGATTGAAAACTTGATCCATATTCCATTTATGTTATTTTGCTGGATCTCTTTCCTTCTTATAATATTGCCTCTGTTCCTCCTCCTGAGAGCTGGCTGCTTATGTGTCGTAAATTACTATTTTTCCTTAATAGCAAGGTACTGCCTAGAAAAAATGAAGGACAGCCTCATTTGCAACATTCATTTTCTAGCTGGCTTGTATGTACTGAAACTACAGCCCCCTAACCACAGACCTTTCCAGAGCTTGTTGACCACTTCACCTGCCCTGCTTCAGCCCAGTGTACCACTGTGCTCCAGTTCTCTTTATCCCAAGCATGACTCACCCTTCTGCACATTTAGGTCCTGAAAATCAAAGCCTTTCTCACATCATCCTTCTGTCTTGATCCCCCCCTTTGTTCCTCCACTTGTGCCTATATCCTCTCAGTGAATCTCTTCACTCATCCTCTCCATATGTGTAAACAATTTCAGCACAGACTGTTCAGTTCTCATTCATACTCTGCTCATTACCACACTCTCACTCCATAAATGCTCAACCCTCCTCACACCACATTCTGTCCTCGGTTATTTCATTTCCAACATGTGCACCCTCTGATTTTCTTTAGCATATAGAATCCTAGACTTGCACTCTTATGCACCTTTCAACATCTCCATGTCTACTCAAACAAAAAATGAGCTCTCCACCCAATCCTCAATGCACCCAGGACATATTTTTTGCTCACCTAGCACATGGTTCACTTCAGCTCCTATACTTCTAACTCCTGCCATTTCCACTCCTTACTATGTAATACATTGTACTTCTTCCTGGTTCTTTCCATACAAACTACCCTGCTGAACCTTATGCTACTGTGTGGCATAACACTGTGGTCATTGATCCCTATAATCTGTCTCTTCCATTTTCTTACTTAACTTTGTCTACAAGAAAAAAAACTTGCTATAATGTCTGGAGAGAGGAAGGTGTGGCAATTATCTTCCAATTTCACTGGATGTTTAAAGGTGAAAGTTGCTAAATATCACATGAACATAGATCCTATATCATAAATTAGCTTTCTTTAACGTGTTGTTTGAGGATTGCTATGATTGTTTAATGGCAAATAGTTAATTGTTATTTTAAAACAAGGAGGAATGTTGCTATTTTGCTGATTGATGAGGATAATGCCTTTATAAGGGTCGAATATTTCGTATCAGTCAGCCTGCACCTAGCCACTACCCAGTTGAGGCGAGTTAGATGAGCACTCTATATTTGTTAATGATGTTTCAAACTTGCTCGTTAGTGCTTTATAGCAGATATGTCTGAAGGTTTTATCAATTTAATTGATGTTATATATATATTATTTCTGTATTTAGAATTTAAAAAACGTTCATAATATCTGTATGGATTATATTCCAGGGAAAAAAAATCATATATTTGGTACTTTACAGCACCATGAAAGTGAATTGAATTACAGATGAAGGACAACCTCAATTATTTGTTAACATTGAAAAACAAGAGGATAAATGTAGGCGTAATATCTTCCTACAAATTCATAGACACGACTATGTTGCCTTTTTTTTTTTCAAGTAGAGACGAGAACAAGAGATCCTAATTGGGAGTTAAGTAAGACCCTATGGAGAGATGGGAGGAAGCGCTTCCATGGTAAGAATTCTGACATTGTATAAGATTTTGCTAAGTAAATGTGAGCAGCATTAGCCATTTCCAATCTATATGTTAAGTATACAAGAGTCAGAAGAGGGTCCCGATAGGTGTAGAGTTCACATTCTATATGTAGTAGTCAATTCCCAGTTGTGCGCCTTCCTCGGTTGAAAGAAAAATAAATATTAAGGTGGAAAAAAATTGATCTTGGAAACGTGAACTCTTAAATACCATTTACAAATTTTGATGAAGATGCCACAGTGTAATTAGGTGCTGTTAATGTATTGTAAGACAGCCAGATTAACATGTTATGTAGGTGAGTGACAATCGTTACATAAAGCTTTTTTTTTTATTAAACCAATATCAAGCAATAAATACTCAAGAATTTGGGTAGATGAAGATTTTAGAAAGCTTGTAAATAGCTCACTGACAGGGCAAACATATTCTAACAGCAATATGACATTTCTTTAGAAATGCTGCACTGCACTGCGACATATTTATTGGCTTTGGACAAATTCCAATGTATGATCTGTCCCATCAAATGATAGGCTTTCACGTAAGAAATTTTTTTTCCAATAACAAATCATAATTTGCCCAATTGCCATTGTTAAAGTATTTGTTCCATGTTTGACGTTTGGGTCAGCCAATGAGGAGACCTAAACCTGCAGGTATAACCTATTCGTGTATTCCTTTGCCGGAAAGCTTGTCTTACATACCTAAGGCCATCAACGACAAAAGCTAAAGCCCTCTGGAAACATTTCAGCAGATATCTTGTGTTCAGCGAGCACTACTTTTTCGGCAGTTATTGATATTTTTCAAGTAGGCCTACCGTCATAACTCGCCATGTTGAAGGATAAACACTCTTGAGCGGAGCAACATAATGGTGCAATATTTTCATTTGAGAACGACTGCGTACATTTATCTCAACTTCATTAACCTCTTGTCACCTATGACTTTCCCCTTTCTCAAGCAGTATGGTAAGTTGAGATTTCTTGAAACTGAATTATCAAACCTGAAATAACGTGATCCTAATTATCTTTGTTATACAGCTACAGAGATAGCAAGCGATACTCCATAAACAATAGAATCTCTTATTGGATGTTTCTTTAACATATTTCCAAGATATGTATATACATAATCGTGCGCACTGAGAAGCTGTTTTGAGGATTCACGTGTTCAGTGCCTGAGTCTGAGAAAGACGTCATAATCTACCCAGCCAATCACAGGAGGTTGCGTCATCTTGGTGAGCAACCATTGGTCAGTAGTGATGAAACACCAAGCACCTAACCTGGACACCCTGTATGATTCATATGATAAACTAACCACTTTTGGAATAAGCAATTCATTTTGTTTTCCCAACAGGAATAGGTAAAATTTTGTTCAACGATTTATACCTGAAATCGATAAAACTTAACTGACATTCCAGACAGAACCGGTAAAGTATTGATCGATGTTGGCCGGGTGGCGGAGGTAGACTCCATAAGGCGGGTGCCGGAAGCCGAAGCGGCATTTCCAACCACGTGGTGACGTCGTTCACACGCACTCTGTACGGAGTCTTTTCCGAGTGCACTTCCACGTGCCCTCCCGAGGGACTTCAGATCCTCTAGCCTTTGGTGATGGTCAAGAAGGCAGCATCAAAACTAGTGAAGAAGTCCAAGCGAAATGGCATTCCACGCGAAGAGCTGGTGAGTAAGAGGTGAAGTGGGCGGGTGAACGGTGGCAATGTAGGCGGACGGTGTGGCTTAGGGATAGAGGGTGTAGGCGGGCGATGTGGTCCAGGGGTAGAGTAGTGGAGAATGGTGGAGGGAGTGTGCCCTGTAATGACGCGGCGTCCCGTCCCAGGTCACCGTCAAGTCGGACCTCATTTTGTTGGCGCCAGAGTTCGAGGACGCCGACGAAAAGAGGCTGGAAGGACCCAAATGGAGCCGACAGGACCAGCGTGACCCGGAGGACCCGCTTAAAGGTCAGTTGAGATGGTGGAAGTGTCTGTTAGGGGGAGGGGTTCGAACGACCTCCTGATGGGGGAGCGCACCCAGTACCGAGCGCAGGTAAGGCAGGACACCACCACCCACTCTATCCGAGGGACGCCATCTCAGACCGCCACCAGTATCTGTGTATAGTGACCATTGCCAAATTCAGAGATGCCGTGAAAGTGACATCTTGAACTGACAATTATTAGGTTTCTTTTCTCGCTGATGGTGATACAAATTAAACCCATAGTAATGCGCAGAGAACGGTATATTTTCATTGTGTATCCTTGGTATCGTAGATTATTTCAAGTGGTATTTTTAAAAATGTTTATTTCATGGATGGTGTGTGTGTGTGTGTGTGTGTTTTGTTACAATTGTTCTGCTTCCGTCTTGCTTCTAGCAATAAGGCGTGACGTAATGGTTCAGTTGGTCATAAGAAAGCCAACGCATCGCCGATATGATGATGGAATGGGGTTCCCCTGTTATTCCTGAAAATTGTGTGTGTGTGTGATTGCGACAACCACACTGGGTGTGGTAAAGCGACAACACGTGATTGTGGGCGTCTGCGCTTCCTCACCCTGGCGAAGACCCACAGCTGGTCTTGCAGGACTTAATCGTTTCGCTCAAGCTGTCTATATTTTTGTTTGTTTGTTTTATCGACAGGAAGTAATGTCTGCCGTTCATTATTTTTTTTTTTTTTTTAGATTTTGCACTACAACTATTACTTCCGAAAAAAAAGTTTTATAACCATGTTCCGAAAAAATTGGTTTTATAACACCATGTTCCGAAAAAATTGGTTTTATAATCATGTTCCAAAAAAATTTATTTTATAACACCATGAATCAGGCATGAGGATTATAGGCTTCGTTTACCATCCATTAAAACAATGAATCGTTGAATTCTTCACCTTGAACACCACTGACGTTGAACACGACGTGATAAGCACCACTTACCTTGTAAACTGATACGCTGAGTAACCAAAAAGTGTGAACGTCACAGGGGAAAAAAAAAAAAGTTCTTTTTAACACAACAGGGAGTAATGACGTGGAACATAAGACTGGGGGAAAACGTGTCTTGTGAGCGAAATACTGTGTGAGTGCGCCTACCTGAGAGCGTGTCTGTACCCTAGTGCCTGGCCTGGCCGAGTGTGTGTACCACAGCCTAGCAAGCTACATTTGGGTTTCTTTTGTACAATTTATTCTTTCACTTTACTTTTGAAAAGATGGAATATTGATGCAATGAACAGACTGATATGATGAAGCATATAATGAAATCCAAGTTTGTAAAAATCATTTATCAGTTTTTAGTTAAAAATCACTTCGATAAATGGAACTCTAATTTAGTATGCTCTATAAAATTGTAGTAAAAAGGTATGTGTTTGAATGGGAAACTGAATTGCGTTTGTTGTAGGTGCTAAAGAATAGGATTTTTTTTTTTTTTTTTGTCATTTGGGTCAAGACAAACCTCTAGCGATAATATTAATAAGCACTTAAACGTGCTACTGATAAAATTCTTAACGTTTCATGTCCTTGGCATGATGCTGAACGTTTGTGTTCGCGTTCCTGGTGTGATGTTGAACGTTTGTATTAACGTTCCTGATGTGATGCTGAGCGTTTGTGTTTGCGTTCCTGGTGTGATTTTGAACGTTTGTATTAACGTTCCTAGTGTGATGCTGAACGTTTGTTTTAAACGTTTCTGGTGTGATGCTGGAGCGATGCCCTTAGGAATTCAAACAGCAGCAGACCATTACGTCCTTTCGAGGTTGTTTGTCATGGTGGAAGATATCAGAAAGTCATGTATTAGGGTGGTGAAAATCTGGTATACAGATGATTCAAAGAGAATAAACTGCAAATTGTCAGTGTGACTTAAGGAGGGATGCAAATTAAGTCATAGACTTTGAAGCTATTTATCGAGTCTCCTATTAAACGTTTCTGCTTTCAACCTCTCAAATTGGCTGATCGTTCCATTATCATTCATGTTGAATGAAAAGCCTCTCGCCTCATTCGAGGTAAAACGTTTGCCCACGTTTACTGCTATAGAAATATCGGAGGATTCAAATCTTGGAAGTAACCTGACTGATCAAGATAATCAAAGCCTTTGATAATTTTTAGTATTTGTATTAGATCACATGTTAGCCTTATCTTTTCTATGCTAAATAGCTTCAGTTTGTTTAATCTGCTATAGTAGGATTTGTCTCAGCCCAGGAATCATCTGTATTTTTTTTTTTTTTTTTTAGGAAGGTGACCAAAACTGACGAACCAGTAAATAGATTATGGAGAGTAAGGGTGATTTTCCTGGATTTAAATGCGAAGACTCTCCTTATGAATCCAAGAATATTGTTTGCTCATTTCATTGCTTCTGTGCAGTGCTTACATGGTTTTAGATCACCAGAGATTATTACGCCCATGTATTTCCTTTATTTACCTTTTGCAGTTTAGCAGAATTCATACTGTGGATTCCTTTTAAGTTACCGATGTGTAAAACTTTGCTCTTGTTATTAGAATTAATTTGCCATTATAAGCCCAATCCATCAGTGTGTCGGTTTGAAGCTACAGACGTTGTATCATCAGCGAATTAATTTTCTTTATTATTAATGTGTATGAGAAAGAAAACCGGTCCCAAGACTGGTCCTTGTGGCACTCCACTTGTTACAACAAACCATTCAATGGCTTAACCATTAATCACAACTCGTTGTTTACGGTCAGTTGACCAGTTTCCTATCCATCGAAATACAACTTCATCAGTGCCGTGTGACATTCTTTTTTTATTCTCGTAAACTTTGATACGGAACCTTATTGATTATTTTTTTTCGACAACTTGGATAGATAACATCAACTGCTTTATTTTCATCATACATGTTAAGTATGTTGTGAAAGAAATCAAGGAGATTTGTCATACATAAGATTTGCCATACATAATCGATTTCGTCGTAAACCCTGCTGAGAATCGTTTATTAAATGGTAGTCCTCTAAATGGTTTACAATTCCGTCTTGAATGATGGTTCCATAGGTTTTCCAACTACAGACGCTAAGGTAATCGGACAATTATTTCCGGGCATTGACTTGCTACTTTTTTTTTTTTTAATATATGTGTTACAGTGGCAAACTTCCAATCAGCTGAAACTCCTCCCGCAGCAAGTGACTTTTTGAAAAGGATAGTTATGGACTTAACTATTTCAGTTTTCGCCTCTTTAATTGTCCTTGGATAAAACTTTTTCGTTTATTGCTAATAGCATGTCTTCAGCTTTTATATCATTTTGTTGAAGAGCGTTCTCCTTTAGTGTAACTGGATTAATGTATCTTCGATCGTGAATAGAGATGGAAATGATTTATTGAAGATTTTTGCCATTGCTTCGTTGTCTTGAACCAATCACCGATTTCTGTAATTGATGAACCAGTTGACTGGATAATGACTTTCTTGTAACCTAACCGTAAGACCCCTTAGGGTTTCTCTTGCTATTTTCAGCAATGTACGCTTGATATTGTCGTTTACTCTTGTCTTATAACTCTCTTACTTCTCTAAGCAAATTTACATAACTTATTCTGTCATGTTGGTTATTGGTCTCTTAGAGTTTATGAGCTACTTTCCTAGATAACGGGATTTTTTTTTTTTTTTATTTTACCGCTACACCGCCTTGATTTTGTCTTAGACTGTTTGCTACGCATTGGCGTGTATGTTGTTCCCTCTGCTGCCCTGAAGGTTTTACCCTGAAGCTCCTGCAAGCTATGTTCATGTTGCTTTCATTGACCATTTATCCAAGATTTGCCTTTCGAGGGCAATGCGAAGATCATTAAGAATTTGCATGCTTGAAATTTAGGATATTTTTTTTCGCGCCCGTCGTCTTGACAAACATTACATATGGTGTTGAAAGCGATTGCAAAAGTAATTTTGTCGGTGATTAATTGTACCAAACTTTTCTCCATCGACATTATTAATGGGATCCTCATTTGCAGTTGGAATTAAATCTAATATATTCTCGTCACGAGTAGGTTTCTAGACAAATGGGATTAGGGATTAAGCAAATTGAGGTAAGAGTTCATGCCCGGAGCTACCGGAAAGGGATTTTCCCCATTTTAGATACCGGTGTGTTAAAATCCCCTATGATAGAATCTTGTTCATTAAAAGATTCTCCTAATTGATCACAAAATCTTTCATCTATCCCTAGTGTCTGTCCGAGGGGCTATTAAACTAGTCCTGTTATTTTCTTACGTAGTTTTGCTTTGATTTCGACAAAAGTGGTCAACAATTTAAACTTCTCTATCATTTTTTTTTTATTACGGGATTTAAATGAGCTTGAACGAAGAGTTGGACACCTCTTCCTATTTTGTTTCCCATATCCCTATGAAACAGAGTATACCCTGGAAGTGGGTAATCGGCGAGCATATCTAACCAAGTTTCGGAAATGGCAGTCGTATCATACTTTCCTTCTAACGCTGTTGTCTCTGAAGTTTTATTGCGCATATTCACGCGTTAACTGAATATATTTGTAGATGAAATAGACCTATGTCGAAGGGTACTTTCGGAGGGGAATGGGTCTGCTCCACACGAGCTGCGTTTTTTTTTTTTTTTTTTTATTTACCAATATTCACGAGTAGACTCGCGAAGGAGCCATCACAGCACACACCTCCCGCTTCATTCAGTTGTAGTCCATCCTTCATAAACCTATCAGACTGCATTTGAATGGCTGCCTTATGCAGTCTGACGTATTTATTAACTCCATGGTAATAGAGGCTCTCGTCGTCGAATATTACTTCAACAGGTCCTGCCATCTCTCCTACAGTATAACCTTAGTACCTACATGACAAATAATGAGTGTATTATGCAATGTTGAACGAATCTGTCAACGTATTCTTAGTGTGATGCCAAACGTTTCTGTGAACGTTCCTGGCGTGATGCTTAACGTTTGGGCTAACATTCCTGGCGTCATTATCTGGTAATTAATAGCCATTAATTCTAATATCGTGTGTACGCGGCGAGCATTTAGAAGAAATGACAGTCAACTCATTGTTTCCACAATTTGTTTGCAAAATTAAGCAATTTCTTGCTCATTGTTTGTGCTGTATTTCTATAGGTTTGGTTGAATTCAGTATAAATGTAGCTTTTGGAACCAGTGAACGTTTAAATACGTAGGCATTTGGACTAAGTTATTAACGTATGACCAAATCTACCGAACAATCGGGTAAGTTTATATATATATATATATATATATATATATATATATATATATATATATATATATATATATATATAGTAACCTCTCTTGGCTTAGTTTCTTGTGTCCAACTGACTGATTCCTGATATTCTAAAGATCTTTTCATAATCGAAAATCAAATCGATTCTAAAATATGAAGGACGTAATCTTGCGTTTCCCCACTCACGGAGATTGTGGGTAAGTCCATGGATTTTTATCTTTTGCCAGTAGTTCAGCTGCATTTTTTCACTTTTAAGCTTTGCTTTGCCAGATGGTGTGTGTGTGTGTGTCTGTGTCAGTCTGACCATAGGTGAATCAAGCTATTCTGTGCTACATTGTGATTCGATTGATAAAAAGCATCCGGTATCTTATTATTTTTCTATAATAATATGTTACATTATTACTTAGGTTTCCCATGGATAAGGGGAAAGGCAGGGAATTTTGAAACTGGTTGGGGATTTAAAAATTCTAGCAGAAATACAAGGGCATGGGCGCTTGCAGAAGGGGGGTAAGCGAGGGCATTCTTTCCCTCCTCAACTTGCATTATACAAACTATTTCACATATATTCGTGGTTATAGATACTTTAAATGATACATGATAAACTAATACTTATTTTTCGTAATTTTTGTTAGAACTTTAGATATGTGTTTGCGTTTAAAGCCCACACAACTTTTTTTTTTTTTAAATGTTTTGACTCATTTCAAAAGTTGATCCATTACATTTATACATGTTTTGCTTTCCCACTCCACCACTATTCCCATTACCCCCCTTGAAAATATTTCTTTAGGCGCCCATGTTCAGAGTAAATCGAGAAAAATCAGGAAAATCCACATTACTCTTTTAATTCATCAGTATTGTAATACCATATCCAGCAGTTGAAGTCACTTTTGGAAATTTTACTTGATTAAAACTAATTGAAGACGGAGTTGTCGGTTTGCGTATGTCGGGCAGTCATATGGAAACCAACTTCACTTTTTCTTCCATGTCCCTGAAGTTACATTTTTTTTTCTTTTCAAATTTGGTAATTAAATTGAAGGGTGGGAGGGGGACTCCAAATGAAGAGGTGTTTTTAAACACGAAATCACTCGCCTAGAAAAAAAGTTATACCCCAGATCCCGAAGCATCAGAATTAATATTGACTTATGATAAGGTTATAAAGATTATCAGTGATATATAAAAAGACAGGTTTGTTTTTCGGGGAAAAAAAAGAATATGGAAAATTGCTTAGGAAAGGGATGCGGATTTTTTTCGGGTAACGAATGCTATGTGAACTTCAACATGTGCAATCACTGCATGGGATAATGACTAATTAGTTGAAATGTAGCATTTAGATTAGATGTATTGGCTATCTTTGATGATTCGCTCTTAGTATCGTTAGATATTAAGAAAATAGTTGAACAAATCAAATGAATAGGTTGATTGGGATTTGTTTTAGAAGTATACCGGATGCAAAGTTTGATTTTTCTTCCATGTTATCGGAATGTATGCTTATGTATGAAATTAAACATTTTGAATGTATTCTTGATATGCTCATAATCCTAAAAGTGCAGTCCTTTATTTAAATGAAAAGCAACAGTTTATTTTGAGTTCACTAGGTAAGAAAAAGTGACTAGATAAAGAAAAGTCAAGGAAAATTGACAAAATATTGTTTTTTTCTGTGGTACCCTGTAACGCTATTCCGACTTGACATAAGAGAACTGTGATGTTAGAATATTAACTTTAACCTTTAAGGTTAATGTAAGTCAGGGACGGCGAATTCCCAGGAACGTTCGTAAAATGTAAACTAAAGTGGCGGATGGCCATTAAGTCCTGGGATATCAAGGAAAGAAGTCAGAATGCCAACCTCAAATGCATGCTATTGCTATGGAAAAAAAAAAAGAGCATATTCCAAATGTTCATTACTTTGAGTCAGTAAACTTTATATCTCTCCGTGTAATAGGGTTTATTCGTTCTGGAGTAATCCCCTTATATTTGTGATATCGTTAGCTTGAAGAAGTACTGTGGTTTTGGAAACAAGTCACGTAATGGCTGGCCCGTAGGTTGCTGGAAACATCATAGCGGTTTTATTTACATTTCACGTGCCAAACTGTTTATACTTTTGGGAGGATTTCAAGGCCACTGAAAATTTGTGTTTTCCAAAAACGCTAGGTTTTTTTTTTTTTTTTTTACCAAGACAGCTTTTAGTTTGATATGAGATAGGTGCGGGCCATGACCCCGTCCTTCATCTTCATCTCATAAGATGATTTGTCTTGTGATTGATTCAAAACGTCAGCGCTGATGCTGGAAGTCAGATGGCTGTTTAACAGCTTTTTCGAAAGAAAAGATGACAACAACGAGACATGCCGTCAAGCTAGGTAGGATATGAATTCTTACTCTTCTCTTTTTGACGCCTTATATGCAAGTGCCAAAACCAGATACATCAGCGTGGAATCAATTTGTCCTTCACGTGTGGTATATGATGATTATATTCACACGAGAGTGCGTGTGGCAGGGTATTGTATCTCTTACTAGCCACACTACAAAATTGTAATTTGATAGCATAGTTCTAGAATATTAAGAAAACTGTCGAAGGAAAATGAGGTCAGTATTTTCCGGTAACATTTTGCATTGAAATGATCGCTTTATTGATAAATTGACAGAAATTAAACATTTATGTATTAATAGGGACATCAGAACATGGTGTCTGAATACAACCATAGTAATGAAGTATATTTATAGATGTAAAGTATTTGTATGGACGATTTCATAAGACATATCATATTGATCTTTTGATATACCTAAGATTAAATTCATCGTTATAACGAGTATCGGTATAATGTAGACGCCTGCTAGAGACACCTCTAACGTGCAGGAATGACAAGTGTAGTCGATCGATATTGTCTGAACTCGTAGACGTAGAGGGAGGGAGGTGTGGTACTGCCACTGGGGTAATCCCCTGACACGTCCCTGACGTCAACAGTGGAACCGATGGTCTCCGCCCTACTGCCCGGTGGTGGTCAGACGCGTTTCCATGTGGCCCAACTATGACATTACCTCTGCTGACCTAAAAGTACGCGTATATTTGTCAAGGCTATATCACTTGGAGTACGGTGTCATCAAAGACCTCCTCATTTCCCTGCTACTGGAAGTAACGCAGCCTTGGGCTGTAGGAACCTTAAAAGATCTTGGGTAATACCGGGACTTTCATATATATATTCCTATGAGTCCACGGGGAAAATGAAACACGATAAGTTCCCAAGTGCACTTTCGTGTAATAATCACATCATCAGGGGAGACACAAGAGAGAAATATAAGTCAGTTGATATGCATCGAAGAAACGAAGCTAGGGATCTGTGGTCATAGTGCTTAGCCAGACAAGCAGTAGTGATATGTCACCATTTGTCTGGACAGTCCACCAGGAGGGTTGGGTAGTGTGCTAGCATGTCACATGTCCCGCCGTAGCTCGCTTCCTCCCTCGCCATAAGTGGATTTCCCCTGACGTCATGCGGTCTATGTTCATTACGAATTTTTCTTACATATTAATAATTTGTATGTAGGAGCAGGATCCTGGTATCTTCATTGTCGCTGAAGTGTTAAACGTATGTGAATTCAAATCCGCCCTTGAAGATTTAATAGCATGCTAACTTCACGTATTTGGAAAAAAATTATTGATTATTCGTATGTCGCTCGGCAATATGATAGATTTCTAACAGAAAACTAAGGCAAAATTGATATAGTATATCTGTATTTCATATATATATATATATATATATATATATATATATATATATATATATATATATATATATATATATATGAAAGAAATTGCTTAGTATCATGCATTGAGCTAATACTATTTTTGTTGTGGATCCAAGGAAGGAATAAATAATTTCATCATGGGCATACTGAGTGAGAGACGCAGCTTTCGTAGAATGACTGCAATGGAGTGGGCGTCAGGAAGGGCAAAAATCAATGTCTAGCTAAGGCTGGCTGCTCGATACTCACCACGCTGCTGCCTCCAGCTGCTTGCTTATCTCTTCTTCACGTCTCTCTTGACTGAACGAGGAAAGGATGAATATTTCAGCAGCATCCGCTATGTGGGGCAGGGGCGTGTGAGCTACGCTGGGGCCGGACCAATGTTTACTCAAGTTAATTACATACTAAATTTTTTTTTCTGTTTTCTTAACGAATGGCTTCAGATGGTACATGATTAAATGAACAGGATATTTTTCAGTAGACTAATAATTCAGTGTCCTTGTGCTTTACGTATAACTGCGAACGGTCGTGTATATACATAAGCGAAAATTGCCCTGTATCTTTTGCCCTTTCACACATTTGTAAGGGTTTGACTCAAAAGACACTGCACCGGGTTTGGTAACAGCAGTAGCAGAGAAGCTGTGAGAAATCTATCTCTTTTGGACCCCAGCCATGTCTGGCGCCGTCACCTCCACCTTCTAGCCCCAGCCAGGGTACAGACAAATTTGAGCTGAGATTGAGAATATGTAGTTACATAATAATGATGGAAATGGTTATTATGTAAATGAACTGTGATATACAGCGTCCATAGACTTTAGTTTATATTCGTGGCTTTGACTCATCATAGTGAAGAAGGACCCCATGATTCGTATCCAAGTATTAAATTTCATTGTAGAAATCAACTGTCAGGATAAAGAATTATAGTCGTGAGTTATGCGGTGCTCCACCGCTGGAAACACCGGGGAGGAGAACTGGCCGTAGCCGGTTCATCGGCGACACGAGCGACTGTCTGGCGGGAGTTTCGTTTCTTCCCAGGATGAACAAGAACCTGACTTTAAAACCATCAGCTATCTTGTACGTCGTATTAGTTTTTTCTTTTTTAGTGTCACTCATGTTATACTAGGTAAATTTTGCTTGAGCTTGCCTAAGGGTCCAGTTATAATTATTATACGTGAACTATTAAGGCATGGGTTTTTACAGCTGAGGCGATAAGGTTTTTTTTTTTCCTATTGCTTCTGGCGGAGCCTTGTTTATTCTGAAAAAAAAAAATCAATGGCGTGTGGACGGTCTTTGTGCGGGAAAAGGAGGGTTATGGGCGGGTGTGGTTGCTACTCTGCTGGTGTTGCGTAAGGTGGCGCAGTGGCTCTGCTGGCCTGTGGAGGTGCTTTACGTGACTGGAATGATAAATTTCATGTGTTGATATAATTCCATATTTCTTGGATTGTTAATGGTTTTATTTGGTACGAGTTTATTGCTTGGACGCGCTGCCGGTGTAGGCTCCCTAATAATCATTTATTGAGTCCAGTGGATCTCAAGGACATCTTCTGCAATCCATTGCTACCACTTGGGTCAACATACACGAATTTGCCATTAAAACAGTAGCTTTTTTGGTCTTTCTTAGCTGTTTTCTTTGTGTAGAACATCCATTACAACACAGGTCATTCATTCTCTCGAGTTTTATGTGTGGGATGAGATGAGTTGCGCAACATTTAGGACCAGTTAAGTGCGGTCAAGGTCACTCGCTTCTTTTCCTGTCAATACTGAGCCTTATTCCTGGCAGGATGCCATTAACCTTGAGGGCAAACAGGGTCGTAAAAAGCTATTATTTGCCTTCTGTTTGGAGGGACGTATGCTTGACGCATCCACCACACATCGGCGTAGGAATGTGCTGAGATTTATTTTCCTCATATAATAAACAATACTAGCAAATGTACATTTTTTTTTTTTTTTTATGAAAGATTGGATTTCCAATAGGATTTAGCTGTTTTCAGGGAATGAATTGTTGATTAAAAAGGCGTTTTATTACATATGTAAAGCCTTTTCTGAGACTTGACCCAACTAAACGCTTTGACCGTTGCGGTTATCAATGGTGTCTAGAATTTAATGAATAATCAGTGTAATCTCTGTGAAGATAGGAACTTACACTAATAGACTTAGGTCTGGTCCGCACGTGATACAGCGCAATCACGATATAGCCACATTGTATCAGGATAGTGAGTAGTGAGCGAGTTTTAACTCATGGAAATTGAAACCTGTCATGAAAGCAGACCTTTGCTGTTGAGAGGTGAGCCTGGGCGTCGATCTGCTGGATTGCTTGTGAGGCTGCGGACCGGTTGCAGATGCAAGCACTCATTTGATCGCAAAAATTTACCACACGCTTTTCAAGTCGTGTATCATTATTATTATTATTACTATTATTATTATTATTATTATTATTATTATTATTACTATTATTATTACTATTGTTATTATTATTATTATTATCATTATTATTATGAGGGTGGATACCGGATGCCGCTGTTAGGTTTTGTGTAAAAAAGAAATGACAGGTTAGACTTTTCTTTTTTTTTTTTTTTTTTGAACATTTGATTAGAGGAATGAGTGTCTACTCACAATATCTTATTTTTTTCTTGGAGTGTTGTAAAAAATGTGTTTGCTTTCTATTTTTTAAGGCGAGTAATCGCATAAGAGAGGGAAAGGCCACCAGCCCTACAGCGCGTCTGGCTCTATAGGCGTGGCTGGCCAGGAATGTCTGAGGTGTGTGTGGGTGTGGCTACCTGAGGGGTGTGTGGAAGAGGTCCAGCAGTGACTCCCGCTATGGTCCTCACCGTCAGTATCACCACCACCGCAAGAAGCCTATTCAGGCCGCATCTGGAGAACTTTTATCCCTCTCACAAAGACTTAAAGAAAGCCTTCTTATCTTTCGTAAGTTGTTGACCGGTTCTGGAATGCTGTACTGAGAACACTTCATGTCGGGTTTTACTGAAAAGTGAGTGACTCGCGAGGGAACAGTTAGTGATGGAAGACGTTTTCGAAACTATTTTGAGAGAATACGGTGTTGTGTAGGCACTAGTTTTTTCCATTCGTTATCTGGATTGATCCCACTATACAGTCGTATCCTCCATTCCAATTTCCCTCTAGTATAAACTATTATAGACGAATAGAGAATGTTTACGTTGTTATCCTTACTGATCACATATCTATATGGTATGGGGTAATTGTCCTATATAGTACGTTTCTGTTAAGTGCGAAGATGTAGATGCTGTAGTGATTGGGGAATTAGATGTAGACTTACTATTGAACATGATTAAGGTAGATGTAGACACGCAAAAATGATCAAAGTTAGTAGATGGAAAACAGCTTGTGAGTGAGGCGGATGTAGATACGCAAGTGACTAAATGTGGCAAATGTAGACTAGTAAGATCGTACGTGAGATCAATGTATTTTTGTTTTTCGTGAAGAAATAGAGGTAGATGCAGGTCTTCTAGTAATCTTGAGGAGACCCTGTAGTGACCACGAGCAAGGTAGATGTAGACCCAATAGTGATAATGATAAAGCAAGATAAGACCCGCAAGGGATCAATAGTGAAGTCGATGAGATCCACTAGTGATCATGAGTGAGGTAGATGTACACACATTAGTGATTATGAGTGTGGTAAATGTACACATAATGATCATGAGGGAGGTAAATGTACACCCGTTAGTGATTATGAGTGAAGTAGATGTGCGCACAGTGATGATGAGGGAGGTAGATGGACACACATTAATGAATATGAGTGAGGTAGATGTACACAGTGATCATGAGGGAGGTAGATGCACACACACACTAGTCATCATAAGTGAGGTAGATGTACACAGGCTAAGGTTCGCCTGAAAAATTCTCTCTCTCTCTCTCTCTCTCTCTCTCTCTCTCTCTCTCTCTCTCTCTCTCTCTCTCTCTCTCTCTCTCTCTCTCTCCAATATTCTTGGTCAAATGCAATGAGCTCCAAGGGAAAGTTTTAATGAATTCCTTCTACACTTCTCAATAGAAAGTAAACTGACATTCCTTCTTTTTTTTTTCTTCGTCTTCACAGTAAAAAGGTCATATTCATTTAACTTTTGCCAACCTAAACTGTTCTAACACCCCGATGGAGGGAAAGGTCACGAGGTACGCTGTGTCCGTTTTTCTTACGGAAAGGAAGTTGTGAACAACGCACAGTTGTTGGTTGTAACCGCATGAATTTTATGGTAGCACGTTAGAGAAAAACAGAAATTTCAGATTTAAGATGAATTAGTGATAGGCATTTGGGTCCGTGTTATGGTTGTGAGTCCTGTTGTAGTGGTTATGTGGAGTCTGGTTCGAGTTGTAATAATGATGTGGAGTCTGGTTCGTGTTGTAGTAGTTATGTGGAGTCTGGTTCGTGTTGTAGTAGTTACCATAAATAGTTTAATGCAGAAAAACAGAAGCTCGAAACTGACGACATTACAAGCACTGTGCCATAACATTGTAGAAGGAGCATGCTACAAACGCACGTTTGCAAAGAAAAATCGTGCATTGTAAACTGCAGAACTTATGAATGTACTGTGCAATCCTCTACCTGTTTTCAGAATAGACCTAAACACACACACATAATAGAAACGTTTCTCAAATGTCACGGTAAAGTTTGTGTAAGCAGACAGACGACAAGAGCAATGTAAATCAGCGCCATCTGTTGACCCCACGCAGAATTAAAGTAACGAGTGCTTACGCTCGTTTCATACCGCTTTCCTGTCTTGGATAACCTTTGCTCCCCAAGAAGAACATTTACGATCACGTACACAGGCATCATGTATCCGTGTGTGGTGTTTTGTACGTATATTATCTTATATTTATACAAGTGTATGTGTACGTCTGTGTGTGTCTGTGCGCAGGCGATTACTAAATAATCTTTCAACTTTATTACATATGACTTAATTCCTCAGCAGCTTGGTTCCTTTGAGCAGGAGCGAGTGTATGGTCAATAACGGCTAATTTGCATTGTATACTGTCTACGAACAGCAGAAGGAGCGGCAGAAGGTGGCGGCAGCAGCAGAAGGTGGAATGCTGGCGTGCGGGCGGGAGTGGTGTGCGGCAAACTGCTCATCCTGACTGGTCTCCTCTACCTGTTCGTTTGCTCTCTCAAGCTGTTGGCTTCCTCCTTCAGGCTGCTGGGTGGCAGGACGGCTAGTAAGTACATCACACCTCTACTCTTGGTAAATAACTACTTTCTCTCTCTCCCCCTTTCTGTTATTTTCTGTTCAATATCCAGTCATATCACTGTCTTTGTTAACCTCTTCTCTGTACATTATTTTTGCCTCCCACTGTGTCCGTAATATGTCATCATTACTTATTTTCATTCATCCTGATACTAAATTCACTTTTCCAACCCTACGCTCTCATCACTTCATTCCCGATTACATTTTTCTTCTCTCGATGTCTCTTCATCTTTATACCTTCTGTGTGTTCAGTGTCTCATCGTCACGTATTCCTCCTTTTCTGCAAATTTATTCTCATGTTAGCATTATTCTCCTGCGTCGTCCTATCTTTTCTCATTCTCATTTAACTCTGGCCTTCCATTAATATTCTTTTATTTTGTACGATCCCAGAATTCCAGTATTACTCATTGTTAGCCTAGTTGCATAAACGCAACTTATATGTAATTTTGATTACAGTGTTTGAATAACTGAATGTACCTTAACTGTATATATATATATATATATATATATATATATATATATATATATATATATATATATATACACACACAGTTAAGGTATATTCAGTCTTTCAAACACTGAAATAAAAATTTCAAATAACTTGTTTCAGCAACCTAGCGTAATTGCTAAAACACAGCTTATTTGAAATTTTACTTTTTGAAAGATTGAATGTACTTTATATTATATATATATATATATATATATATATATATATATATATATATATATATATATTATATATATATATATATATACAGTTAAGGTACATTCAGTTATTCAAACACTGTAATCAAAATTACATATAAGTTGCGTTTATGCAACTAGGCTAACAATGAGTAATACTGTAATTCTGGGATCGTACAAAATAAAAGAATATTAATGGAAGCGGAAGTGGATCATAGGGTGGGGGAGGGGGAGAAAATTCTGGGAGCCTTGAAGAATGTGTGGAAGTCGAGAACATTATCTCGGAAAGCAAAAATGGGTATGTTTGAAGGAATAGTGGTTCCAACAATGTTGTATGGTTGCGAGGCGTGGACTATGGATAGAGTTGTGCGCAGGAGGATGGATGTGCTGGAAATGAGATGTTTGAGGACAATGTGTGGTGTGAGGTGGTTTGATCGAGTAAGTAACGTAAGGGTAAGAGAGATGTGTGGAAATAAAAAGAGCGTGGTTGAGAGAGCAGAAGAGGGTGTTTTGAAATGGTTTGGTCACATGGAAAGAATGAGTGAGGAAAGATTGACCAAGAGGATATATGTGTCGGAGGTGGAGGGAACGAGGAGAAGAGGGAGACCAAATTGGAGGTGGAAAGATGGAGTGAAAAAGATTTTGTGTGATCGGGGCCTGAACATGCAGGAGGGTGAAAGGAGGGCAAGGAATAGAGTGAATTGGAGCGATGTGGTATACCGGGGTTGACGTGCTGTCAGTGGATTGAATCAAGGCATGTGAAGCGTCTGGGGTAAACCATGGAAAGCTGTGTAGGTATGTATATTTGCGTGTGTGTGGACGTATGTATATACATGTGTATGGGGTGGGTTGGGCCATTTCTTTCGTCTGTTTCCTTGCGCTACCTCGCAAACGCGGGAGACAGCGACAAACAAAAAAAAAAAAAAAAAATATATATATATATATATATATATATATATATATATATATATATATATGTATATGTATGTATGTATATTATGTATGTAGAAATATCTTGTCCCAGGGAACCGTATCCTTAGTGGTCAGAGATGATAATCTTTTCCTTGACGTTTCGAGTTAGGCGATTTTACTTAGGTTGCTGACACACATCTCATGTGTGGTGGGGTGGCGACGGGAATGAATAGAGGCAGCAAGTATGTATTATGTACATGTGTATATATGTCTATGTATATATATATGTATACGTTGAAATGTATAGGTATGCATATGTGCGTGTGTGGACGTGTATGTATATGCATGTGTATATGGGTGGGTTAGGCCATTATTTCGTCTGTTTCCTTGCGCTACCTCGCTAACGCGGGAGACAGCGACAAAGTAATATATATATATATATATATATATATATATATATATATATATATATATATATATATATATATATATATAATGCAGACAGGAATACCTCAATCTTAGCCACAGTAGTTTATATTATATGAATATGAAGACAACGATGGCATGACCTTTTAGCGAACCTTTATGTTAGATCAGAGGCTAGGCTATTATACCTTAGGACTCGTGCCGTCATGCTCAAGGGTCGCACTGTCGTGTTCAAGTGTTCATGGGAGAATAATGGCTACTGGGGTTGAGTGTAATAAATGTGTTCCTCTCTAGGAATGTTTGTGGATCCCAGCGTGGCCAACCAGTCTGATTGATATATTTTGCCTCGTGTATCTTAGGGATAAATTATAGTACCTTTTAGTGTGTGCGATTTGATTTTTTTTTTTATTTTAGAACTTTTATGTGCTTTTTGATGCATATGTGTGAGTGTTTGTCTGCACATCCGTTTATGTGTGCATGAGTGTGCGTGTTTGTATGAACACTTGAGACTAATAATAATAGTGCGGCTCAGGTGCGGTGTTCCAGCAGTCAGAGGTGTTGAGTAACCCAGTGGTGGGCCTCATGATGGGGGTCCTGGTCACTGTGCTCGTCCAGTCTTCCTCCACGTCCTCATCCATCATCGTCTCCATGGTCGCCGCCAACTGTGAGTAGTCACTGTACCCCGCTGCTACCCGCCGCCTTCTTCTGATGATCCTGCCTCCACTACTCTCTCCCCCTTTTGCTGTCACTGCTATCACCATTGCCTTCTCTTCCCTTTGTTGGTCCTGATTTCCTGATCTGTTCCTCTCGTTAGCTCTCCACACCATCACTGGCTCCTCTCGCTCGCAGCCTCCCGCTTACGTCTCGCCTTCTCTCTTGTAACCGCTTCTTCTTTAGCTTTTTTGATTTATGGAGCAAATACGACGTTTATCCTGAATGTGCGCAAAAAGTGGTTAGAGAGGGCTCAGCCTCCCTCTGGCTACCCCTTCGTTGAGGGTCTGAACCGATCGTATAAGACCAAAATGTACTTCAATGCCGAGAGTGAGAAGTGAACTGAAGAACGGAGCGAGAAGTATCATAGCTCGCATGTGGGTGAACGGCCCTTGAAGCCTCGATTGCCTTTTTCACATTGATTCGATAATGGGTAAATCAGATAATGGAATATATTTAACGCTGTAATTGGATTGAAGGAAAATCGCCGTTTTTACGTTTTGCCTGAATCTGAGGAAACAATTTGCCCGAACGACTCGCTCTGCCCGGATTTAGTTGGGGTGGGAGGTGAGGGATGGCCCTCCTTTGCTATTACCGTCCTCCAACAATTGATTCCATAGACCATCAGGTCTTCACGTATTTCCTCCCCTTCCCATGGAACTCCCCCACGTAAGAGTGAGACTACATCGGCAGGTGATACATTTTGAGACTATCACAACTCTGTACATTTGTTTTGAACGTCACTTATATATTGTAAACATCATTTACGTGTTTGAACTTCATTTACACTTCTTTGAACATATACCTTTCTTTGAGCGTCATTTACATATGATATTTACATCGGTTTGAGTGTCATTAACATTTGTCTGCTGGCCATTTACAGAATACGGAATTACAGTTCAGAAGAAATTGTGCTCTTAATTGTCATAAGAAAAAAGATAAACTCACTTTGGCTTTCGTATATAGAGAGCACAAGGCATCTGTATTCCCATGTAGTAATTCTTCCCCCTTGATTCTTATCTACCAAGTGTTGGTTTCTATGTTTTATGCCGAAAGTTTGCGCGACACAATTTCTCAATATTAGTGAGGATTGCGCGACAAAATTTCTCAATATTAGTGAGGATTTTCTGAGGCAGTCACAAAATATGCCGGAGATGATGCTGTCGTCACATTGCTCAATATATTATAACCTCTTGCTTTTTGATCAGCATTGCATTGCACTCTCCGGCGCATCAGTAAGTGAGATTTTCATTGATGACCTTTTCAACCCAGCAGCTTAGTATTTCATGTTTCCTTCTTATCTGTGCCCTTATCTCATGCTTTTTTGCTCACACTCTTTCCGTTGTTTTCACCCTCTTCATCCCTGTGACGTCTGAGTTTGAGTACATTTTGAAATACCTTTTCCTTTGTATGTCTGTCAGGGAAGTGAAAATGAAGCTATCTGGGCATTCTTCGACCAATTCTCTAAAAAACCTTGTTCAAGTTATTCTTATTGTGAAATAATCATCGTAGATTTATGAAATGAGAATTTGTTTTTTTGCATTTTCATGAAGCCTCAACTTCTTCATTATCCTTTGCACCAAAGCTTCTATTATTATGTGCTTCGTATGTGGAACAAGTAATCAGTTGCTTTTTTTATGTACCAGTCCTAGATGTGGAGACGGCCGTGCCAATCATCATGGGTGCCAATATTGGCACCTCTGTCACCAACACACTCGTCAGCATGGGCCAGGTGTGTTAACCGTGTTTTTCAGTGTAATATTATGATGCTATTTCCTTTCTCTTTATCTGGATTTAAAGCACCTCTTGACTATCTTACTATTTTGATGCATCTAACTGTACTTTGTGGCTAATGTGGATGATGAACCTTGGTGTTTTTTATCACCATTATGTCTTATTGTACCGTGTTACCGTTATATTTTCTTGTATTTATCTATTTCCTTGTTTCCACAGTCCCATCATGTTTCGTATCTTATTGTGCCATTGTATTATTTTGTTTCATCTAACTGTTCCCCGCACTCATTATCCCATGCTATGTTTAAGTAACACTATAACTTTTCTCGAGTGATTCAGCTCTAGTATGTATATATATATATATATATATATATATATATATATATATATATATATATATATATATATATATATATATATATAATCCCTGCTTAATCTGTATATCTCTCTCGGTTTCATTAAGGTTAAAGGACTTTTGGCTCTTCTCCTCAAGTGTATGCATGTTACTGCAGCTGTGAAAGATAGAATTGAGATAGATGACCGCAACCCAAAGCGCGAGTGGGTGTGCGACAGAAATTGTCAAGTGTTTGAGTAAGATGCCTGGAATAAACCAGTTAACTAGACAGTTGGTCAAAGTATATGAGGAGCTGGTATACATGTGCTTAATGTGAGGCATACGAGGATGGCTTGAATAAAGGTAGTATATCGCAGGACTAGAGCTATGGCAGTTATACCTCATAGATCAGGGTTAAAGTTGCTGAATTTGACTGGAAAGCATACTGTAAAACTACATATTTGTACCGTTGAGGCAGAGTGGCTCAGATACTTCAGCCCTGAGTATGGTAGTTGTTTTAACAGTCTTACTATAAGAAGGTAAACATTTACAGACCAAGAGAGAACATACTGTGAAGTGGTAAAGCATTGAGATTGGATCACACTGAAAGTGCATAGAGAGAGTCGAGAAAGCGACGGAGGCTTCCTGGAAAAAGCGTGTGGCAGCCATGTGTTAAGGCTCCCATTGGAATGAGGAAGTAATGTGGCTCTGAGGCTAGAGTAAAACAACGTTGTACTGCTTCCCTACGCCTGCTTAATGCTTACATTGCGTAAGATGAGGAGAGTAGTAACAATGAAGGGTAGGGGTGTAGTAGTGGTGGTGGCTGGTAATGATGCATTCAGGCGACACTCGTTGAGATGAAGGGAGGTGTAGATAAGTGCAGCAAAAGAGGAGGTGGAGGATGTTGAGGGTAAGTAATTACAGGAAGGTGGTATGAGGGCTGACGTAGGAGAGTGGAAGATTACGACTCGTTGGAGACAGTCCAGGATTCTTATCCTTTACGGAGCATTTTCTCTGAAAAGGAAAGAATAGATGTTGAAATATGGAACAGTATCAAAAGGCATATTGGCTGATGGCGTTGTCTGTGAGGTTTAGGAGACGGGAATATGACGTCTCAGACGTGACCAGGCAGATAGATCTCGATGACAGGTAGACCTCAGCCGCTGGAGGTAGTCATTAGATTTTAACTTAGGGTAAGGAGATGGAACAAAGTAAGTTAGGATGAAATGAGAAGGGGATGGGTGTTAAAGAATGGGTTGGGGAAGGGTCGTAGTTTAAGATGGGATGGACAGTGTATAAAGTGAAAGTGATAAAAATGAGACTAGATGAATATATGGATGTATGGAGAGTTGTTACGATAAAGTGTTTTGAATTGTGATGGATGATGACAGGATGCACCATTAGCGGTCCTCATGGATGACTTTCCTGCTCAAAGGAGCCCACCTTACCCCTCTGCGTCAAGTGCAGCCTTGAAGCTGCAAAAACATCATTTGAGGTCTCCTGGTTTGCATATATATATATATATATATATATATATATATATATATATATATATATATATATATATATATATATATATATCTGTCTTTCATACTATTCGCCATTTCCCGCATTAGCGAGGTAGCGTTGAGAACAGAGGACTGGGCCTTTGAGGGAATATCCTCACCTGGCCCCCTTCTGTGTTCCCTCTTTTTGAAAATTAAAAAAAAAAAAAGCGAGAGGGGAGGATTTCCAGCCCCCCGCTCCCTCCCCTTTTAGCCGCCTTCTATGACACGCAGGGAATACGTGGGAAGTATTCTTTCTCCCCTATCCCCAGGGATAATATATATATATATATATATATATATGTGTGTGTGTGTGTGTGTGTGTATTTCTTTTTCTTTCATACTATTCGCCATTTCCCGCGATAGCGAGGTAGCGTTAAGAACAGAGGACTGGGCCTTTGATGGAATATCCTCACCTGGCCCCCGTTCTCTGTTCCTTCTTTTGGAAAATTAAAAAAAGAAAAAAGAGAGAGGGGGTCGGATTTCCAGCCTCCCCCCCCCCCCTTCCCTTTTAGTCGCCTTCTACGACACGCAGGGAATACGTGGGAAGTATTCTTTCTCCCCTATATATATATATATATATATATATATATATATATATGGATTTGTATGTAGCATTTATGGATCTGGAGAAGGCATATGATAGAGTTGATAGAGATGCTCTGTGGAAGGTATTAAGAATATATGGTGTGGGAGGCAAGTTGTTAGAAGCAGTGAAAAGTTTTTATCGAGGATGTAAGGCATGTGTACGTGTAGGAAGAGAGGAAAGTGATTGGTTCTCAGTGAATGTAGGTTTGCGGCAGGGATGTGTGATGTCTCCATGGTTGTTTAATTTGTTTATGGATGGGGTTGTTAGGGAGGTGAATGCAAGAGTTTTGGAAAGAGGGGCAAGTATGAAGTCTGTTGGGGATGAGAGAGCTTGGGAAGTGAGTCAGTTGTTGTTCGCTGATGATACAGCGCTGGTGGCTGATTCATGTGAGAAACTGCAGAAGCTGGTGACTGAGTTTGGTAAAGTGTGTGAAAGAAGAAAGTTAAGAGTAAATGTGAATATATATATATATTTATATCACTTGCATGTATCATGTGTATCCATTGTAAAGTAGACAGAGAAATAGACAGGCAAACATAGAGGCAAATTGATAAAGCTGAAAAATAGAAAAAATAAAAATAAAGCAAGATGAATAGTAATAGCGTGAAAGAAAGGGATGTATAGTAAAGTACATAAATAAAGCTACATCAGCATATACTTTGTGAACACAGAGCTGGATTTAAGGACGTATTTCAGGTTGGAGACAGAGAGCAGTTTGAACGCGCTTTCTCCGGAGCAGTGGTGCACGACATGTTCAACTGGCTGTGTGTGCTGGTGCTGCTACCAATAGAGGTGGCTACCGGCTACCTGTATGTCCTCACCAAGGCCATCCTAAGCGCCTTCACCCTCGAGCACAACAACATGAAGGTGGAACTCCTCTCCAGCATCACCAAACCATTCACCGATAACATAGTTAAGGTATCCACATCCAGACTCCACAGACATTTCACCTGCCTTGGTTCAGTCCACTGACAGCACGTCAACCCCGGTATACCACATGTGTTCCAATTCACTCTATTCCTCGCACACCTTTCACCCTCCTGTATGTTCAGGTCCCAATTGCTCAAAATCTTTTCATTCCATCCTTCCACCTTCAGTTTGGTCTCCCACTTCTTGTTCACTCTACCTCTGACACATATATCCTCTTTGTCAATCTTTCCTCACTCATTCTTTCCATATGCCCATGCCATTTCAACTCACCCTCTTCTGCTCTCTCAACCAAACTCTTTATTTCCCCACGTCTCTCTTACCCTTTCATCACTTACTCGATCAAACCCCCTCACACCACATATTGTCCTCAAACATTTCATTTCCAATACATCCCCCTCCTCCGTACAACCCTGTCTATAGCCCATGCCTTGCAATTCCTTCAAAATTACCCATTTTTGCTTTCCAAGATAACATTCTCTCCATTCACACATTTTTCATTGCTCCCAGAACTTTTGCCCCCTCACAGCCTCACAACCACATCACAACACCCTGATAACACACTAGCAGCAACAATCATACACAGGACTATATTACACAATCGGAAGAGGCTCACCCAGAATAGATGGACTTAATCTACACAGAAGTCTTTAGTCAGTCTTGTAACACCTGACAGACATGAATCCAGCAAACACACTCTGGTCACATTTAACAGACAGTCATTCCCATTGACAAAACACCATCGCATACAACACACTCATGACCTTCAGTCTCCAATCCTAAAACATCAACACAAGAGTAACACTCAAATTAAATGCCCTTAGAATACTAGATTTGGACAAGGAAAAGAATTCCTTAACATCCACTTCAAATATACCATCTACTTCACTCAAAATTATGCCTCACCTGCCCGGTCTACCATCCTCTCATAGGAAAGGCGTCTGAGCTACCACACTAAACAGGGAACTCTGAACAATAACTGACTGCTTAGCAACCACAGATACTCAACCCCTACATATTGAAACTAAGGCCCTACAGTGCAATCCCACCTCAGTATACCAGGCACTCAATGCAATACAAAAGCACTAGACATCTCCCTCCCAAACCACTCCATAACTAATCACCAACCTTGCAGGGGATACAAAAAGCTCATCCCTTTCTCGAACTTCATCAGCCTCTACTAACAGATTCATCCACTCTGTAAATACATAACAGTGGTAGAACACACACACACTGAAATGACCCAACAGGCACTAAACAACTGCATATTAAGCCATCTCAGCTTATACAAAAAAAAGATGAAATATAGAAAATTTACCATTCTTTGTAAATAGTCTTCAAGTATTCTGATATATTTTTATACTTGAAAATGCTGAATAATCATGAGACTCAAGAACTATTCAAAATTTACAAAATCACATGTACACACACACACACATGGCCACCGTAAACTTCATCAGCCAGGCATGGAATCTTTGAGCTAACACCACAGCTGCCCGTTATAGCAAACCTTTATATTTGACCATATTAGCTCAAATATTACCAAACGGTGACATTGGAAACTATATTGTATCCTTCTGACAAGTCTGACAATGTTACTTTATAAAGAAACATGTAAACATATTCACAGTATTGCTGTTGGTTTGAAAATGGTAACTTTTATTGCAGCTGGACAAGTCAGTGTTGATGGGGTGGACTATGAAAGACCCAGCCTTCGAGAATGCCACACTCCTGCGGCGCCGCTGTCCACACCCTCACAACGCTTCCCAATATGTCACATGTAAGTCTTCTCTTGTTGGCCACACTATAACCCACCTCTCCCAAATGAGAGACCCTTTCCTCTACTCTTAACTGAGTAATTATTTTGTATATGATAAGAGATCAAATTTTATTATTACAATATCCAGTCCAAGTATTAATGGTGATGAGATCTTCAATCATGTCGGGTTGAAAAGATAATAATTACTCCATTTCCAGGTGGGACACTGACAGCACACCTTCCCCTGAGTGACACAGGTGTCGGTCTGGTGTTGTTGGCTGCCTCCCTCCTCCTCCTCACCATCTGCCTCATTTCCATCGTCAAGACACTCAGTTCCATGCTCAAAGGTAAGCCTTCCATCTGGCACACTAAACAAGAGAGTGTAGTGGCCCATCTAGCATTGGTTGACAGTAGAATGATGGCCATGTGAAATAGAACATAGATTTGTTTCTGTTTTTTGCAAGTAGTGATGGGATCCTCCATATTTGCAGTTGTTACATTATTCTCAGTGTCCAGTGTGAGTATGGCAGTATTACATGGCTTCAAGTCATTTATAAAATTAGGTATTATGTAGATCTTATATGTGCATAAAACTGGACAAAATGGATTATCAGCATGTGTGAAACTCTTGTGTATTTGAGTCATCATTACAATTTCTTCCTGTAAAAAGAAATGACTTGTCACTGGTAAGGTTAAACAAATTTCAAACTCAGTAGAGAACTTACTGTATTACATGTGTTCTTCATATGTCTGTTATGATAGGATAGAATACTGTTTGTATTCTCATGTACATATATTTTTATTTCAGTGAGCATGACCAAAAACAGCTTTTGTTGTTTTTTATGAATGCAATCTTGTGGTTGCAGGATCGGTGGCAAAGATGGTGCAGCATGTCCTCAATGCTGACCTCCCCCGAGTGCCATGGCTGACGGGTTACCTGGCAATCATCGCTGGTGCCGTTATGACCTTCATCTTGCAGTCATCATCCATCTTCACCTCCACACTCACGCCACTGGTGGGCCTGGGTATGATCAGCGTGGAGCGTGTTTACCCCCTCACATTAGGCTCCAATTTGGGCACCACAACTACAGCCTTGCTGGCTGCTCTAGCTTCAGACCCAGCCAGTCTTCGCCCAGCCCTCCAGATTGCTCTGGTCCATCTCTTCTTCAACTTGACTGGGCTGCTGCTCTGGTACCCTATACCCTTCCTCCGTTTTCCTGTCCGCATGGCTCTTACCCTTGGTCGAATCACAGCCACATACCGCTGGTTTTCCATCTTGTACATGGTGATGACGTTCTGCATTGTGCCTCTCTTTGTCTTCGTTGTATCTCTCGGTGGGAGTATTGTCATGTACAGTGTTTTCATCCCAATCGCCATCATTGCAGTTGTTATAACGTTCATCAACATAGGTCAGTCACGTTTCCCCAAGTGTCTTCCGCCTTCACTGCGGACGTGGCATTGGCTTCCTCTTCCTCTGCGGTCTCTCCAGCCCTACGATGACCTTATTACACGCCTCATGTGTTGCAATCGCCGCCCAGGACACAAGTATGCCCATGTCCCAGCTGTCTCCATGCAGCCACCAACTACGGGACTGGAGCAGGTAGAAGCTCTGGCTGAAGTGGAGCAGGAGAGTAAGGCCCTGAAAGAGGGTGAGCATATTGGAGGGGAGTATGGAAGCAACGAGACAGAGGTCCAGATCCACAGTGGTGTGGCCACACAACACGTCGTGTTTGTACAACATGAGACAGCTGCTTGAGATGCCATCTCTCCACCATTGCCCTCGGATAGCGTCTCAGTGTGGCAAGAGTATAATCTGGTTGCTACTGCAGTCATAGAGGCAATGACTCAAGGTGACAGGATTTGAAAATAGTATAAGATTGATAGATGGTATTTGCTGTTACACATTATGCTCAAAGAACACTGATTTCACTCAGATTTCATATGCATAGGTCATTTGTTATTAAACCTCACTATTCTATAATGATTGGTGAAAGAAGAAAAAAATCTTTACGTGGAAGGTGTATAGGAATAACATACTGTAGACAGTCTTGGGAATACCAAACCATAACCAGATTTATATATTGTGGCTACAGTAAACCTAAATGATGATGTTATTAGTGTAAACTGTTAATGTAATCATAGGCTACATCTGTAAGAGAAATGAACAACATTGTATGTAACTGTTGTAAATCATTCATCAATATGGTGTTAACCTGATGTAAGCCTTTGAGGAAAGTCAGTATAGGTGAAAGAAATGTGATAATGCTTTATTTAACTGGTTTATATAAGCAGTCAGTTATAAGATATATGTATAACTTTTAATAATACTACGTACAGTACCTCAGTATGAGAGATTTAGTTTCGGAGTGTTTTGCCTTTTGGTAGTCTGGTCTGTTGTATATTGTGGTTACCTGACACAGTCCAGCCTGTAGACCACCCTTGCTTGACCCAAACCTTGTTCAAGGGGATTAGATCATCTACCAGGTACCTCATGCAGTGAAGATCCTCATTCGAAGTACCTCACAGCATTTCAGAATCCATATCCAGGTTCATCACAGCACTTCAGATCCTGAGAGGTACTTCAGTATCGTACCTTCATCCAGGTACCTTTCAGAATCTCATCCTCATCCAGATACTTTCATGGCATTTCACATCACCCGGGTAGCTCAGCACATCAGATCCTCATCCAGATACTTTGCAGGTCCTCATTCAGGTACCTTGAAGCATTTCAGACTTTCATATAGATAACCTTGCGGCATCTCAGATCTTCATTCAGGTACCTTGTAACAACTAGGATTTTCATCCAAGGTACCTTGCAGCATATCGAATCTTCATCCAGGTACCTTGTAACAACTGGATTCCTCATCCAGGTAGCATATCAGATCCTCATCCAGGTACTTCACCACAGGTTGGATCTTTATTCAAGTCCTCAGCGGCATGTAGAGTCCTCAGTGAATCACCCCATACCACGTCACATGTGCATTAATCAAATTCTCCCCAAATCACCCTTGCACGCCAAACACAATGGTTATATTTCTACAAGATGCCCTTACAATAAGGAGAGAGCATGTATTCAACATTATTTCACATAGAGGAAGTTTCATTCTACTACTTACAGGAATCGTATCTTAGTCAAACTTATTCTTGTTCCTTAAGTATATGGTAGAATATAGGTAGGGCAGACTTTTCAGTTTACCCTTTTCAGATCTGGTGAGGCCAGTTTTGTCACAGTATAATGAATGTGATGGAGAGATTTAAGTTTGGTCAGAAACATGTTAATCACACATACTGTTATCCATTGTGACTAGGTTAACTACCTGACAAGGAGCAGGGTATTATCCACAACTATTTGACAAGGACCAGTGCACCATCCACCACTACCTCTCCAGGACCACAGCATCATCCACCACTTCCTGACCAGGACCAGTACACCATCCACCACTACCTCTCCAGGACCACAGCATCATCCACCTTTAACTGACCAGGATCTCTGTAGTATCTGCTGGTACTTCAACAGGACCACAGCATCATCCACTGTTACCTGACCAGGACCACAGCATCATCCACTACCACCTGACCAGGACCACAGCATCATCCACAATTAAGACCACTCATCATCCACTTCCAACTGACTTCAGACCACTGCCTCATCCACCACTGCCTGACCAGGACCACTGCATCATCCACTACTACCTGACCAGGTGCAATATGTCCCGAGTCTGCCAAGGTGGAACATAGTAAGGTGGCCCATAACACATAATGTGGCCAGGAAGGAGTAGAAAGTGTAGCATTCCCTTCGGCGTTTGTCTTCTAGTTGCATGCATGGAATCTGGCTGCTCCTACTGCAGGAGGCTGTCTTTTAGTGCTTACCACAATATTGTAACAATGTGCAATAACTTTACAATCATATTTATGGAAGAAAAGAATATATGAATAACATATTTGTGGGATAGCAGCCTATAGTTGTGATGGCAATTTTTTCTTGTTTGAAGAATATGCAACTCTTTTGAATGTTCTACATGAAGGGTTGTGAAATATGGAAGATGAATTTTATGTATGTAACATTGTCTCAGGACAAAATGCTAAGGTTTTCACCTGACTTCCAGGTGAGCATTTTGAGTTTATCAAAAAAAGACGTGATGAGTATACACAATTATTGTTTTATATTTTGACCATATTTATTGTATGTATATGCAGATATGATATATTTTTCTAATAAATATTTAAAAATCCTCTCCTGTATATTGTGTCCTCTGTTTTTGTCAGATTTACTAAGTAACCAGTAACTGGTCATGTCAAAAATTCATTAAAGCAACCTGAACTGAAACAAAATATTTGAAAAGTATTAAACAGATACTTCTATGACATAAATGTCTGATGGCCATGGAAAAAAATTCTGCTTTGAGTTTGTTCAAAAGTTACACAAGTGCTGAATAAAGAAATACAATTAGACAAAGCTGGACCATTACAAAGAATCTTCCAAAATTGAAAAAAAATCAAAATCTTTCATTGTTGCTATAATAGTTTTATGTATTTAGTAGCTGACATGACATGGGCAAAGGTTTGTTTCTATCAAAACTATATTAAATCATTCAATGGATCCAAGTATTTTTTTTAGATGAATTGCTTTAAACATAGGGATACTAGATCAATTGCATGGTCAGTCTTAAATGGGTAATTTAAAACTTTGCTACGATCCATTTTTCTAAAAGTTTCTCAGTGTGTGAGAGCTGAATGGGCATCATATCTGTAGAGGGAGAAAGTGACATTGTAAAATATGGGGAAATGGACAAATTACTTTCAGAAATTGAATGAGATTTTTTACATTGAATTCTCTTTCATATAGTCTTATGTGTATTGTCTATGCAGAAAATTCTATATTCTTTCTAACCAACCTCTATTAGGACCCTGCATGATATACCCAAGTCTACCTCATCAACAACAGGCATGCTAAACAATGGCATTATTGCTGCTCCTTTCCATTCACCTGGTAACCTCCTACTTTTCCATACACACAAACACACACACACACACACACCTGCCATGATGGGCTAAGGTGCATGTGTGTGTGTGCATATCTAATTAGGAGTAAAGACATGGTACACACATAAGATTAAAGAGGCAGCATGAATGTAAAACTCTCCCCATAAAACAAATAGTAATCATGCACGTTCATTTATGCATCCATTTTGTTACTATAAGACCTCCAAATCCTCAGTATTTCTCCTGCTATCCCGTCCACCTCAGTCTTTTACCCATTTTCAACCATCTTAGTAGATGTCTTTATCACACCCTAACAATTTCTACACCGGAATTTCCCCTCCCTTTCTCTCTATCCTCACTTGCAACCTTTGATACCATCAGTTACTGAAACTTTTGTACTCCTTCCATCAATTCAAAATTTTACGGCTTAAAACCTGTTGAAGAAGTTTATCCAGGTAGCTATAGACTGCCTTGGCATAAATAGCGACAAAACAAGATCGCCGTCAGCCATTACAAATGGGAGGAAAGAAGGCATCAGTTTCCTTGTTCTTCAGCAGTACTGCTCCCACACAACACGGGCCAAGCCGCTGCTGAGGGTGAAAGATCTTGGTGGCTTGGTGCCAAAGAAGGCACACCTGTCTCTAGTCTGAAACCGATCATAGTCCCCAGTCACATCCCTTGGATAACCATCCTGGTGACAGAGCACTCAAAAGACCTCGTTTAGTCCATGCTTGTTCTCTCTTATAGCAGCACCGGCTCCATTTCAAGTATTTGCCAGGAAAGAGGAGTGGCGCAGGCAACACGAAGGCAGGTCATACGGTGGAACTTGATGTAGGGCTAAGAATCCCTAAGCCATGTAAGGTTAGTCAAACACCTGTTTTATAACTTTCTAATTTTGGGGTGAAATGCAGTTTGATTCTACAGTCGAATCCCACCTGGAAAGGCCACACTAAAATGCTTAATTCAAAAGTGTCTCAAGACCATAGTTGTGAGAGGCGAGTTTAGTTATACCATAAGCCAAGGTATAATCTATTTCCTATACTGTTCGCTTATCATTTTTCACTCACACAAACATAAATATGGACTTTCCATTCATCCACCCGGGGGGGTTAGTTTTTAAAATGGGTAACTGCTCCAGATAAGGATATACATATTCCTATGAGTCCACGGGGAATATACTTGATCATGCGCAAAATTGTGATCCTCTCCATTATATATATATATATATATATATATACATATATATATATATATACTCGAATACCCTTCGTCTCACAATGGTGAGCAACGGGGTCTATACCGGTTATTTCCGAACAGACGCACATAGCCAGCTGATAGCGTTATACCGAACGTAACTGTACAACGCGGAGGTATATGAATACGAATAAAGTGCATATGAACGCTCACCTTCATAGAACATACAAACCTCCAACAGCCAGGATCGAACCCGAGACCCCTGTGCAAGAGGCAGGCATGCTAACCGGTAGACTATGGGACTGTATAATAAAAAACAACTATTCGAAATACTAACTACTCGAATACCCTTCGTCTCACAATGGTGAGCAACGGGGTCTATACCGGTTATTTCCGAACAGACGCACATAGCCAGCTGATAGCGTTTTACCGAACCTAACTGTACAACGCGGAGGTATATGAATACGAATAAAGTGCATATGAACGCGCACCTTCATAGAACATACAACCCTCCAACAGCCAGCTCCTGGGTGTTGACATTTATAAAACTATGAATTGTTTGCATCTGACGAGGTCTTCGTGAAACATGTGGTGAACTTGTGCTGAATATATAAAAAGATTACATGTTAAATTATCTGAACTCCTACTGAATTACGTTTTCACCATATATATATATATATATATATATATATATATATATATATATATATATATATATATATATATATATATATATGTATTCTTTTCAAGCAGCTAATGCTACCCTTATCAAGGGATTCAGTGTATAAATAATTGTTTATTATCTTTGCCTCGGAGCCCTAATTCCATGTCAAGTAAGGCACACTACATGTGACAATTGATTAGGGAAATATCATACCCGGCTAGAATAGCGAATTAACTTCTATTATATGCATGGTCTGATTTCATTCTATAATTGATGGTCTGGATCATTTATGTTCAGTGATAAAGCCGTTGTACTTATCGTCTCCAGGAAGTAGTATCAGTTCGCTCTGCTTGCCCCTTGTAGCAGCGGCAGCAGCTGATACTCGGGTTGGGAACTTGGGATCAGTCGCCGCTGCTCGCTACATTTGACCACAGCGGAACTACATGTTAACGGATGTTTCATTAAGGTAACTGAAACCTTAAGTCTGAATATAAGTTGTGGAAACGAAATAATGAATGACCTAAAGTTGCTAATACTTGGGAATGAAATAGATTTTGATTTAACAAAGGTTTTTCCAATCCTGCTTTGTTTCTTTTGGAGGAAATTTTGTTTAAAAGGGATTTTCTATAAAAGAAATTGTTTTATGAATAGTGAGAAGTACGAACAGGTATCACAGAACTGTACTGTCAGTGTCATCGAGCTCAGTAACTGTGCTTGGTACCGCATAGACAATATCTCCGCCTGGAAGTGTTAATCCGACGCGGTATGAATATCTATGCATATATATGTATATATATATATATATATATATATATATATATATATATATATATATATATATATATAGAGAGAGAGAGAGAGAGAGAGAGAGAGAGAGAGAGAGGAAGCGGTGTCAGAAGCGAGGGGAGCATGAGGAAGTGGGTGACCGTGGAGGAGATGGAAGGTTTAAGTTAAGGATGCCTAGGGTTATTAGGGCCTAAGAATACGAGGTATTCCTTGGATAGAAAGAATCGAAGTAATATGGGAAATTTGGGGATAACATGTTGTTAAATGTCTGAATCAGGGCATATGAGGTGGTCATGGTAATCCATAAAGTAGTCTGTAGACTTGGCTTTGGATGATATTTGGGTTTAGGCTCATTAGCTATATGTAACAGCTTGAAACTGGATGTGTACAAATTAGACAGCAATTCGTCAGTTCATGAAACTTCTTCACAAAGACAGGGAAGACTGTTACTCATAAAGAAAATACAAAAGATGTATACATAGAACCGAGTAAACCTTGAGTATCTGCTAATAAAAGAATCACATGCATCAGTTATCTGTCAGTTTCTTGCTCAAGTGTTGATTGTACAAAAAAATTAGAGACACTGTGGTGACTGTCTGCCTATATGTTATATGCATATACCTTCTCAGTTCTATCATATAAACACTTATCAATTTTTTTGTATTGTAAATGAAGTTGTTTTGTAAAAGTAATGTGTCTATTTACTGCAGTTGTACACAGTGCACCTCCAGTGTGCTTGGTCAAAAGACATACCCTTGGCATCCTCATTTGAACTCTAGTCTTTAATAAACCATTCTTGCATTTTCCTTCTTTCACAGGCTGCTGGTGCTATACCTCTTTATTCCTTCAACCATAGTATCATATATCTTCTTTATTAATCTTTCACTTGTCATATCTCCTGTAGAACCATATCATCTGAGAGTACTTTCATCTATGCATCCTCCTGATGGTTTCATATCACATATCTTGTATACATCTGTATTCCCTACTGATCGATTATCATTCCAGTTAAACTGAATACAACATCCATCTCAGATCCTGTATTTTTTTTTTCATAATCTATATGGGCCCAGAGAAGCCCTTTATGCAGGGTTTTTGCACATCCCACTCTCAGAATCTTCCTATTGTTCAGAGATCTTGATGCACCTCAATTTCTTCTGCCATACATAGTTTTACTTTCATTTGACCTTTTGCACTAGTGTACTTACTTTTTATCATCCCCAAACATCTAAAGTAGTAATTAGTTTCAGTTTTACCTCCACAATCATAAAACTGTGTGCTTATGATAGTAATTATCTGCCTCTTTTAAAATCAGTCTTGCTGTAATTCACATTTATTCCCAGCACTTTATTCCTACACTCATCATTGAAGCAGCTTACCATTTCATCTGTCCCCTCCTTTTCAGCACACAGATCTGCGCATGAACTCCTTTTATTCAACTACCTGGAAACAGATTAGCATTATATACATACAGATAAATTTGATAGCATCCATTCTGTTCCATTTTAGTTCAGTAGTGCACACCAATCAGTCCAATTTTCTTCCATCTCATGTAGTCCCTCATCTGCAACAAGGTTAAACACATGTGATGATGTGAAACATCCAAAATGAAATCATTTATTTTGTTAATCTGCTAGACCGAAAATCATTAACTCAGCTGGCTTTAGGTTTTGCAAAGGTTTTCTGTCTTCTTGGCTCAAACGAGAAGAGATACACATTAGCACCCACCTGATGCAGTGTAACCACGTGTGTTTTTGATACTCTTCTAATGATGTACAATGGTCTCAGATTGGGAGGTATTGGTTTATCATAATGATCATTTTATTTTTGACATATCTGTCTAGATCTTTTTCTTTTGAGTTGGTTAGAACATACACTCACATAGGCACTGAATGGTCTGCAGGTGAGCAGGCCATCAAATAGGAAATATTTTGACATTCCGGAGCACATATTTTTCACAGGTGTAGAACTGGGTGTATTCACTAATTGCATTTTTTTTCTTGTGAGAGTTAGACTAGACACCATTGTATATATAGATCAGACTCTGCTCAAGTTTTCATTTCAATGAGATAACATGCTTAGATATTGCTAAGTATTATTATTATTATTATTATTATTATTATTATTGTTATTATTATTATTATTATTATTATTTTGCTTTGTCGCTGTCTCCCGCGTTAGCAAGGTAGCACAAGAAAACAGACGAAAGAATGGCCCAACCCACCCACATACACATGTATATACATACACTTCCACACACGCAAATATACATACCTATACATTTCAACGTATACATATATATACACACACAGACATATACATATATACACATGTACATAATTCATACTGTCTGCCTTTATTCATTCCCATCGCCACCCTGCCACACATGTAATAACAACTCCCTCCCCACTCATGTGCGTGAGATAGTGCTAGGAAGACAACAAAGGCCACATTCATTCACACTCAGTCTCTAGCTGTCTTGTAATAATGCACCGAAACCACAGCTCCCTTTCCACATCCAGGCCCCACAGAACTTTCCATGGTTTACCCCAGACGCTTCACATGCCCTGGTTCAATCCATTGACAGCACGTCGACCCCAGTATACCACATTGTTCCAATTCACTCTATTCCTTGCACGCCTTTCACCCTCCTGCATGTTCAGGCCCTGATCACTCAAAATCTTTTTCACTCCATCTTTCCACCTCCAATTAGGTCTCCCACTTCTCCTCGTTCCCTCCACCTCAGACACATATATCCTCTTTGTCAATCTTACCTCACTCATTCTCTCCATGTGACCAAACCATTTCAAAACACCCTCTTCTGCTCTCTCAACCACACTCGTTTTATTACCACACTTCTCTCTTACCCTATTATTACTAACTCGATCAAACCACCTCACACCACATATTGTCCTCAAACATCTCATTTCCAGCACATCCACCCTCCTGCGCACAACTCTATCTTTCCAGCACATCCACTCTCCTGCGCACAACTCTATCTTTCCAGCACATCCACTCTCCTGTGCACAACTCTATCCATAGCCCATGCCTTGCAACCATACAACATTGTTGGAACCACTGTTCCTTCAAACATACCCATTTTTGCTTTCCGAGATAATGTTCTCGACTTCCACACATTCTTCAAGGCTCCCAGAATTTTCGCCCCCTCCCCCACCCTATGATTCACTTCTGCTTCCATGGTTCCATCCGCTGCCAAATCCACTCCCAGATATCTAAAACACTTCACTTCCTCCAGTTTTTCTCCATTCAAACTTACCTCTCAATTGACTTGACCCTCAACCCTACTGTACCTAATAACCTTGCTCTTATTCACATTTACTCTTAACTTTCTTCTTTCACACACTTTACCAAACTCAGTCACCAGTTTCTGCAGTTTCTCACATGAATCAGCCACCAGCGCGGTATCATCACCGAACAACAACTGACTCACTTCCCAAGCTCTCTCATCCACAACAGACTGCATACTTGCCCCTATTTCCAAAACTCTTGCATTCACCTCCCTAACAACCCCATCCATAAAGAAATTAAACAACCATGGAGACATCACACACCCCTGTCGCAAACCTACATTCACCGAGAACCAGTCACTTTCCTCTCTTCCTACATGTACACATGCCTTACATCCTTGGTAAAAACTTTTCACTGCTTCTAACAACTTGCCTCCCACACCATATATTCTTAATACCTTCCTCAGAGCATCTCTATCAACTCTATCATATGCCTTCTCAAGATCCATAAATGCTACATACAAATCCATTTGCTTTTCTAAGTATTTCTCACATACATTCTTCAAAGCAAACACCTGATCCACACATCCTCTACCACTTCTGAAACCACACCGCTCTTCCCCAATCTGATGCTCTGTACATGCCTTCCTCCTCTCAATCAGTACCCTCCCATATAATTTACCAGGAATACTCAACAAACTTATACCTCTGTAATTTGAGCACTCACTCTTATCCCCTTTGCCTTTGTACAATGGCACTATGCAAGCATTCCGCCAATCCTCAGGCACCGCACCATGAATCATACATATATTAAATAACCTTACCAACCAGTCAACAATACAGTCACCCCCTTTTTTAATAAATTCCACTGCAATACCATCCAAACCCGCTGCCTTGCCGACTTTCATCATCCGCAAAGCTTTTGCTACCTCTTCTCTGTTTACCAAATCATTTTCCCTAACCCTCTCACTTTGCACACCACCTCAACCAAAACACCCTATATCTGCCACTCTATCATCAAACACATTCATCAAACCTATCCCTGGGGATAGGGGAGAAAGAATACTTCCCACACATTCCTCACGTGTCGTAGAAGGCAACTAAAGGGAACAGGAGCAGGGGGCTAGAAACCCTCCCCTCCTTGTATTTTGACTTTCTAAAATGGGAAAGAGAAGGAGTCACTCGGGGAGTGCTCATCCTCCTCAAAGGCTTAGATTGGGGTGTCTAAATGTGTGTGGATGTAACCAAGATGAGAATAAAAGGAGAGATAGGTAGTATGTTTGAGGAAAGAAACCTGGATGTTTTGGCTCTGAGTGAAACGAAGCTCAAGGGTGAAGGGGAAGAGTGGTTCGGGAATGTCGTGGGAGTATTCAGGAGTTAGTGAGAGGACAAGAGCAAGGGAAGGAGTAGCACTACTCCTGAAACAGGAGTGGTGGGAGTGTGTGATAGTGTGTAAGACAGTAAACTCTAGATTGATGTAGGTAAAACTGAAAGTTGATGGAGAGAGATGGGTGATTATTGGTGCATATGCACCTGGGTATGAGAAGAAAGATTATGAGAGGCAAATGTTTTGGGAGCAGCTGAATGAGTGTGTTAGTGGTTTTGATGCACGAGACCGGGTTATAGTGATGGGTGATTTGAATGCAAAGGTGAGTAAAGTGGCAGTTGAGGGAATAATTGGTATACATGGGGTGTTCAGTGTTGTAAATGGACTGGTGATTGGGAATACCTGGTTTAAAAAGAGAGATATACATAAGTATACGTATGTAAGTAGGAGAGATGGCCAGAGAGCGTTATTGGATTACGTGTTAATTGACAGGCGCACGAAAGAGAGACTTTTGGATGTAAATGTGCTGAGAGGTGCAACTGGAGGGATGTCTGATCATTATCTTGTGGAGGCAAAGGTGAAGATTTGTGGAGGTTTTCAGAAAAGAAGAGAGAATGTTGAGGTGAAGAGAGTGGTGAGAGTAAGTGAGCTTGAGAAGGAGACTTGTGTGAGGAAGTACCGGGAGAGACGGTACAAAATGGAAAAAGGGGAGAACAAAGGAGAAAAAGGGGAGTGGGGGAGGAATGGGATGTATTTAGGGAAGCAGTGATGGCTTGCGCAAAAGATGCTTGTGGCATGAGAAGCGTGGGAGGTGGACAGATTAGAAAGGGTAGTGAGTGGTGGGATGAAGAAGTAAGATTATTAGTGAAAGAGAAGAGAGAGGCATTTGGACGATTTTTGCAGGGAAATAATGCAAATGAGTGGGAGATGTATAAAAGAAAGAGGCAGGAGGGCAAGAGGAAGGTGCAAGAGGTGAAAAAGAGGGCAAATGAGAGTTGGGGTGAGAGAGTATCATTAAATTTTAGGGAGAATAAAAAGATGTGTTGGAAGAAGGTAAATAATGTGCGCAAGACAAGGGAACAAATGGGAACTTCAGTGAAGGGGGCTAATGGGGAGGTGATAACAAGTAGTGGTGATGTGAGAAGGAGATGGAGTGAGTATTGCTAAGTATTGAAATATAATTATTTTGGATGATTTTTAGATAAGATGGCATATTTGATTATTGTAGGACACTCATGTAATTTTCCTATGTAACCAGTACACAAGCATTTGGAATTAGTTTTAGGTTCTTATGAACTAATTTATTTGTTCATTGGTCTGTGCATCAATTTGTTCGTATACCTTTTGGGCTTTAGTTGGATAGCTAGATAGAGATTGAACCCAGCTTTTCATATCAGTAAGGAGACCACCTAATTAGATTAACAGAAAGAAATTTGGATATCATTTAATGTTTTTTTCTTTTTGAAAGCACAGCACCTATTTTTCTTTATATGAAATCTGTGGTAACTCTGTTGAATATTGATGGAACTGATGTACTGAGAATGAAACTGATTAGATTTAGATTGGATAGATCATGAAAATTACATTGTACTAGTTTTTTGTAAATGGATATGATTGAAATTCTAAGTACACTCATGTTAACTATGTGATTGTCATGTATTTGATGTAATGAGAACTGAATGACCGTATGTCAAGATTTTTATTACTTCCCAAACCCAAAAATCACATTTTAGGTCTCATCAGCCTTTCATGTAATGTACAATACTTCACCTATCTTTGTCACTCAAGGAAGTAGCTTTATGTCTAAGATGAGATGCTTATTGGTAGGATGTTCCATTAAATATAGTCAAGGCCCAAAAGTCTAAACATGTTGGACTAAGCACTGTGCAGATATCTGAAAATTACATACTTTTTGGTGGTGAAAGTGTCTGGACTTTTCACTCAGAAGGGAGCCAGAAATGTGCACCCATTCACTTTTGTGTTGCTTAAACCATTTGTACACGATCAAAACCTGCTAACCTTGTTGCGTGCAGTAATGAACACTTGGCTATGACCTTGCTTGTTTAACAGTCAACACAACTTCAAGCTCTTGTTGTGTTGCATTTTGATATCAAGTTGTTGTTTCCAACACCATGCTGTTTGGATGAGTTTGTGTGCTGAAAAACCCATGTCTATGATAGTGAGAGTCATGTGCTTAAATCCAAAGCTTTATGGATTCTTGAGGTATATGGACTTTTGAAGTTTAGATTTTTGAGCTTTGACTGCACATTCAGTAGGGGAATATATTTTTCACGTGCACTAATCATTTTCTATTTATTTTTGGCCCATTCTTTATCATTCTTATATGCACATTACCGTTTTTCACTTATGGTCATGATCAAGATAAAGAATTTTGGGATACGCCCATAAATGATACAAAGCTTGATGACAGTTGCTATCTTTATTAGACAGGAAAAGCACCAGAATATTTCTACTGGGATTGAATACTGCTGCTTGCTTTTTAACCTGTAACTAGTATTTTGATGCCCTTGGCACAGTCATATCAAGAGGGGGGGGGGCATTTATCAGCTGCATTGCATGACCAATTTGAACCAACCATGGTTTTTTGAACTGGGTATGAATTCCTGCACTTGATATCAGAAGGCATGCTAAGAGTACTTTGTTAACATGATTTTAGTATAAAAGTATTCTGCTTGATTAGGTATTTGAAAGTACTGTTCAGTCATGTATCTTTAGATATTAAATTTCCAACTGGTGGTTTAGTATGTTATTTAAAGTTAATCTTTAAGGATATTCTTTATAACAAGTAGCAGTGTGTATTACTGTTAGGACCTCTGTGTGTTCTTTCCCTGGAAGTTATTCAGAGTAGTATACCTACTACTAGGTCCTTATTTTTCACAACTAGGTCTTTATTCTTCACTACTAGGTGAACACAAGCAGGAGATGTAAGGAAACTTGCTCAACATTTCGTCACACCTAGGAATTGATCTTGGGCTCGTTCAGTTGTGATCCTTCAGTACTACTCACTACGCTTCAATACTTTTTGATAATCTCCAGGATTTCCTGCCTGGCTTCTGTATGTAAGTAAATATCTACAGGACTGCCTTATTGACAAACTAATGTAATTCTTGTGCTTTATTATCTACTATATACAGTACATGTACATTACTGTATTATGTACCATTTAAGGTGATGAAAATTGACTTTCAAACAGTCTAAACAAGTAAAACCCCTTACGAGATGATTGAAATAGATGGCAGTCGTATTGTCAAACAAATTTATACAATATCTTTTTTTTTTTTTTTTTTTTTTTTTTTTTTTGCTGCTGTCTCCCGCGTTTGCGAGGTAGCGCAAGGAAACAGACGAAAGAAATGGCCCAACCCACCCCCATACACATGTATATACATACGTCCACACACGCAAATATACATACCTACACAGCTGTCCATGGTTTACCCCAAACGCTTCACATGCCTTGATTCAATCCACTGACAGCACGTCAACCCCGGTATACCACATCGCTCCAATTCACTCTATTCCTTGCCCTCCTTTCACCCTCCTGCATGTTCAGGCCCCGATCACACAAAATCTTTTTCACTCCATCTTTCCACCTCCAATTTGGTCTCCCTCTTCTCCTCGTTCCCTCCACCTCCGACACATATATTCTCTTGGTCAATCTTTCCTCACTCATTCTCTCCATGTGCCCGAACCATTTCAAAACACCCTCTTCTGCTCTCTCAACCACGCTCTTTTTATTTCCACACATCTCTCTTACCCTTACGTTACTTACTCAATCAAACCACCTCACACCACACATTGTCCTCAAACATCTCATTTCCAGCACATCCATCCTCCTGCGCACAACTCTATCCATAGCCCACGCCTCGCAACCATACAACATTGTTGGAACCACTATTCCTTCAAACATACCCATTTTTGCTTTACGAGATAATGTTCTCGACTTCCACACATTCTTCAAGGCCCCCAGAATTTTCGCCCCCTCCCCCACCCTATGATCCACTTCCGCTTCCATGGTTCCATCCGCTGCCAGATCCACTCCCAGATATCTAAAACACTTCACTTCCTCCAGTTTTTCTCCATTCAAACTCACCTCCCAATTGACTTGACCCTCAACCCTACTGTACCTAATAACCTTGCTCTTATTCACATTTACTCTTAACTTTCTTCTTTCACACACTTTACCAAACTCAGTCACCAGCTTCTGCAGTTTCTCACATGAATCAGCCACCAGCGCTGTATCATCAGCGAACAACAACTGACTTACTTCCCAAGCTCTCTCATCCCCAACAGACTTCATACTTGCCCCTCTTTCCAAAACTCTTGCATTCACCTCCCTAACAACCCCATCCATAAACAAATTAAACAACCATGGAGACATCACACACCCCTGCCGCAAACCTACATTCACTGAGAACCAATCACTTTCCTCTCTTCCTACACGTACACATGCCTTACATCCTCGATAAAAACTTTTCACTGCTTCTAACAACTTACCTCCCACACCATATATTCTTAATACCTTCCACAGAGCATCTCTATCAACTCTATCATATGCCTTCTCCAGATCCATAAATGCTACATACAAATCCATTTGCTTTTCTAAGTATTTCTCACATACATTCTTCAAAGCAAACACCTGATCCACACATCCTCTACCACTTATGAAACCACACTGCTCTTCCCCAATCTGATGCTCTGTACATGCCTTCACCCTCTCAATCAATATCCTCCCATATAATTTACCAGGAATACTCAACAAACTTATACCTCTGTAATTTGAGCACCCACTCTTATCCCCTTTGCCTTTGTACAATGGCACTATGCATGCATTCCGCCAATCCTCAGGCACCTCACCATGAGTCATACATGCATTAAATAACCTTACCAACCAGTCAACAATACAGTCACCCCCTTTTTTAATAAATTCCACTGCAATACCATCCAAACCTGCTGCCTTGCCGGCTTTCATCTTCCGCAAAACTTTTACTACCTCTTCTCTGTTTACCAAATCATTTTCCCTAACCCTCTCACATTGCACACCACCTCGACCAAAACACCCTATATCTGCCACTCTATCATCAAACACATTCAACAAACCTTCAAAATACTCACTTCATCTCCTTCTCACATCACCACTACTTGTTATCACCTCCCCATTTGCGCCCTTCACTGAAGTTCCCATTTGCTCCCTTGTCTTACGCACTTTATTTACCTCCTTCCAGAACATCTTTTTATTCTCCCTAAAATTTAATGATACTCTCTCACCCCAACTCTCATTTGCCCTTTTTTTCACCTCTTGCACCTTTCTCTTGACCTCCTGTCTCTTTCTTTTATACATCTCCCACTCAATTTCATTTTTTCCCTGCAAAAATCGTCCAAATGCTTCTCTCTTCTCTTTCACTAATACTCTTACTTCTTCATCCCACCACTCACTACCCTTTCTAATCAACCCACCTCCCACTCTTCTCATGCCACAAGCATCTTTTGCGCAATCCATCACTGATTCCCTAAATACATCCCATTCCTCCCCCACTCCCCTTACTTCCATTGTTCTCACCTTTTTCCATTCTGTACTCAGTCTCTCCTGGTATACAATATCTGTGTTTGATTATACTGTGGTGATATGATAAGAAAAAAGTTGAACATCTTGATCATATTATATTGGGAACTGCAGACACATGGTGTACATTTAGCAATATATGATGCATGTACTGATACTGAAGTCTTCATTGATACCTTCCAGTAACATTTATAGTCTCCCATAATTCATATATTATTTCCCAATAATATTTATTATCTTGTTTTGAACATATGTGATTTAGAAGATTATTTTTAAAAGTCTACTTGCCCTGCGACTAGTAACTATTACAATATCTACATCACCTGATGCATTTTGATTAGCAGTAATGCTGTCAAGCACTCTTGTTTTATGTTATGTTTTATGTAACTTTCATGCCATACCATTATGCATGAATATCAAGGATATATATCTTACATAACTCATTGCTGTCCATAACCAGGCTTTCATAATTGATCCTTATAGTGTGCAAGATATCTGGTATATCATTCTTATGATATTAGATTACATAGTAATTCCATTTGTACCTTAAAGATGTTTTTATACAAACATTGCCACCATTTCCTAGCATCATATATGATGGCATGTGTAGAATCCATCATTCACATTGTATTATATCCGTAAGAATTTTACACCCTATCATTATGCATTACAAGCAACCAAATAATACAAATATCCTGTTATCTATGTATTATTGATATACTTTACCTGTCTCTTTGTGTGACTTGTCTTTTCCAGTATATAAAGCAAGGTTACTAACCATCTCCAAACGTTAACATGTTAAAAACTTTTAAGTAGAAGTGATCAAAAAGTGTGATAAAGAAATTTCATGTTGATTTGGCTTTTATGTAAATGAATCAGACATTTCAGATAGGTAAACAAGACTTCCATAGTTAGGTATCTTTTTGTGTGATATGTATCTTTTCCAGCATATAAAACAAGGTAACAAAAGCAGAATTGTCCTCAAATATTTTGGTTATTGACTCTCTTATACTGAAGACTTAGAGGCAGCAGTGCTCAGAGCACTTGATGAAGAACTCTGCATGTTTCTTCAGCTGTCATGTCAATGAAGCAGTTGCCATTTGCTTATACTGAGTGAAAGAAAAGTAGAAAAGGTTCCACTGCCTTAGTGAGTATACAGAGTAGGCAAAGCTGTTCAGAATGGAAGTAGGGAGAATGAAAAGATAGACGAGAATAAAAGGAGAAGTAGAGATTGGAAGATAGCAAACTGTTGATATTAGTATGGAGGTAGTGTGATGGATCAAGTGGCTCTGTATCATAAATATGGCCAAAAGCAAAAGCGAACAGTGGGAAAAAGTATTTGGTCATTAGCATTCTCACAGTGAGTGAGTATACAGAAATGCTTTGATTCCAATCTGTCATTTATCCTTAGTCAAGTTTATAGGTCTAGGATTGCTCCATTTTGTAGAATTCCTTGTATTTCATTACATAGTGGTGAGTATCCTCGCCTGTCTATGTAACAATTATCCATTTTTAGAATACAGGATTGCCTGAATAGAAATTTCTGAATGTGCATTATTTTAAGTTTTCCCGAAATGTTACTGCCATCATCAAAACAAATTACAAAAGCAGTCTTATTTTGACTTCTTTTTCTATATCTCTTTTTTTCCAATTATAATAGCAAGAAATTTTGTTTACACATGTTTGTAAGTTGTCATAAGTACTGCACACCTCCATAAATTTCATTGCATATTTGTGTATAAAAGTATTACTCTGTAGTATTACTCTGTTCACAGCCTTCTGTCTTGTGCATCTGTGCCCTCAGTGTCTTGCCTTTCATTTACTTCCATTTCCTTTAAATCACTTGTTTCATACAAGTAATTTTTTTGTATCCCCATACTCTTTTTAAATCCATTTTTGTAGTGTTCACAAAGTGGTGTAATGTTATGAATATTTTACCATATGTCGTTATTCTCCATCACTTTCCCATTAAGATATCATCTTTTAAAATCATCCTCTGAGCGTAGTGCCCAGTCCCCTTTCTGATTCAGCTGTTGAATGTTTATCCCAATCTAAGGAGACAACTTGATTCATCTATCGAAAGCCTTCTGGCCCTTGACCTTGTCATACATCAGTAGTGAATTTTATTCCTTATGATAGATATAATCTTTTGTTTAACTCATTTGGTTTTGACACCATGATGCCTGAATGTTAACATTAATTTCTCACCATTGGACTGCACTGTAAGCATCTGAAGGAGCATTAGTTTTGTAGGGGTTAAAACACCATTTTACCCTTCAAAATGAAGTGTATCCATGAGAATTCACCCCCTTCAACCATAAGTGAATATATGAGGCAGGCAGATGTTTATTCACAGCACACAGCAACCATATAGCAAGCCATCTAAGCTTAGAAAGTTATGGCACAAAGGTGATCTTTCACCCACATTCATGTGTACTAGCTCTTTGGTGCTGTTTGGACTTGTTTGAATGTTTGATTACATTGTTTTCATTTTCTTTTCTGACCTTCAGGTCAGAGGTTGGATGAGTGTTATTTTCTTTCTTGTGTGGGTTTTCTATGAAATTAATGGTAGGTCTATCTTGTTCAGAAGCTTTAGAAATTCTTTACCTGGAGATAACACTAACATCATCTTTCATGACATGGCAGGAACTTTAACTTTGTTTTGATAGTCAGGCTGACGACTTTTTTGTGTTTTTGTGTGCAGTTTCCTTATATGTTAAAGTGGACTTTAAGATTTGATATGAAGGATGCTTGCTCTCATTATGAGACTGGGCCATAAGAAAGATGATGGCCCATGCCAGGAAAACACTGGTTGAATCTAACAATAACAGATACTTACTGTCATACATTCGTATCATCTCAGGGCGAGAAAGCTCCTGAGAAAACCACAATAGTAAATTCTTAAAAAGATTGTGTAAAGCAAAGTCTCAGAAAGCAGATTTCCTCTTAAATGTAGATGATCTTGTAGTGTTTTAGGTTAGAAGTTCACCGAGCTGAGGTTGATTGGTATTTCCAAACAGGTTTAGTTTGCTTTTCAGCAGATTAAGCACTAGATTTTTCAAAGTGCAAGTATTCTAGCTCATGTTGTTGGTCTTTTGATATTTTTTCATAGTATATATCAGAATATTTATTTGTTAGAGATCTGGAGTTACAGATAACTCAGCTTCTGTGAACAAGCGTTTCAGGCATGTGTATGATTGCTCCGAAATAGAGTTTTAACAGATAAGATATTGCTGCCATGCTTCATTAGAGGGGTAACTTATTGTCAAAGTCTCCTGTTCTAGCTACTTTAGTGGTCAATCCCCAAGTTATCTCTTTAAGCATTTCTGAGAGAAGAAAGGGTCATTTTAGATGTACTTGTATAAAATTTTTACTACTAGGACCAAGACAGTTTAAGGGTTGTTTTAGATCAAGTTAGCAAATGCCGACAGCAGTACATTTTTTTCCCTTACTATGACCCAATGGAGGCTTAATTATCCTGAGCAAGGTCTTGCAATTTTGGAAATGGGGAAGGGAGCCTATGATATGAAAGGAATTTGGGTCTTTGGACTACCTTTAGGATGGCCTCTCCATTCTTTGTGTGGAAAATTTGGATCTTGATGGTCCTAAAAAGAGGAAATTTGAACATCCATGTAACTTCATCATGAAAGTGGTTCATGGGCCCTTTTACATTCTCTGTCTCTCTCTGTCTCTGTCTGTCTGTCTGTCTGTGTCTCTGTTTCTGTCTCTCTCTGTCTGTCTCTGTCTGTCTCTGTCTGTCTCTCTCCCTGTCTCTCTCTCTGTCTCTCTCTCTCTCTGTCTGTCTGTCTGTCTCTCTCTCTCTCTGATGTAAGATGCTTTGTCGGCAATTGTTTGATGTGGGTTTCTTCAATTTTACACTGTATAAATGACTGCAGTACATCAGAGATCTTTATCAAGGCTAAAGGATTCTATCCAAGCAGGAACCGTATGTAATAATGGACTTGATGTAAAAGGTTTCTGGGTATGCCCCAAAACAGATCTCATATCCTATGAAGGAAACTTTGGTGTTTAGCTTTGGTTTTTGCTCCTGAGTGCTGGCCGCTTGTGTGCCCCCACCACTAGCTAGACCAAGCAATGCTCGGCAAGCTACTGCATTACTTGATTTTTGTGTGGCCAGCAGCAACTCACAGGTGGGCTGTTTTGATACCTACCTCTGAACCCATAAGTTGAAGCTTTGGAACTCTCTCCCTTCTCTTGTGTTTCCCAATAACTATAGTCTGGCACAGTTCAAAAGATGGGTCTTTAACTTCCTCTAAAATTCATAAATACTTCCCCATGTTTTTTCTTTTACATTTCATAATTCTCTCTATTTCAGTTAATGCCCGGCCATAATGTGGACTTTTGTCCGTGACTGTGGCTTTCAACATAAAAAAAAAAAAAAAAAAAATGAGGTGTAGATTGGAAGCTGTAGTATAGAAAAGTGAAATATTTATAGTTTCAGAAGTTTTTCTTCTCTGTAATTCCTTCTTTCCAACTGATCCAAACAGCTGTTGAATTGAGGATGTGTATTTATTGTTTCATATATGAGTGATTTACAGGAGACTGCGTCTTCATACTTAGAACTGTTTCTAGCCACATGTGGAGTAAATTGTATAGATCCACTTTTCTAAGGAAACCTATACCTTTTTAACATTAGCTTATATAGGATCTACTAAAGGCCCTGAATCTTTTACTGTCCCTTAGTTTTATGAGCTTCTTATGAAAGCTCTGTTTCTTACAGCTTTAGGACCAGAAAGAAGAGTTTGTGTAATAACTATTTTCCTTAAAGAGTTAGTGAAATGTATTTAGGCATTAGTAAGGTAGCCCCAAAAACAGACTTCTTTTGTTCAATCTTTTAGAAATAGAAATACAAGAAGGGGAGGGTTTCCAGCCCCCCACTTCCACCCCCTTTAGTTGCCTTCTGTGACAGGCAGGGAATATAGATAGAAATCTCTCCCTTACCCAGGGATAATGCTTATTTTTTATTTTTTACTGGCCATTTTACACACTTGGCAAAACAAAAAATCTTAAAGATTCATGTCATCCATTTTGTTGGAGTGCCTTCCAAACATGTTCCACCACAAAAAGAAATAATAATGATGTATATGAACAAGAACAGGAATTATGTATAAGTACAGGAACAGAAACTTTTCTACACATTAGGCCACTAAACCAACTTTAGAGCTCATTGTCTGTACATTTCCACAAAACCAGCCTTGGATTACATTCCACACACCTGACACGTAAAACTAGATTGGCCACACTAGGTACTGAAAAACAAAAAGATATTTTGGAATCCATTCCATACAAATGATGTGAAATTCAGTACGTTACTTCCTCAAGTATCTTTATATAGCCATTGCTAGCCATATTGGATAGTTGATTTTTGTGGATACTGCAGATGAGATGTCCCCTCCTGAGACCTGTGTAGCATAGTTACTGACAGTAACAAAGTCAGATTTGGAATATTTATTTTATATAAGAAAATATACTGAAAACAATAATGATAGCAAATATTATTATGGTGACATTACTTTATGTGTTAGTGTGTGATTGTGGTGGTTGAGGGAGCAGAAAGATGGAGTTAGTGATCGCCTTTTAGCCCTTGAACATCTGGACCTGAGGTGACAGGAGGGTCATCAGCATTGTCGTCTATGGCTGTAGAAAGCTTCAAATAATGCAGAGGTATGGGGATGCAACTTGTAGTTGGATCACTAGAGCCATAGCTTTTGCTTGCAGCATGGTAATACTTTTGCTTTGACCTACTGACAGAACCTGTTTAAACCTTTCATATGTTGGACTATCTACAAGAGTAGTTTGTATGCCTTGCAGTGCTCTTGGTTCACATTAAACTGCTCAGAAGATTGCATATATGGATGAGCTTTCATAATTTCCAACTTTTGTTTCTTTAACTCATACACAGTGTTCAAACTAAGACCATAACATTCTCCTAGTGATATCTTATATTCGCCCTTATCCAAATGCATGAGATTTGCTTATCTTTCAATGCTAGCACAATTTACATATACTTTTAAGATGTTTGAGAACTTATGTGGCTTGACAGAACCTGATCTGGACTCATGATGATCACAACACTCTTCATGGTACACTGTGAAAAAGAAAATACTAGATAACTGCAATGCACAACAGAGTAGGTACTCAGTGTTGTAAGTGCTAAGGAGGTGCCAGGAGGAAACTCATGTGCTCTGCAAGTGCCTTTGTTGATAGCAGCTACAATAGCAAAACACTTGAATCTTATGTTTTCGTTCCTACACTTGCCTCCCTCCCTACTATTAAAGAATAAACTACTTAATGTTTATGGTTAGCTGAATTAAGGATAGATGAGGAAGCACTCTGCCATGTTCAGATTCTTTCCAAGCAAAATTAGGGATGGTAGAGGAAGGACTCTACCATATTGAAATTCTTTCATAGCTAAATTAAGGATATTAGAGGAAGTCCTGTACTATATTGGAATTCTTTCCAAGCCAAATCAGGATAGTAAAGTAAGCACTGTATCTTGTTGAAATTCTTTTCAAGCCAAATTGAGGATAGTAGAGGAAGCACTGTAATGTACTGATATTATTTCCAAGCCTTTACCTCTGAGAATCTGCATTGAAGTTCTTTCCATACTTATAGAAGACAAAAATTGGCACTTGATTTCCTACATGACACTCACCTACAGACTTGCATTGAGTGGAGTCCATTCCACACATTTAGGCCTCATAACGAGAATTGCAATTCATCCAAAATGCTTGACTCACAAAGCCTTTAATTTGCTCTTTTGCACACACTTTGCAGGTGGATTGACCATATTGTTCCTTTCACATATGTAACCCATGAAACAAGCATTTAAGTCCACACCACAAACTTGGCCAAGAAAAATATGACTTGTTCAGTAAGACTAACACTATAGTCAGTTCCACAAAATTTGCTAGGAAAACCAGTAGGAGAGACAATTTTATATATATATCCTACTTATAAAATGTGTATTGGGTCCTGTTCTACACAATTTGGAGTAAAAAAAGGGAATTTAATGCCATTCCACACAGTTGGCACACACTATCAGCACTGGGATTTAACCATACCATTACCCTTTATACATACATCCAAAATCACTGCTGTAACCACCATCACCTCTGTTATGACCATTATTGTCAGCATTACCATCATAACCACTGTCAATCTACTTCCCACAAATATTTATTCATCATTATCAAGACCACTACCATCAGTTCCTTTCACCCACATGTGTATTAACTTATCATACCACTGCCACCCTTAACTGCTAGCACCACCACCCACTGATCCATTTTCCTCCATCAGTGCTTGCCAGTTCCAGCCCATCACCTATTGATCCAAGTACCTCCACCACTACCATTTATACTAACCTCCTGTCACAACTACCTTCCACCTACTAACCATCTACCTCCACTTTGCCAGCCTGTGCCATTGCAATCATATCTTTGTATTTAGAAATAATCATTGGAAGTTATTGTGTTTCATATTCTAAAATCATTTCATATTTCAGGGTGTGAGTGTAAAACTACAGCTATGGCATGGTCAGGTAGCACCACACCCTCTAATGGTACATTCTCACGGCTATGCAACTTGCATGATGCTGACCTGAGCTCCTCTGAGGAATGCTTAGTATATGCTCCTGGAGGTGGCAGTGGAATAAAAGGTGCTAGTACAAGTGACAATTTTATTCCATCCTCCTCAAGCTCTTCTCCTGGATTACCTTCTAACCACCAAGCCAACATTGCTTTCTCTGCAGCTGCATCTTTACCATCTGGTTAGAACTCTTATATTTTGGATTACTTAACATTCAGGTTAACACGCTAAGGTAGGTGCTGTACAAGACTAAATATTTGTTTATAATTTCCCCAGGACCTCTGTCTGAAAAGGAGTCATCTTTCCAGAGGTTCCTGCCGCCCAAGGCTGCAGGAACTTACAGTAGTAGGAAGATGTGGACTCCTTCAGAGTGAGAAGTCTTTGACAAGACTGTATTCCCAGATACAATGTTGTCAAACATGAATTTTCACTCACAGTGTAACCTTGTGCAGACAGAGTCCAATAACACCAAGAATATGTACTTCCTACCCCAGGAATCCCTTCTGTCTTTATGAATCTCCCACAGCACTCAGGAAGCTGGACACATTCACCTGGCAAGACCATGAGTCATAAAGTGTAGTAATATTGTGTGTGTATCCATGTGGAGAGGGTGCAGGGTATCTGAGCAATAAGTGATCAGTTTCATTATGGTTGTTGTGTTGTTGGCATGAAGGGTTCTGGGATGTCTAGAATCGATGTTAGTTGTATTGTTGGGATGGATGATGTATGGAGCATAAATGGGAAAATGTAGCTCATGTTATTCTAGGGAGTGTTGTTTCAGATGGTTGTGTGTCCATTTTGTATGTCTGATGGAGTGGAGTTTAACACCAAGTTAGGAGGGCAGTAGTTTAGTGCTTGTTGGTCATTTTAGTGTGCTTGTGTTTTGTCACTGTTATGCTTGCTGGGGATGGGGGGGGGGGGGGGGGTATCTGTGAGTAGAGATGGCTGAAGCATGAGGCATTGGCAGGCTTTATATTTCTGCTTTGGGGCTGATGGTTCATTATGGAGTGGTTTTGTTGGGAGAGGTCTTGTGCTGTTGCAAAGAATTAAGTGCTTAGCATGTTGAGGTGGGACTGTATTGGGAGGAACTTTGTTTCATTGTGTAGATGTTGAGTATTTGTGGTTGCTAAGCAACCAGTGATTGTTCTGATTGCTGTCTTTTCTGTGGTTTGCTGCTTTTGAGAGAGTGGAAGATGAGGCAGTTGAGGCATAGTCTAGAGTGGATTGGATGGAGTGTTTGTACAGTGTACTAAGGGATACTTTTTCTTGTCTGAATCTGGTGCTAGTTAGTATTCTGAGGGCATCTAGTTTCTGTGTTGATATTGTATGTGATGCCTAGAATGATTGGTGTTTTTCAGTGGGAATGATTGTCCATTTAAGGTGACTGGAGAATGTAAACTGGATTTGTGACTATCTAGGGTTTAAAGAGTGATTGAAGACTTCTGCAGAGATAGAGACATTCTTTTTAAAGTAAGCTATTGTTCCAGTTGCTGGATTTGTGACTGGGGTTAAAAGAGTGATTGAAGACTTCTGCAGAGATAGAGACATTCTTTTTTAAGTAAGCTATTATTCCACTTGTGTAGTGTTGTGATGCATGTTTTTTGTTGCATCTGTGGTGATAGTGTTGTGATTGTGAGGTTGTCTGCATATGAGAGGACTTTCATCTTGTGTTTTGCTGGCTTGTTGGAGGTAATTGGGAGGTAGTGTAGGAAGAAACTGAAGAGAGATGAAGAAAGAACTTCTTGGGGAACTACAAGGTTTTTGAGGTGAAGCCATTGTGAGTGACTCTGGCATGGTGGCCAGTCATTTTTTGGGGTTTTACATTGCCTTTACCTATTTTGGCTGTTTGTCTTTGCTGAAGTTTGTAATTGCTAAAATATCTGGGCTGTAGTGATATATAATGAACTTTTGATTTGAAAATTATATAAAGAGTCCAAACAGCTTAGAGAATAGCAAGAAGTAGGTAAATATATGCAAAGTAAAATTATTTGTGTTGGTTCATTGAGTTTGACAGCATGAAGAGAAAACTAAGGACTCTCTTTTAATTTTCAGGGAATATTTCAGAAGGCAGCACTACTGCTCCACCACCATCCCCAGCATCTCCAACACTGCATAGCAATCATGTTGGGGCAGCCAGTTCAGTTGGAATGATACGGAGAGCTGGTGTTCCATCATCTCCTGTCTTGGGTCATTCATCAGTACCTCCACATCACCCACCTGTGCTACCACCCTGCCCTGTCCCACATCCTTCTACATTACCCATTGGTGTATTGCCAGCTGGTCTTCCAAGTGTTCCTCCAAATGTTGTTCCACCTCCACCGCCTCCTCCTCCTCCACCTCCTCCTCCCCCACCCCCTCCCCCTCCTCCTCCTCCTCCTCCACCACCACCTCCACCACCACCACCAACCCAGTCACCAACCTCAGTATCAACACGCTCTCCATCACAGGTCTCCACTACAGGTTCTTCATCACCATCTACAGTTTCCACCTTTGCCACCTGCACCACTACTACAGTCAACTCTCCTACTCAAGTTTCAAATGTTTCCTCCAGCACCCCTGTTGGTAACAGTCCCTCTCCTTCCACCAGTACCATTACTGCTACGAACACTAATACAATCACCACTAGTAATGGAGGACCTATGTATAACTGGCAAGCCACCATGACAACTGTAAAGGAAAGGTATGACTGTAGCATCTGTATATTGCATCATTAGCTAATGGGAAATGCTACCTAGTGGTTTATTTTCAAATTATGAGCGATTTACTGAAAATGGTATACTTGCACTAATGAATTGTTTTTATACCACTTTTTTTTTCCTTCCAGTCAAGGAATGTAAGCTGTCTTTTATAATGATACTTCATTTCTTTTTTAATCTCATGAAAGAAATTACTAGTAGCAAACTTGTTGGCTTTGATTGCTCAGGAAAGCACTGCTGTAAAGTTGCTTTTCCTCTGATTTTTTGACTGCATATTTTCAACAGAAACTGCATATAGTCGATCTGTCACACATTGAGGCTGCATAGAGTCTTTCAACAAAGGTTTAAATTTTCACATTTCTTCAAACCATTTATGCTTCTTTCTCTTTTTGGGGCCCTTACATGTAGAGATGCTTTCATATAGTTCATACATTCATCTTGTACTCTTGGTATCACCATACTTTTAATTCTTTTTTTATTGTGCAAGTACACAACTAAATGTCTGGCAGTTGATGGTTCGGCACCTCTTTTAGTCCGGACAAAATTACATGAGGGAACTTGAAATTACTGCGGCCACCAGATTAGTTTACTGGGCGGCCACAGATGGCGTTGTGTGTAAGACACGCTTATTTACTCTCTTTACACTGCATTTGTTGGTGGTGATACCGCAATTCTGTGAGATTCTTAGCTTATTTTGCTTGAATTTAACCCTAGCTATTCTTCTAAGATATATGAGTGTCACTCGTGATGTCAAACGTAGACACCAGTCCATATCCATCCAAGATAAAGTAGAATTGTTGAAAAAATGGACGGTGGTGTTTCGGTGTGTAAGCTGTGTGACATCTACAGTATTGTCTCATCAACTATTTATGATATAAAGAAGCAAAGGGAGAAAATATTGAAATTCTATGCAGAAAGAAGCAAATGACAGTAAAACTATGAAAGATGGTAATAGTATTGAGCACGATCTAGTAATGATGGAATGGTTTCGACAGCGTCGGAGTGATGGAGTGGACTTTTCAGGTAGCATGATAATGGACCAGGCTAAGTTGTTCCATAAAGAACTTAAATTACATGAGCATGACTATAGTGAAGGGTGGCTTTAAAGATTCAAGAAGAGTCATGGAATTTCCATGAATAAAGTGTGCGGAGAAAAACAGTCTGCAAACCACGAAGGAGTTGCCGAGTATGTGGACGAATTTGCAAAACTTGTAGGTGACGAGCACCTCATTCCTGAGTAGGTGTATAATTCATACGAAACTGCATTATTCTGGCAATGCACACCTAGGAAAATCGAACAACAGAAGACGAAAAAGACCCTACAAGATTCAGGCAGGAGCATATCTAGGGGAAATAGCACCTATGGTAAGTATTGAAATTGCGCCTGTCCAAATGTATGACACCAATATTTTTTTATTTTTATTACCTCCGCTAAGGAGATTATGTTTTCACCAGTGCTTGTGAGCAACTTTCAACGAAAGTTATGAACAAATTTTGATGAAATTTTCAGGGAAAGTCAGAAATGACACAAGGACCAATTGATTAGATTTTGGGAGTGATTGTAATCATTGGCTGGATGCCATTACGGAAATATCAATTTTTGTGAATAACTATTGAACTAATAGTGATATCAATGTGATTCCAAATGCCAAAGATATGTTGTACATGGTCAAGAAATCTAAATCTTTAAGATCTGAATCATTGTCTGGATCCAGGATGCCATTACACCACTGGTGCCCCCCTTCAAGTCGTGCACCATGGCACTTGTCCTTCCTGATACCCTAGATACGCCTCTAGACTCAAACAATCGAAGGACAGACTTACCACCTTAGGGTGCTCAGATGTTTGATATTTATATAACTTAAATTTCTACCAGTCCATGGTATACTTTAGACTCATGGGAGATGTATAATTAGTGGGTTAGAGGTGTGTTGATGAATTATCATTACGTGACCACGGTTAGTTTGGCAAAATGGTTAATCCGGCATGGCTTTGGAACCAAGAGTGCCAGAAAATTGGTGGGGTACCTGTATGTCTCCCTGGTTCACTTTTTGTGTTTTCATTTAATCTTCTCTTATCCCATGCGCTCATCAGGATGGTCCAAACATTTTGCAACCAGCTACATGATGTGTGTGATACTGAAGAAGTATTGTGACTCAGCTCTCCCTTGACCAAAAACAAAATTGACAAAATGTTTTCAAATATTTCAAGAATTGTTGTTAGGTCTTTAACTTGAAAATATGGAGACTACAGCGAGTCCGTTTCTGATGAAGATTCTTCCTACATCCCCATGTTTTCAGTTCATTAAAATGGAAACTTGTTAGGATAGGTAAAGTTATTATATATGTACTGAGGATAGGTAAAGTTATTATATATGTACTGAAAACAAAACAAAGGATGTCTGTTCATGTTGTCAGACTTGCTGAATTTGTAGCACTAGTTTATCACTGTATATCTCTACTTTGTGAAGGAGGAATATCAGATGCTTCAGACTGTCAGCGTGCAGCTTACACTAAACTGATACAAAAAAGGAATATGCTCAAATTACTAAAAATGTATCAAATAATGTGAGTTGGTGTTACACTTCAGTTTAGGCTTATTTATTTTACTTATGTCAGTCTATCAGTTTCTACACATTTGTTTTGAGCTTAGTTGATGATGAAATAGGTTTTAAGTACACTAACAGCTCCAATTATCTTTTTATTGTTACAGATTTGCATTCCTGTTCAACAATGAAATACTTAGTGATGTCCATTTTCTGGTTGGCAAAGATGACTCAAGACAACGAATACCTGCCCACAAGTTTGTTTTAGCTGTTGGCAGTGCTGTATTTGATGCTATGTTTAATGGCAAGCTTAGCACACGTCAAGATGAAATTGAATTACCTGATGTGGAACCACAGGCATTTCTTGCTCTCTTACGGTTCTTATACAGGTAAGTTTGTTAGTAACTGCTTAATGAGCTGATGAGATGAAATCATTAATCTTGTGCCCCTACCACCTTTTCTCCCTACTGTTAACACAAATACACTCACAGAGGACATAAAATCAGTAAAGATGAAACCAAACTCAGTAGGTATGATTGTAAAAAGTACACAGAACGTAATAATTTCTGTTGTAAACGTAATTGGGAATGAAGGTCAGTAGCCAGGAGCCTGGGCATCTTGGTTGAAGGTTCTGCGAAATTTACCATGCAGTAGTAACAAGGGTACCTTTAGCTTCTCATTCAGAGGGAAAGTTAAAAATGGGAGAGATGTGGTTCAGTAAAAGATAAAATATGAAAAGCTGTGCTGTGGAAAAGATATGTGTAGAACCCCATTCAGCCAGATTTGTAAAGCATAAGAAAACAAGGAATGAGTATTGCAGGCTGAAAAAGAAAGGACAGAGAAACAGACTTCTTCGATGGGAAGAGGATTATCTTTGTTTAAGGGAAAAAAGAATACATGTCAATGAGCCTTATTAGAATTAATTGAGGTCACTAGTGGATTGCCAAAAGGTTCTTTGCTGTGGCTATAGCTTTTATTGATCTGTATGAATGATTTGCCAGAAGAATTAGACTCCTACCAAAATGTTTTAGAAAAGAAAGGATATAATCCAAAACATTTCCATACATTTATTAGAGGTAAATTGGGGGTGAATGGGAAGCTATTAGGATTAAGGTATTCAGAGGGAATAGTTACAGAAGATGATGTAAAGATATTTGAGGAACTTGATTACAAGTTTGGAAGTGTTTTCATAGTGGAAGACACTGCAGCCCCATCACAGATAAGATGGAAAAGTGCTGAGGATTTATGGAGATACACTTGACAGGCTACCTGAAGTGTTATTAAAGATGTTGCTGGTGAAAGATGAAGAACCAAAGGAATAGAACAGGGCTAATCTTACACTTGACAGACTACCTGAAGTGTTATTAAAGATGTTGCTAGTGAAAGATAAAGAACCAAAGGAATAGAACAGGGCAAACCGTACACCTGTCTGTAAGATTGGAGGTTAGGAGGATGTTTTGAACTACAGACCAGTCTTCCTGACAATCAGCAAATATGAAGAAATATCTCTATGATAACCGTGTTTTGATTGCTAGGAACAAGCTAAAATAAGAAACTATAAATGCAGACAGGTAAGCAGATTTGAAAAAAAAAATTATTTTAAAAGGATGTATAACAGAGAAGAAACTTTAAGGACGTATTTGATAAGGTTTCAGAATATCATGATATGTAGGTGAGGTGTATTTATCTTCTCTGATGAAGTTATACTAATGACCTGAGGAACCTGGAGACCTCTAAGATATAGCAAAGACACTAACATTTGAGTCTGCTGTATAACTTTCTCTTCTTCCATACTGTAACTTTTCTGATATAAAGAGCTTTGTTGAAGTATATGTGATCTTTAATTGATATATAGTAATGATTCTTCTGCATCAGCTACTTTGATCTGTTAAGGTTATACCCTTTCCAGTCCAGAAAAACCAAATGAATTGAACATTAGAATGGTGATAATGAAGAGTTCAGAAGTACAATATCTGTCACACTGAAGATATAACAAGTATGTTTGTAAAGTGTGTTTCTTATCCAAGAAACACTGTATCATGCACACAAATGATTTATATTTATATGTGGTTCTGCTTTGATCAAAATAGTAATTTAGATTTTGCTTCTGAAAGAATATGTGTTTTATCATAATTCAGGAGTCATAAGTGTGTTGTCTTGTTGATTTGATATATATTTTATTTATTCTATTTCTATTATACTTTGTCGCTGTCTCCCGTGTTAGCGAGGTAGCGCAAGGAAACAGACGAAAGAATGGCCCAACCCACCCACATACACATGTATATACATACACGCCCACTTATGCACATATACATACCTATACATCTCAACGTATACACATATATACACACACAGACATATACATATATACACATGTACATAATTCATACTGTCTGCCCTTATTCATTCCCATCACCACCCCGCCACATATGAAATGACAACCCTCTCCCCCTGCATATGCGTGAGGTAGCACCAGGAAAAGACAACAAAGGACACATTCATTCACATTCAGTCTCTAGCTGTCATGTATAATGCACAGAAACCACAGCTCCCTTTCCACATCCAGGCCCCACAAAACTTTCCATGGTTTACTCCAGACGCTTCACATGCCCTGGTTCAATCCATTGACAGCACGTCGACCCCGGTATACCACATCGTTCCAACTCACTCTATTCCATGCACACCTTTCACCCTCCTGCATGTTTAGGCCCCAATCACTCAAAATCTTTTTCACTCCATCTTTCCACCTCGAATTTGGTCTCCCACTTCTCCTTGTTCCCTCCACCTCTGACACATATATCCTCTTTGTCAATATTTCCTCACTCATTCTCTCCATGTGACCAAATCCATTTCAAAACACCCTCTTCTGCTCTCTCATCCACACTCTTTTTATTACCACACATCGCTCTTTCCCTTTCATTACTTACTCGGTCAAACCACGTCACACCACATGTTGTCCTTAAACATCTCATTTCCAGCACATCCACCCTCCTCCGCACAACTCCATCTATAGCCCACGCCTTGCAACCATATAACATTATTGGAACCACTATTCCTTCAAACATACCCATTTTTGCTTTCCAAGATAATGTTCTCGACTTCCACACATTCCTCAAGGCTCCCATAACTTTCGCCCCCTCCCCCACCCTATGACTCACTTCCGCCTCCATGGTTCCATCCGCTGCCAAATCCACTCCCAGATATCTAAAACACTTCACATTCTCCAGTTTTTCTCCATTCAAACTTACCTCCCAACTGACTTGTCCCTCAACCCTACTGTACCTAATAACCTTGCTCTTATTCACATTTACTCTTAACTTTCTTCTTTCACACACTTTACCAAACTCATTCACTAGCTTCTGCAGTTTCTCACCCGAATCAGCCACCAACGCTGTATCATCAGCGAACAACAACTGACTCACTTCCCAAGCTCTTTCATCCACAAGAGACTGCATACTTGCCCCTCTCTCCAGAACCCTTGCATTTACCTCCCTAACTACCCCATCCATAAACAGATTAAACAACCATGGAGACATCATGCACCCCTGCCGCAAACTGACATTCACTGAGAACCAATCACTTTCCTCTCTTCCTACTCGTACACATGCCTTACATCTTCGATAAAAACTATTCACTGCTTCTAACAACTTGCCTCCCACACCACATATTCTTAATACCTTCCACAGAGCATCTCTATCAACTCTATCATATGCCTTCTCCAGATCCATAAATGCTACATACAAATCCATTTGCTTTTCTAAGTGTTTCTCACACACATCTCTCTAAATAGCTTCAGCATGATTGCAGAAGGAAATATTAGTTATTGGTTGAAGTTCTGGTATCATATATCATAGGAACTTGTGGCTTTAGTAAATTTGTGCCCCTTAGCCATCAGAGTTGGTATCACTTTGAATCAGTAAGGGTTTAAGAGTTCAGTTTGTAAATTGTTTATACCTTGTTCAGTTGACTCAGGATTGACTATAGCCATGCCAAGAAAGCTTTTAGGTTTAGACGCCCATAAATGTATGCCTAGAATCTTTATACCTCTATATCTGAGTTAGCTCTTTGGGTTTTCTAGGAGAATAAATCCATTCTGTAGTTTTGTTTTATCTAGTGTGTGATTTTGGATGTTACCTTAAATTATGGCTATGATATTTGAAAAACATGGCAGTTTAGTGTGTAAATGAGTCTGTAACTACTCAACATGTAGTATGCATATCCTTTTCATTGTGAGTTATTTCAGTTGAGGCTTGTATTCAGGCTCAAAAAAATGGGTTTGATTTCATGAGAGACACATTTCTGAAACTAAGAGGAAGCCAAATATACTTTTGCTATTCCACCATAATGGAGCCTCTTGAAATATCATATCCTTTACTTATTCTCTTTTAGGCTCAGAAATGTCTCAGTAATCAACTTTTTTTTTTAATGCACTTGTTTTCTGCCAGAAAAGGAAGCTTTATGTATTGAATCAACGTCATGTAGAAAAGGACATGTTACATGTTTGGATCAAGGTTAAGCATTCAAGTAGCATTGTTTTATTGTTTAGATACACATGAAAAATAAGATTTTAATCTCATGCATGTTCCACAGTGATGAGGTCCAGATTGGACCTGAGACTGTAATGACAGTATTATACACAGCAAAGAAGTATGCAGTTCCAGCCCTAGAACAAGCTTGTGTGGATTTTCTTAAACGAAACCTATCATCTGATAATGCTTTTATGCTTCTTACCCAGGTATGTTAACAGTATTTCTTGAGTTTTTAATTCTTCTTTCATGATTTTATTGACCTCTTTAGGAGTACACCTAAGCTAAATGCTTAGGTGAGCTATTGGCACTATGCATTGCTTTATATTGTGAATTGTAAGTTTGAATGGAGAAAAACTGGAAGAAGTGAAGTGTTTTAGATGTATGGGAGTAGATTTGGCAGCTGATGAAACCATGGAAGCAGAAGTGAATCATAGAGTGGGGAGGGGGCAAAAGTTCTGAGAGACCGATTAATATTAATGGAAAAAATAGAAAAAATCTTTAAAATGTAATCTTTAATTACAGGCCATAATGTTCCCTAAAGCAAATTGGAACCAGAGATTCGTATTCTCCATTGATATCATCCTAATACCGAAGTTTTTGAGCAAATCTATCACCCTTTGAAAAACACCAAAAAGTGCAGGTAATAGGTCAGGATATTTTCTAGCCCAAAAAAAGTTTTTCTTTGAAAAATGTGAAATAACACGATGAAACACTTCTTTGGTTGATAAAAGCATAGAAAATATCTAATTGTTCTTCCCTTAACTGGCATATTCCGATTAATACTAATGGAAAAAATTTTAAAAATCGTTTTAAAATGTAGTCATTAATTACAGGCTATAATGATCCCTAAAGCAAATTTGAACCAGAGATTCACATTCACCATTAATAATCATCCTAATACTGAAGTATTTGAGCAAATCTATCATCCTTTGAAAAATACCAAAAATTACAGGCCAAAAAATTGTTCCTTTCAAAACTATAATATAACTTTGATGAAATGCTTTTTTGGTTGATATAAGCATAGAAAATATGTAATTGTTCTTCCCTTAACCGGCATATACCGATTAATACAAATAAGAATTGATTTTTTTTAAATGTAATCGATAATTACTGGCCATAATGATCCCCAAACCATAGTCGAAGTAGAGATTTGTATTCAACATTAAGAATCATCATAGTACTGAAGTTTTTAAGCAAATCTGTCACCCTTCGAAAAATACCAAAAATTACAGGTAATAGTTCAGGGTGCTTTTTAAACTAAGAAAGTTTTTCTTTCAAAACTATGATATAACATGATTAAACGCTTGTGTTTAATCTAAGCATAGAAAATAGCTAATTGTTCTTCTTGTTTAATTGGCATATACCAATCAATAGATATAAAAAAAAAGTTGAAAAATCTTTTTAAAATGTAATCGTTAATTACGGACCACAATGATCCATAAACAAAATTTCAACAAGAGATTCCTATTCAGCATTATGAATTGTCATAATATTGAAGAAGTTTTTAAGCAAATCTATCACCCTTTGAAAAATATCAAAGATTACAGGTATTTTTTAGACCAAAAAACTTTTCTTTCAAAACTATGATATGCTCTATATAACCACAGAATATATCTAATTGTGCTTCCCTTAACCAGCATATACCTATTAGTACTAATCGAAAAATGAAAAATTTTCTTTTTAGAATGTAATCTTTAATTCCAGGCCATAATAATCCCTAAACCAAATTTGAACCAGAGGTTCGTATTCAGCATTAATAATCATCCTAATACTGAATTTTTGAGCAAATCTATCACCCTTCAAAAAATATCAAAAATTACAGGTAATAGTTAAGGATATTTTTTACCTCAAAAAAGTTTTCCTTTTAAAGCTATGATATAAATTGATGAAACTTTTCAGTGCTTGATATAAGCATAGAAAGTATCTAATTCTGCTTCCCTTAACTGGCATATACCGATTAATACAAATGAAAAAAAATGAAAAAATCTTTCTAAAATCTGATCATTGATTACAGACCATAATGATTCCTAAAGCAAATTTGAACCATATTCCTATTCAGCAGTAAGAATCATCCTAATACTGAAGTCTTTAAGCAAATCTGTCACCCAGTGAAAAATACCAAAAATTATAAGTAATAGGTCAGGGTATTTTTTAGACCAAAAAACTTTTTCTTTCATAACTATTATATGACATGAAAAGCTTCTATTCTAGATATAAGCATAGAAAATATCTAATTGTGCTTCCCTTAGATGGCATATACCGATTAATACTAATGGAAAAATGAAAAAAATCTTTTTAAAATATTTTATTAATTATACTTTGTTGCTGTCTCCCGCATTACCAAGGTAGCGCAAGGAAACAGATGAAAGAATGGCCCAACCCACACACATACACAAGTATATACATACACATCCACACACGCACATATACATACCTATACATCTCATCATATACATATATATACACACACAGACATATACATATATACACATGTACATAATTCAAGGGTAAAGGGGAAGAGTGGTTTGGGAATGTCTTGGGAGTAAAGTCAGGGGTTAGTGAGAGGACAAGAGCAAGGGAAGGAGTAGCAGTACTCCTGAAACAGGAGTTGTGGGAGTATGTGATAGAATGTAAGAAAGTAAATTCTCGATTAACATGGGTAAAACTGAAAGTTGATGGAGAGAGATGGGTGATTATAGGTGCATATGCACCTGGGCATGAGAAGAAAGATCATGAGAGGCAAGTGTTTTGGGAGCAGCTGAATGAGTGTGTTAGTGGTTTTGATGCACGAGACCGGGTTATAGTGATGGGTGATTTGAATGCAAAGGTGAGTAATGTGGCAGTTGAGGGAATAATTGGTATACCTGGGGTGTTCAGTGTTGTAAATGGAAATGGTGAAGAGCTTGTAGATTTATGTGCTGAAAAAGGACTGGTGATTGGGAATACCTGGTTTAAAAAGCGAGATATACATAAATATACGTATGTAAGTAGGAGAGATGGCCAGAGGGCGTTATTGGATTACGTGTTAATTGACAGGCGTGCGAAAGAGAGACTTTTGGATGTTAATGTGCTGAGAGGTGCAACTGGAGGGATGTCTGATCATTATCTTGTGGAGGCTAAGGTGAAGATTTGTATGGGTTTTCAGAAAAGAAGAGTGAATGTTGGGGTGAAGAGGGTGGTGAGAGTAAGTGAGCTTGGGAAGGAGACTTGTGTGAGGAAGTACCAGGAGAGACTGAGTACAGAATGGAAAAAGGTGAGAACAATGGAAGTAAGGGGAGTGGGGGAGGAATGGGAAGTATTTAGGGAATCAGTGATGGATTGCACAAAAGATGCTTGTGGCATGAGAAGAGTGGGAGGTGGGTTGATTAGAAAGGGTAGTGAGTGGTGGGATGAAGAAGTAAGATTATTAGTGAAAGAGAAGAGAGAGGCATTTGGACGATTTTTGCAGGGAAAAAATGCAATTGAGTGGGAGATGTATAAAAGAAAGAGACAGGAGGTCAAGAGAAAGGTGCAAGAGGTGAAAAAGAGGGCAAATGAGAGTTGGGGTGAGAGAGTATCATTAAATTTTAGGGAGAATAAAAAGATGTTCTGGAAGGAGGTAAATAAAGTGCGTAAGACAAGGGAGCAAATGGGAACTTCAGTGAAGGGCGCAAATGGGGAGGTGATAACAAGTAGTGGTGATGTGATAAGGAGATGGAGTGAGTATTTTGAAGGTTTGTTGAATGTGTTTGATGATAGAGTGGCAGATATAGGGTGTTTTGGTCGAGGTGGTGTGCAAAGTGAGAGGGTTAGGGAAAATGATTTGGTAAACAGAGAAGAGGTAGTAAAAGCTTTGCGGAAGATGAAAGCCGGCAAGGCAGCAGGTTTGGATGGTATTGCAGTGGAATTTATTAAAAAAGGGGGTGACTGTATTATTGACTGGTTGGTAAGGTTATTTAATGTATGTATGACTCATGGTGAGGTGCCTAAGGATTGGCGGAATGCGTGCATAGTGCCATTGTACAAAGGCAAAGGGGATAAGAGTGAGTGCTCAAATTACAGAGGTATAAGTTTGTTGAGTATTCCTGGTAAATTATATGGGAGGGTATTGATTGAGAGGGTGAAGGCATGTACAGAGCATCAGATTGGGGAAGAGCAGTGTGGTTTCAGAAGTGGTAGAGGATGTGTGGATCAGGTGTTTGCTTTGAAGAATGTATGTGAGAAATGCTTAGAAAAGCAAATGGATTTGTATGTAGCATTTATGGATCTGGAGAAGGCATATGATAGAGTTGATAGAGATGCTCTGTGGAAGGTATTAAGAATATATGGTGTGGGAGGCAAGTTGTTAGAAGCAGTGAAAAGTTTTTATCGAGGATGTAAGGCATGTGTACGTGTAGGAAGAGAGGAAAGTGATTGGTTCTCAGTGAATGTAGGTTTGCGGCAGGGGTGTGTGATGTCTCCATGGTTGTTTAATTTGTTTATGGATGGGGTTGTTAGGGAGGTGAATGCAAGAGTTTTGGAAAGAGGGGCAAGTATGAAGTCTGTTGGGGATGACAGAGCTTGGGAAGTGAGTCAGTTGTTGTTCGCTGATGATACAGCGCTGGTGGCTGATTCATGTGAGAAACTGCAGAAGCTGGTGACTGAGTTTGGTAAAGTGTGTGAAAGAAGAAAGTTAAGAGTAAATGTGAATAAGAGCAAGGTTATTAGGTACAGTAGGGTTGAGGGTCAAGTCAATTGGGAGGTAAGTTTGAATGGAGAAAAACTGGAGGAAGTAAAGTGTTTTAGATATCTGGGAGTGGATCTGGCAGCGGATGGAACCATGGAAGCGGAAGTGGATCATAGGGTGGGGGAGGGGGGCGAAAATCCTGGGAGCCTTGAAGAATGTGTGGAAGTCGAGAACATTATCTCGTAAAGCAAAAATGGGTATGTTTGAAGGAATAGTGGTTCCAACAATGTTGTATGGTTGCGAGGCGTGGGCTATGGATAGAGTTGTGCGCAGGAGGATGGATGTGCTGGAAATGAGATGTTTGAGGACAATGTGTGGTGTGAGGTGGTTTGATCGAGTAAGTAACGTAAGGGTAAGAGAGATGTGTGGAAATAAAAAGAGCGTGGTCGAGAGAGCAGAAGAGGGTGTTTTGAAATGGTTTGGGCACATGGAGAGAATGAGTGAGGAAAGATTGACGAAGAGGATATATGTGTCAGAGGTGGAGGGAACGAGGAGAAGAGGGAGACCAAATTGGAGGTGGAAAGATGGAGTGAAAAAGATTTTGTGTGATCGGGGCCTGAACATGGAGGAGGGTGAAAGGAGGGCAAGGAATAGAGTGAATTGGATCGATGTGGTATACCGGGTTTGACGTGCTGTCAGTGGATTAAATCAGGGCATGTGAAGCGTCTGGGGTAAACCATGGAAAGCTGTGTAGGTATGTATATTTGCGTGTGTGGACGTGTATGTATATACATGTGTATGGGGGTGGGTTGGACCATTTCTTTCCTCTGTTTCCTTGCGCTACCTCGCAAACGCGGGAGACAGCGACAAAGCAAAAAAAAAAAAAAAAAACCATATATGGTTTGCTGAAGTAGAAAAATTACATGAACAGATCATATGTTGATTATTAGAAATATGACTGAAGACCAAATGGGACATGCTTACTTAACAACATGGAAGGACCTGCTTAGTGACTTTCCTTTTAACAAAACTTCAAATTGAGAAACATCTCATCATTACATGCTTTTTTAAGTTAGTGTTACCCCTGTCCATCCTTTCCAAATAAGTTGTATTAAGCTGTGTGATGAAAACAAATATGTAATGCCCACTTAACAATTTTCTAGGCTCGGCTTTTTGATGAACCACAGCTAGCCGCTCTCTGCTTGGAGACAATAGATAAAAACACAGCTGATTCACTTTCTGCAGAAGGCTTCACAGATATTGACTGCAACACCTTATGCATGGTGCTAGAACGAGACACTCTTCGTATTCGAGAGGCTAAACTTTTTGAAGCAGCTGTCAGGTAAGACTCCAATGATGTCATGTTTATTGTCTTTTTCCTCAGATTTGTGGATTCACATTTACAGAAGCCATTCACTTTGATTTGATTTGATTAGAATATTGTAACTCCAAAGAAAAATTAAAGGAGGGTTAATTATCCAACACCTTACATTCAAGGTTATGAATTGGTTGACTTTCATTGCCCATGAAAACTCGGAATAGATGTTTTTATGATGCAGGTTGAGCATGCTGTTACCCATGTCAAAAGGCCAAGCCATTATGGAAGAGTTGATGTATCAGGTAATTCAGGAGGTGATGTAGACATCCCATGAGCCCTCACTTTCTCTCCCAGTAACTCTCATTCCACTCCCCACCATATCAAGCCCTTATCACCACATTTTCTGGAAAGTTTTGAGGGAATATGTTCTCAATTAATAGATGCAAGTCCATGGAAATTAGTGCTTGCAGTTAGTTTTTTGCATGTATATTCCATACTTAAGAATTTGATACAGAAAAGTAGTGCTTAAGAACATAATCATTTTTATATAAGTTTTCAGTTGCTCATATAACATTCAACAAAACTTTTATGTCTTGAAGTATCTTGACCATTCAGAAACACTGTATGAACAGTTTATTTAACAACACTTCCAGATAAGACAGCTCGGCTCTCTGATCCCAGTATACTAGGCTTATATCTCCTCTCCCAGCTTGTCAAAGGGTAAGCCTATTGGAGAGGAATTTTATTCATCATACCAGACACTTGGCGACCAGTTTGCATTATCCATGTGATTAAGACAAATTCTCATCGTGGATACTTGTCGATTAGAAGCTACCTCTCTCTTTGTCTCCTATTATCCACATACTTTAATTTTCTCTCTGCTTTTTTGATATTCCGTCATGATTGTAGAACACTTATTGGTATATGTTTCCTATTAAATGTTGTTTCATATGTCAATTTGATTGCAGGTGGTCTGAAGCTGAATGTGAACGTGGGGGCTTACCAGTAACAAGTTCTAATCAGAGGGCAGTGCTAGGGAGAGCACTCTCATTAGTGCGATTTCCCCTTATGACTGTTGAAGAATTTGCCCAGGGTCCTGCACAGTCAGGGATTCTGACAGATCGTGAAGTGGTTCAGCTCTTTCTTCATTTTACTGTAAGTCATGAGTTTGCAAGTTATTAGGGCTAACATGTCTGTACATCTGGCTTGTATGAGTTGACTTTGGTTGGCTTTTGATATATATATATATATATGAAAATTGATATATATTGTAATAGGTATATATATTGTAATAGGTGGAGGGAACGAGGAGAAGTGGGAGACCAAATTGGAGGTGGAAAGATGGAGAGAAAAAGATTTTGTGTGATCGGGGCCTGAACATGCAGGAGGGTGAAAGGAGGGCAAGGAATAGAGTGGATTGGATCGATGTGGTATACCGGGGTTGACGTGCTGTCAGTGGATTGAATCAGGGCATGTGAAGCGTCTGGGGTAAACCATGGAAAGCTGTGTAGGTATGTATATTTGCGTGTGTGGACGTATGTATATACATGTGTATGGGGGTGGGTTGGGCCATTTCTTTCGTCTGTTTCCTTGCGCTACCTCGCAAACGCGGGAGACAGCGACAAAGCAAAAAAAAAAAAAAAATCAGGATTAAAGTTATTATATATTTCAGGTGAATCCCAAACCTCCCGTAAACTTCCTGGATGTTCCCAGATGTTGTATGACAGGCAAGGAGCAAACAGTATGCCGATTCCAGCAAATAGAGTCTCGCTGGGGTTATTCTGGTACTAGCGACAGAATTCGGTAAAGTACAATTTGATGATGTAACCTTCCTTGAGAAGGTTTATGAAATATGAATGTAGATAATTGATCATTTGTTGTCATTGCACTAGGAATTACCAATATAGGACAACCATTCAGTGTACTCCTTATGGTCTCTCTTATTCTTCAGCTACATTCGTAGGCAGGCTTGGTGTTTTTTGGCAGACATTTTAAACCTCATAAATCTTGCACAGATTACTTTTTCCTCCTCCTGTTTATTATTTCTTGCTTACTAGGGATTTCATTGGATTAATGGGAATTATTTGAGTGTTGAATGAATTATATGATTTGTTTCATTGATTTTTAGTTTATTTCATATAGTTTTCTATTTCTGAAAATGAGGAAGAAAATAAAGGTATGCAAGTAATTCAGTAAATATAAAGAACAGATGTGCATTTGTTTAAGGCATTTTTAGATATTACAGTGCCATTATTGCTGTTTATTGAGATTCTTTTTTATGTACTTTACATGAATTTTATGCACTGCATTTAATGTAGATATAGAAGTTATTGATGTAATTATTCTGTTTTAGCTGAATGCCTAGACAGTGGCACAGTGTCATGCTGTTGGTTATTAGTGATACTTTGATGAGCGATTAGTGTTAACAGTGTGATGTAGACCATCAGGCTTGTGTCTGATTTCTCTTTTCAATTTCCCCCCAGCCATGATGAAAAATTTTTAACATTAGCAATATCAGTTTGCTCATTGACATTCTCTGTAATTTTTCTAATGGTTTCAAAAATAGGTAACATGTAAGTATAGTATCCATTCTGTTTAAACTTTCTTACCTTATTTTCTCTCCTGCCTTCTTGAAGCAGTAACAGAAACAGACAAATAACATTCAGTGCCTTGCTGTCTTGGATAATGTACCGAAACTAGTCTTCCATCCATGACAAAGCCCCACATACTGTTCAGTATTTTGCGTGACTGCTTTATATGCCCTGATTCAACCTATAAATAGCATGTTGCTCTGCATATACTACGTCTTTCCAGTTTTTTCTATCCAGCACATTCCTCTTGCTTACTGAATGTTTAGGCTGCTATAACCTAAAGCCTCCAATACTCCTCCAGGGTATTGCCTTCCCCTCTCTTCATCTTTCATACACCATTACTTTGCCTTTACTTGCATTTACCTTCAATTGCCTACACTTACACACATCATAAAACACACTTACAACCTTCTGCAACTTCTCTTCGCTCAAAGCAAACAATGCTGGAGAAATTGTAAGGTTGTGAACAGAATGGTAGTACTCCACATGAGGATGAGGCAGAAAGAAAAGACAGCTATCTGAGTCAAAGGAGTGCAACTTGACAACCACTGAAGTGCTGGCTCACTACACAGCCATCACTAACCCTCTTGATACCCAGGTGGATAGTACCGGTAATATACCTCACTTGCCATTGGCTGCCTACCAACTCTTACTTCCCTTTAATTGCTACATACATCCTTAGCACCTTATCCTTCGAATAAAGGAACAATAATAGACCATACTTACATGATGCTGCCTTTTCAGGCCAACAATTTTTTCTAGTGGTCATAGACTTTAGTACATCTTGATCAAAATAAGGAAAATATATGAAAGCATTGTAGTTTTACACAAAGGTATAGAGGATGTCTACTTTGATATAGTCTGCTCGGACACACATGACTTAGATGCAGTTCTTTTCACAATTGCCTGCTGTTCCCATGCCTAATGCCAGGAACAGACGAAGAAAATTCCTCTTTCTATGACAGTTCTCTGACCGTCGTATGTAATATACCAAACCATAGCCACCCTATCCACAACCAGGCCCCACTGACCTTTCTGTGGTTCCCTCAGCTGCTTTATATGTAATCCATTGTCAGCACATGGCTCCAGTTCACTCTGTTTTATGCAGTCCTGTCATCCTTTTGCATGTGAAGGTCCCAGTCACTCAAAATATTTATCATTCCATCCTTCTGTCTCTAAATTGGTCAACCCCTTCTCCTTGTTCTATCTGCTTCTGTAACATATATCCTCTTTGACAGCCTCTCCACACTCATTCTCTCAATATGTCAAAACCATTTCAGCACACCCTATCCAGCTCTCTCTGCCATACATTCCCACACCTCTTTCTTACCCTGTTATTACTTATTCTATGAACTCTTTGCATCACATATGTTCTCAGCATTTTATTTCCAACACAACCACCCGTCTCTGAACATTTTCATCTATAGTCCATGCCTCACATCCATGCAACTTTGTTGGGACTACTTTGCTTTCAACCATACCCATTTTTACCCTCCCCAATAGTGACCTCCCCTTCCACACATTCCTCACTGCTTCCAGGAACTTTGTCCCTTCACCCATCCTGTGATGCACTTCTGCTTCCATGGTTCCCTTTTCTGCCATGTCCACTCCCATGTATCTTATTTTATTTATTGTACTTTGTCACTGTCTCCCGCGTTAGTGAGGTAGCTCAAGGAAACAGATGAAAGAATGGCCCAACCCACCCACAAACACATGCATATACATACACGTCCACATACGCACTTACACATACCTGTACATCTCAATGTTTACATATATATATATATATACACACTCAGACATATACATGTACATAATTTATACTGTCTGCCCTCATTCATTCCTGTCGCAACCCCGCCACACATGAAATGACAGCCCTCTCCTCCCGCATGTGCATGAGGTAGCGCTAGGAAAAGACAACAAAGGCCACATTCGTTCACACTCAGTCTCTAGCTGTCATGTATAATGCACCGAAACCACAGCTCCCTTTCCACATCCAGGCCCCCACAAAACTTTCCATGGTTTACCCCAGACACTTCACATGCCCTGGTTCAATCCATCAACAGCACATCAACCCCGGTATACCACATCATTCCAATTCACTCTATTCCATGCATGCCTTTCACCCTCCTGCATGTTCAGGCCCCAGTCACTCAGAATCTTTTTCACTCCGTCTTTCCACCTCCAATTTGGTCTCCCACTTCTCGTTCCTTCCACCTCTGACACATATATCCTCTTTGTCAATGTTTCCTCACTCATTCTCTCCATGTGACCAAACCATTTCAAAACACCCTCTTCTGCTCTCTCAACCACACTCTTTTTATTACCACACATCTCTCTTACCCTTTCATTACTTACTCGATGAAACCACCTCACACCACATATTGTCCTCAAACATCTCATTTCCAGCACATCCACCCTCCTGCGCACAACTCTATAGCTCACACCACGGAACCATATGACATTGTTGGAACCACTATTCCTTCAAACATACCCATTTTTGCTTTCCAAGATAATGTTCTCGACTTCCACACATTTTTCAACGCTCCCAGAACTTTCACCCCTCCCCACCCTATGATTCACTTCCGCTTCCATGGTTCCATCCGCTGCCAAATCCACTCCCAGATATCTAAAACACTTCACTTCTTCCAGTTTTTCTCCATTCAAACTTACCTCTCAGTTAACTTGTCCCTCAACTCTACTGTACCTAATAACCTTGCTCTTATTCACATTTACTCTCAGCTTTCTTCTTTCACACACTTTACCAAAATCAGTCACCAACTTCTGCAGTTTCTCACCCGAATCAGCCACCAGCTCTGTATCAACAGCGAACAACTCACTTCCCAAGCTCTTTCATCCACAACAGACTGCATACTTGCCCCTCTTTCCAAAACTCTTGCATTCACCTCCCTAACAACCCCATCCATAAACAAATTAAACAACCATGCAGACATCACACACCCCTGCCGCAAACCAACATTCACTGAGAACCAATCACTTTCCTCTCTTCCTACACATACACATGTACACATGCCTTACATCCTTGATAAAACTTTTCACTGCTTCTAACAACTTGCCTTCCACACCATATATTCTTAATACCATCCACAGAGCATCTCTATCATATGCCTTCTCCAGATTCATAAATGCTACATACAAATCCATTTGCTTTTCTAAGTATTTCTCACATACATTCTTCAAAGCAAACACCTGATCCGTACATCCCATGTATCTAAAACACCATACTTCCTTCAAGTTTTCTCCATTTAGACTTGCACCCCGTTAACCATCTTTCTGCTTTGCTAAACCTGATCTTGCTTTTATTCATATTTACTCTAATGTTCTTTCTTTCACACACTTTCCCAATTCAGACACTAAACTCTGCAGTATCTCATTCAAATCTGCCAGTTAAGAATGAATATTATCTTGTTCTCATAGGGGTAAGACAGTGATTGCTTGCTTGTTCATCATTGTTTGATAACACGATCATGATTTTCATGTCATCCATAAAATTATTAGTATTCTCTCGTTTTTTTCATACCATAACAGGCAAAAATAGGAACAGACAGCTGATTCTTATAGAAAAGCTTCTTGCTTTGCTCCTTCGTAGATCCTTTTTTTGGGAAGTGATAGAACAGGAGGGAAGGAGTTCCAACCCCCAACATCTTTCCCGCTAAGTTTTATCTTGTTATAGTTAAATTTTGGAGGAGGCAACTTAGAGCAAGAATTGTAGTTTTAAATGCAGATCAATCTGTATAAGGCAGGTTTTGGATAAAGAGTGGCCATTAATATGAGTAATTGATATACCATTATGTAGTTCCAAAGTAAGAAATAGTTAAAGTCAAAATCTCAGTTTTAGGTAGGATATTTATTTGCAAATTAGATTATTCTTATTTTTTTCAGATTTATTGTGGATCGACGCATCTTTGTAGTGGGCTTTGGAATGTATGGCTCAATCCATGGTCCTTCTGAGTATGAAGTGACAATTCAAATCATCCACACTGCAACAGGGAAGGTATCATAACGTTTCATTTATTACAGATAATGGAATTAGTCTGTATAGGATGGTTGGCAAGGTATATGGTGGGATAATGGCTGTGTTAAAATGATTAGTGAATCTCTTGTTGATGAAGAACAAGATTGGGATAGGAAGGAAGAAGATTATTTGGACTTAATTTTTATGCTTAAACAGGTAGTAAAGTTTGAGAGAGAAAAAAATGTATGCAGCATTAGAAAAGGTATATGATAAAGTGAATAGGAAAGTGTTGTTACTGGACTCCACCAGCTTGAGTGGAAAGTCTCCTTTGGCAAGGCTGTCTCATTGGGAATGTAGTTTCATCAAAGAACTCACACCAAAGGAGTCTCCATTTTCTTGGTGCTGATTGTAGTGCATCATTGGACTGCAGGAGAAAGGCTGTGGGTAACATCAGGACTCTTTCATAAAAGTTGGCCCAGGGATAACTGTAAATTAGTAGATAAATAGGAGAGTTCTGTTGGAAGTTTTAACTATGTGGTGTGCATTAAAGACATGTGAATGCTGTCAAGAGCTTTATAATGAAGGTTGTGCATGTATGAGGGTGGGTTATGGTATTAATGAGTGGTTTGAAATAGATAGAGTGCATTAGTTTTGTTATGTCACCTTCGTCATTTGATATTTTACAGATGAGACTTTGGTTGGATGATTGGTGCAACATGAAACCATGGAGAAACTGAAAGAAGTTGCAGCATTTGTTGTGTGCAAATTCCATTCTGTTGTTACCTAAACCAAAGGAAGAGCTAGATGATAACATAGACCTTTTTTATACAAGCTGGGGGAAGATATTGAAGGTGAACATAAATGAAGTTAAGGGTTAAGGGATCATATAGTAATGATTTTGTATAGTGAAGAATGGAGAGTTGAAAAAAGTTTTAGATATTAAGGCATAAAGTTTATTAAGAATGGCAGTAGGAAGTTGAAAGGACAGTCAAGTCATGCAGCAGAAGAATTGAAGACAAACAGAAAGCTCTGGTGAATTGGGAGTACAGTCACATCATTGAGCTCTTCGCTCCAAAGGAGTCCACATTTCTCTGCTACTAAAGAAGCCTCATGGACTGGAATTGTACCCAGACGTTTACAGATGCCAGTGTCATGGGAGAAATAAAGAATAATGATGATTGTTTAAACCTACAGGGGAACCTGTACAAACTCTTAAGTTGGTGAGATAAATGGATGAGGAGATTCAGTCCAATTAAGTGCAAGGTAATGAAGATGGGAAATAAATTATGGGAATTGTGAAAAAGCAAACTGTGTATTAGCAATATTAGCAAATTCAGATATATGGCAAGGACATGTTTGTCAATATATACACAAATGGGTTATGCTTCACAAAACTGTTCACTGCACCTAAAGAACCACGAAGATCTGATTAAGAGGGTACATAGACCAAATAAGAGGTACATTGATTAAAACAGCTGAGCTACAGTGAGAGCAGGAGCTAGCATTAAGAACAAAGGACTGAGCCTTAGAGGGAAAATCCTCACTTGGTCCCCTTCTCTTTTGCTTCTTTTGGAAGAAGGAGTTAAGCAGGGAGAACTCATCCTCCTTGAAGGCTCAGATTGGGGTGGCTGAATGTGTGTGGATGTAACCAAAATGAGAAGAAAGGAGAGATAGGTAGTATGTTTAAGGAAAGAAACCTGGATAATCTGGCTGAGTGAAACGAAGCTCAAGGATGAATGGAAAGAATGGTTTGGAAACATTTTAGGAGTAAAGTCAGCAGTTGGTGAGAGGACAAGATCTAAAAAAGGAGTAGCACTCCTGAAGCAGGAGTTGTGGAAGTGTGTGATAAAGTGCAAAGAAGTAAATTCTAGATTGATGTGGGGAAAACTGAAAGTGGATGGAGAGAGATGAGTGATTATTGGTGCTTATGCACCTGGTCATGAGAAGAAAGATCATGAGAGGCAAGTGTTTTGGGAGCAGCTGAGTGATTGTGTCAGCAGTTTTGGTGCATGAGACCTAGTGATGAGTGATTTAGAAGCAAAGGTGAGTAATGTGGCAGTTGAGGGTATAATTGGTGTACATGGGGTACTCAGTGTTGTCAGTGGAAATGATGAAGAGCATGTGGATTTGTGTGCTGAAAAAAGATTGGTGATTGGGAATACCTGGTTTAAAATGAGAGATATACACAAGTATATGAAAGTGCATTATTAGATTACGTGTTAATTGATAGGCGTGTAAAAGAGAGACTTTTGGATGTTAATGTGCTGAGAGGGGCAGCTGATGGGATGTCTGACAACTGTCTTGTGGAGGTGAAGGTGAAGATTTGTAGAGGTTTTCAAAACAGAAGAGAGAATGCTGGGGAGAAGAGAGTGGTGAGAGTAAGTGAGCTTGGAAAGGAGACTTGTGTGAGGTAGTATTAGGAGAGATTGAGTGTAAAATGGCAAAATGTGAGAGCAAATGATGTGAGGGGAGTGGGTGAGGAATGGGATGTATTTAGGGAAGCATTGATGGCATGTGCAAGAGATGCATGTGGCATGAGAAAGGTGGGAGGTGAGCAAATTAGAAAGGGTAGTGAGTGGTGGGATGAAGAAGTAAAGTTGTTAGTTAAAGAGAAAAAAGAGATGTTTGGATGATACTTTCGAGGAAGGAGTGCCAGTGACTGGGAGATGCATGAGAGAAAGCAGCAGGAGGTCTAGAGGAAGGTTCAAGGGTTGAAAAAGAGGACAAATGAGAGTTGGGTTGAGGGAGTATCATTAAACTTTAAAGTGAATAAAAAGATGTTTTGGAAGGAGTTAAATAACAAGACAAGAGAACAGATGGGAACATCAGTAGATGGGGCAAGGGGGGAAGTGATAACAGGTACTGATGAAGTGAGGAGATGGAATGAGTGTTTTGAAGATTTATGAAATGTTTTTGATGATAGTGTGGCAGATGTAGGGTGTCTTGGTTGGGGCGGTTTGCAAAGTGAGAGTTAGGGATAGTGGTTTGGTGAAGAGACAAGAGGTGGTGAAGCCTTGTGAAAGATGAAATCTGGCAAGGTGGTGGGTTTGAATGGTATTGCAGTTGAATTTATGAAGAAAGGGGATGACTGTGTTGTTGATTGGTTGGTAAGGATACTCGCTGTATGTATGGATCATAATTAAGTACAAAGGCAGTGGGGATAAAGGTGAGTGTTCAAACTACAGAGGCATAAGTTTGTTGAGTATTCCTGGAAAATTCTATGGGAGGGTAGTGATTGAGAGGATGAAGGCATGTACAGAGCATCAGATTGGGGAGGAGCAGTGTGGCTTTAGAAGTGGTAGAGGATGTGTGGATCAGATGTTTACTTTGAAGAATATAAGTGAGAAATACTTAGAAAAACAGATGGATTTGTATGTATTATTAATGAATCTGGAGAAGGCATATGTAAGGGCTGATCGAGATACTTTGTGGAAGGTCTTAAGAATATGTGGTATAGGAGGTAAGTTGCTAGAAGCAGTGAGAATTTTTTATCAAGGGTTTAAGGCATGTGTACGAGTAGTAAGAGAGGAGAGTGATTGGTTCCCAGTGAAGGTCGGTCTGTGGTAGGGGTGTGTGATGCCCCAATGGTTGTTTAATTTGTTTGTGGATGGGGTAGTTAGGGCAGTAAATGCAAAGGTTTTTGGAGAGAGGAGCAAGGTAGTCTGTTGGAGATGATAAGGCCTGGGAAGCAAGTCAATTTTTGTTTGCTGATGATACAGCAAGGGTGGCTCATTCAAGGGAGAAACTACAGAAGTTGGTGGGTGAATTTGGAAAATTGTGTGGAAGTTAAGAGTAAATATGAATAAGAGCAAGGTTATTAGGTTCAGCAGAGTTGAGGAACAAGTTAGTTGGGATGTAAGTTTGAATGGGGAAAAAATTAGAGGCAGTGAAGTGTTTCAGATATCTGGGAGTGGGCTTGGCAGAAAATGGAAGCATGGAAGCAGAAGCAAGTCATAGGTTGGGGGAAGGGGTGAAGGTTTTGGAAGCAGTGAAGAATGTGTGGCAAGAACGTTATCTTGAAGGGCAAAAATGGTACATTTGAAGAAATAGTGGTTCCAACAATATTTCATGGTTGCAAAGCATGGGCTATAGATAGGGGTATATGGAGGAGAGTGGATGCATTGGATATGAAATGTTTGAGGACAATATGTAGTGTGAGGTGGTTTGATTAAGTAATGAAAGGGTAAGAGAGATGTGTGGTAATAAAAAGAGTGTTGTGGAGAGAGCAGAGAAGGGCGTGTTGAAATGGTTTGGACATATGGAACGAATGAGTGAGGAAAAGTTGACAAAGAGGATATATGTGTCAGAGGTGGAGGAAACAAGAAGCAGACCAAATTGGAGGTGGAAAGATGGAGTGAAAAAAGATATATATTCCTGGTGTTCCTTCTTGCTTAAGGTTACACTGCAGTGAAAAGTCACCTTTTGCATGGCTGTATCAGTGGGAGTACAGTCTCATTAAAGAACTTTTCCCTCCAAAGGAGTCTATATTTCCATTCTGTTGAAGGGAACTTTTCGAAAGGTCCTGGGTAACAACAGGACTCCTTCATAGTTAGTTATTGTTTCTAGGGTAATTATAAATCAATAATACATCTCTCCTTTTCTGTTGTAGAAGGTAACATCAGAAACAGACAACTGATCCTCTAAGGAAAAAATCCACATCTTATTCTTTTAGTCTTAGTTTTAGATAGGGAATATAGGAGAAGGCAGCATTCATCTCCAATTCCTTACCCTTTTAGTTGCCTTCTGTGATAGGCATGAGACCTCTGAATAGTATTCTTTCTCCTATACTCATAAGGATATATAAAAGATATATGTGCAAGAGGTGAAAAAGAGGGCAAATGAGAGTTGGGGTGAGAGAGTACCATTAAATTTTAGGGAGAATAAAAAGATGTTCTGGAAGGAGGTAAATAAAGTGCATAAGACAAGGGAGCAAATGGGAACTTCAGTGAAGGGGGCTAATGGGGAGGTGATAACAAATAGTGGTGATGTGAGAAGGAGATGGAGTGAGTATTTTGAAGGTTTGTTGAATGTGTTTGATGATAGAGTGGCAGATATAGGGTGTTTTGGTCGAGGTGGTGTGCAGAGTGAGAGGGTTAGGGAAAATGATTTGGTAAACGGAGAAGAGGTAGTAAAAGCTTTGCAAAAGATGAAAGCCGGCAAGGCAGCAGGTTTGGATGGTATTGCAGTGGAATTTATTAAAAAGAGGGGGTGACTGTATTGTTGAGTGGTTGGTAAGGTTATTTAATGTATGTATGATTCATGGTTAGGTGCCTAAGGATTGGCGGAATGCGTGCATAGTGCCATTGTACAAAGGCAAAGGGGATAAGAGTGAATGCTCAAATTACAGAGGTATAAGTTTGTTGAGTATTCCTGGTAAATTATATGGGAGGGTATTGATTGAGAGGGTGAAGGCATGTACAGAGCATCAGATTGGGGAAGAGCAGTGTGGTTTCAGAAGTGGTAGAGGATGTGTGGATCAGGTGTTTGCTTTGAAGAATGTATGTGAGAAATACTTAGAAAAGCAAATGGATTTGTATGTAACATTTATGGATCTGGAGAAGGCATATGATAGAGTTGATAGAGATGCTCTTTGGAAGGTACCAAGAATATATGGTGTGGGAGGCAAGTTGTTAGAAGCAGTGAAAAGTTTTTATCGAGGATGTAAGGCATGTGTACGTGTAGGAAGAGAGGAAAGTGATTGGTTCTCAGTGAATGTAGGTTTGCAGCAGGGATGTGTGATGTTTCCATGGTTGTTTAATTTGTTTATGGATGGGGTTGTTAGGGAGGTGAATACAAGAGTTTTGGAAAGAGGGGCAAGTATGAAGTCTGTTGGGGATGAGAGAGCTTGGGAAGTGAGTCAGTTGTTGTTCACTGATGATACAGCACTGGTGGCTGATTCATGTGAGAAACTGCAGAAGCTGGTGACTGAGTTTGGTAAAGTGTGTGAAAGAAGAAAGTTAAGAGTAAATGTGAATAAGAGCAGGGTTGTTAGGTGCAGTAGGGTTGAGGGTCAAGTCAATTGGGAGGTAAGTTTGAATGGAGAAAAACTGGAGGAAGTAAAGTGTTTTAGATATCTGGGAGTGGATCTGGCAGCAGATGGAACCATGGAAGCGGAAGTGAATCATAGGGTGGGGGAGGGGGCGAAAATCCTGGGAGCCTTGAAGAATGTGTGGAAGTTGAGAACATTATCTCGGAAAGCAAAAAGGGGTATGTTTGAAGGAATAGTGGTTCCAACAATGTTGTATGGTTGCGAGGCGTGGGCTATGGATAGAGTTGTGCGCAGGAGGGTGGATGTGCTGGAAATGAGATGTTTGAGGACAATATGTGGTGTGAGGTGGTTTGATCGAGTAAGTAATGTAAGGGTAAGAGAGATGTGTGGAAATAAAAAGAGCGTGGTTGAGAGAGCAGAAGAGGGTGTTTTGAAATGGGTTGGGCACATGGAGAGAATGAGTGAGGAAAGATTGACCAAGAGGATATATGTGTCGGAGGTGGAGGGAACGAGGAGAAGTGGGAGACCAAATTGGAGGTGGAAAGATGGAGTGAAAAAGATTTTGAGTGATCGGGGCCTGAACATGCAGGAGGGTGAAAGGCGGGCAAGGAATAGAGTGAATTGGATCGATGTGGTATACCGGGGTTGATGTGCTGTCAATGGATTGAATCAGGGCATGCGAAGCGTCTGGGGAAAACCATGGAAAGTTGTGTGGGGCCTGGATGTGGAAAGGGAGCTGTGGTTTCAGGCATTACTGCATGACAGCTAGAGACTGAGTGTGAACGAATGGGGCCTTTGTTGTCTTTTCCTAGGGCTATCTCGCACACATGAGGGGGAGGGGGATTTTATTCCATGTGTGGCAAGCTGGTGATGGGAATGAATAAAGGCAGACAGTGTGAATTGTGTGCATGTGTATATATGTATGTGTCTGTGTGTGTATATATATGTGTACATTGAGATGTATGGGTATGTATATTTGCGTGTGTGGACGTGTATGTAAATACATGTGTATGGGGGTGGGCTGGGCCATTTCTTTCGTCTGTTTCCTTGTGCTACCTCGCAAACACGGGAGACAGCGACAAAGCAAAAAAAAAAAAAAGATGTAAGATTAATTGGTGGTGTATTGGTACATACATATACTGCACTCTCCTAACCTTTAATTGTTATGATCTCTTCCTGTTTTTGTGTTAACTTTACAGCAGTTCACCAGCATTCTTCCATCTATATTTGAAGCTTCTTTATTACACTAGTGCACCCCTCTTTCTGCTTCTACTTACCTCCAGTAAGAAGAGCTTATTATTCTCCCTTGAATTTTTATTAATTGCAAATTCTGTTGCTCAAGGAGATTTCTGTGAAAGGAATGTATCATAATGATAGCTTTGACAACGAATTACCTTAGAATGATTTGAGCATGTGTTACTGCAACAGATGCATGGATTTCCAGACAGATGTGCTCGTGTGATGCAAGTTTCTGAATGCTGTAAGTGCACTTGTAACCTAATAGATTGTGCAGTGATCATACAATGGGAAGCGTCCTTTATTTTTTGCAGAAAAGGAAGGCTTTGAACTTTGAAGAAAATGTGATCTTCACCTGCTTGTAAACACTATGTTTGATGTTATATTCATTTTTATTAATATTCCTTACTGTGTTAGTGGATGCATCTTATGTCAGTGTGAAATTAATTTTTAGGTGTGTGCAAGTAACGACACAAGCTTTACATCTGATGGTTCAGTGAACACATTTCGGGTCATGTTCAAGGAACCTGTTGAGGTGCTCCCCAATACTAACTACACTGCTTATGCTACATTAAAGGTGAGGCTGCATGGTTATTCATTGTTAGGATTGTTGCATATTTTGAATATTCTTGAACTTAAATGCCTATCAAGATTTTTGTTGCTTGTAATCAGTCCATGTTTTGAATATATAAAGTTTTGCAGGGTGCACAAACTCTTAAGGAACCCAGGACTTACAAAGGAATTCAAACAGTATCAGACCGCTGGTTACTTAAAAGAATATTTATATAACTGAAATAGATCAAAAACTCATAAATTCATGTGGTAAGAGCAGTAAGAGATACAGACATTTCAAAGAGAAAAACCTGTGTTTTTTATTTAATTAGGAGGCACATACAATGTCAGTCATGGATTTTAAGCAAAATAATTATCAGGTCTTTTCTTAAATGTATCTATGGTACTGTTTACAACTTCACTAATTGGTAAATCAATTCATATATTAACAAGTCTGTTGAAGAAAAAGTATCTTCATTTGAGGCAGAATGCCCTTGAGATCATATCCAATATTGTAGGTGAAGTCAAACAAATTTCTCCTTAAGTAGCTTTCAAGATTAAAATTATTGAGGCCTTAGATAATCTTAAATACCTGTATTAGATCACCTCATTTCCTTCTCTTTTCTTAGAAAAATGGATTTAAATCATTTACTTGGCTTTCACAGGATTTGTTTTTCAGTCTAGGTATCATCTTGTATTATCCCTGGGGATAGGGAAGAATACTTCCGATGTATTCCCTGCATGTTGTAGAAGGCAACTAAAAGGGATGGGGGTAGGGGGCTGGAACTCCTCCTCTCCAGTTTTTACCTTTCCAAAAGAAGGAATAGAGAAAGGGGCAAAGTGAGGATTTTCCCTCTATGCTTGGTCCTCAGTACTTGACACTACCTCGCCAACACTGGAAATGGCATATATGTATGAAAAAATGTACCTGTATGTATATGTATATATGAGTGGATGGGTCTTTCTTCATCTACTTCCTGGCACTACCTTGTTAGTGCAGGAAATGGTGATCAAGTATAAAATATTTTATTTATTTATTATACTTGATTGCTGTTTCCCCCATCAGTGAGTTAGCACCAGGAAACTGACAAAGAATGGGCCACCCACTCATATACACTTTTTTTTTATATTATACTAGATTGCCGCTTCCTGTGCCAGGGAGGCAGCACCAGGAAACAGATGAAGAATGGCCCACCCACACACATACACATATATATATATATACACATAAACACTCATACACACACATATACATATCAACATATATATACACATATACATACACATACATAGACATATACATATATATATATACACATGTGCATATACTTACTTGCCTTCATCCATTCTTGGCACTTCCCTTCCTCACAGGAAACAGCATCACTACCCTCTGCATCAGAGAGGTGGCACCAGGAAAAGACAAAAAAGGCCACATTCATTCACACTCAGTCTCTATCTGTCATGTGTAATGCACCAAAAATGTGGCTCCCTATCCACATCCAGGCCCCACATACCTTCCATGGTTTACCCCAGACATTTCACATGCCCTGGTTCAGTCCATTGACAGCACATCAACCCCAGTATACCACTTCGTTCCAGTTCACTCTATATGTGTGTCTGTATATATATACATATGTGTATGTGTGCAGATGTGCTTTTCTATGTCTGTTTCCAGGTGCTAAAGTGGGGAAAGGTGACCAAGCATGGAAAAAAGAAAATGCAGACTAATGTGCCATTGCTGATAACTCTTGTAGCAGTTGCTTATTTGGGAAACTCTATCATATGCCTATTATGCTTTTTACAATTAATTTCTTAAATGTCTGAATAATGCATTTCCTCCACTTATACTGCCAGCTGTATTATTTTGTCATGTAATCAAGAACTGAAAAATACAGTTACGTGAGGCATCTCTACTTTTCTTAAAATTTGACCCCTAAAAGGAGAGAGGTTTGATGAGAGAAAGCCTGATGTGTATATATTGGGTCCTTAATATTCAGAAGTATGAGAATTGTGCATTGATTAGAAAGTATTGGATTGATGTGATATGTGGGGGTGACATGCTATCAGTGGGCTGAACCAAGGCAGCTGAAACAGTTAAGAAAACCATTGATTGATCTGTGGGACTTGGCTGTAGATAGTAGGCTTAGGTTTTGGTGCATTATTCATGACAGCTAGAGACTGGTTACTTGCAAATGAGGCCATTGTTCCATCTTGATGCTCCTTCACTAAGAAAGGAAAGTCAGTTAGATATAAGAAAAAAATCATTATTACTGTACATAATTTGGTACCATAACTACATTTTAAACAGAAATAGGCCATTTACTACAAGCTTTTTCTGTCTTCTTTTAAGTACACAGGCTTTATGCTGCCAGTCTAAAAACATATTTAGAACATCTTACAAATCTTAACTAACATAAACCATGGAGAGTGGCACTGTACAGAATGATTTTACATACAAAACAATTTTATCTTTGCATTTGTAAGGGAGAACAAACGTAGACAAATGCTTTTCTTTTTTTCTCAGCCATCATTGAAAATTTATGTTTTACTTGATACTCCTTGATATGATTTTTCAAATACCAGTGAACAAACATTTTCAGTTAGTATGTCTTTTCCCAAAGTAATAAAAGGTTTTCTTTAAAACCACAGGAGTCTTTGTTATTATGAAAATAACCATATATCTCTTATTTTTATACTTAAATCCCTTCATATGTTCAGGGCCCTGACTCACACTATGGGACCAAAGGAGTGCGCAAAGTGGCTGTGGAGTGTCCTTCTGGAGATCGTGCAACTTTCCAGTTCACTTATGCTGCTGGTAACAACAATGGCACTTCTGTTGAGGATGGACAGATTCCAGAGATCATCTTCTATACATAAAAATGAATTTTTTTTTTAATAATTTTTTGATATTTTAACTTAGTATGCATTTGTTCTGTAGCTTATGTTGTCCATGTACACAATATAAGCTAAAACAGATTTAAGGTTAAATGTTACTCATTTAACATGACAAATGGAATATACAACAGACAGCTTTACTGTCTGAAAATTACTAGCAAGAATATTAAACTTTTTACTTCATATAGTGAGATATTATCAAATAAATTTGCTCAAATAATATTTCTTAAGATGTAACTTTCATATCGAAAGCTTGCATGGGTGGCATTTGTTTACTGTATGGTGATGATCAAAACAAATAATCAGTTTTACTTAACTATGTTAGGTATTATTGAAAAAACTGTGTTAGGTATTACTGAAAAAAATCTTTGCATGTCACATGAGGATTATCCTCAAAAGTCCTCCGACTGTATTACCAGATTTACTGAACAGATTGGACGATGACTTTGTCTGTACAGTATTATCTAACAGATGGTAAGTTCTAGAATAGAAGTTAATATTTATCTCTCATATGCAGTGATTTCTTTAGTTCTTCTGGTTATAAGACAAAAAATACATTTTGTAATACATACAGAGATTAGATTTTATGACTTGTAATGTTGCTGTTATGTAAGAAAGGTTATTGTGAGTGAGAACCAAAGCATTGTGGTAAACGTTGTTTATGTACATGGCGAGACTGTGGATATAATATTTCAGATAGCTTTATCTACAGATCAGAGGAGATGAAGGGACTGAAGTAAAAAAAAACTCATTACACTGTGTAACAAAATTTTTGTTCCTGGGTAGTAATTGTCATTTCATAATTGTGTATGTGTAGATGTAGAGAAAAAGGATATTATTCCCTTCAAACTTTGCTTTTGAGGGCAGGACAGTGATATTTTGAAATTTACCTATTTCCAACTGGACCATGGGAAAATTTACACATTTTTATTTGCAAAAAAGTCAGAAAAACATCTTGTGAATCAAAATTAACCTATATTTACATTTAAACAAGTGATCATAAAAGATTTAGAAGTATGTAGTTTTTGAGATTTATGAATACTGTAAATCACTTTCAGAATCAGAAGACCCCAGATATAATCTCCAATCTTGTTCTCATTATATGTTCCAAGTTAGTGGTGTTCAAAGTCCAGTATATCCTGGTGGAAGTGCTTGCCTTGCTCCTCTAAATATGCTCCCATGTTCTTGAATTTATCAAGATGAGCATCAAGGATATGGACTTTGAGGGACATCCTGCAGCCCATTTTGCCATAGTTCTTCACCACAGTCTAAACCAGCTCCACAGAATTTTTAGCCTTGTGATTGCCTAGGAAGCCCCAAGCCATTGCGACAACACTGTACCAAGCTGCTTTTTCCTTCCTAGTTAGCTTCTTGGGGAATTCCTTGCACTCCAGGATCTTCCTTATCTGTGGTCTGACGAAGACACTGGCTTTGAGCTTTGCCTCAGACAGCTTTGGGAAGAAGTCTTTGAGGTACTTGAAGGCTGTGACAAATTGTTTCATAAGGCCAAATTTTATGTGCAATGGTGGCATCAGCACCTTCTGAGAGGCCAGTAGTGGCTCCCATATGACTTTGTTCATCCACGCAGAGAATTCAGTCTGCTATAGCCACTCCCACATGTGGTAGTGCACCACAGTGCCCCTGCTGTCCCAAAGGCAAAGTTAGCAGGGAAACTTGCTAAACCTGCCTTAGAGAACCATCAGGAATGTCATCGTTTTGAAGTCTCCGATGACCTCCCAGCTGTACTCATCATACTTCAAGATGTCTAGCAAGGCCTTGACACTGTTGTATTCTTTTTTGAGGTGCACCAAGTGAGCCACAGAAACGGGTACTTGTTCCTGTTACAAAGCAGCATGGCTTTGAGGCTCCTGGATGAGCTGTCATTAAAGAGGCACCACTCATTTGGGTTACAAGTAATTCCAGTTGCCTCGAACATACTGATTACATTGTGGCAGTAACAGCCCATCTTGACAGGTGAAGAAGCTAGGAAAGCCTAGGTGATGCTTCTTCTTATCTGCGATTTGCACACTTTCATTCAACAAGTTTCACTGCTTGAGCCTAGACGTCAAAAGCTCAGCATTGGACTTTCTGCAACCAAGATCTCTGATCAAGTTGCTAATGTCTTTTTGATTGGTGTAGTATGGGTTTCTCCTCAGCCGCAACTCTGAAATTGTAATCTGGATCTACAAAATCTTCCTCCCCCTCTGACTTGTTGGTCTGTTCTGACGATGGCTGATCTCTCTCCGTAGGAGTGGGTACAGGGAGCTCAGGGCTGTATGGCACCGGGGCAGTAGATGATGGAAGGTTTGGTAAGATACATGATAGCAGGTGCAGTCTTGCCAGTTTGATGTTTGGAAGGGTCCACCATGCACAGGTAGCAATTGCTTGTGTGGTCAGTGGGTTCCTGCCAAATTCTTGGGATAGTGAACTTCATGGCTTTTTTTTCCCCTTCGTACCATCTTGCAGTAGAATTATATAAAATTGCGATTATGAAAGAAAAAATTGTTTGTTTATAAATTTCACCCATGACTAATGTGTAGAATTTTCTCTCAACATATTCCATATAATTTTTTTCAAGAACAAAAAATTAAAAAATTTGAATATAAGAATTTTAAATTCTAGAAATTTAAAAAAAAATTTATAACAATATTCTACCATTCAATTGAGCAAGAATTGTCTGTCTTACCTTACAAAGTTTTTGCAGTGCTTGCAGGTAAAATGAGGTGCCCAGAATTTTTCTTGATCCCCAAAAGGCATGCCGAAATATGCCTTGTAGACCTCACACATCTTAGCTGAAACTGCCATGGAGTACTTTTTTGCTCGTTTTGATAAATTGGCTGCAAACATAGCAAAATGGTGTGCTGGATGCTTGGAGCCTCTAGATGCCATCTCAGAAAAATATATGCATATGTATCCATTTAGGGAGCTAGATTGAACTGGTTGGCTTAAGGCCCGTATACTTATACTACTTGAATGAAAACATCAAGCTTTAAAATTTGGTTTAAAAGAAAATAATGGCAATTCAGCTATATAGCCTAGAACTAATAAAGATCAAGGATATTATGCAAAAGGAAGTGTACCTGCTTATAAAAGGAAGAATGTTCTGAAAGAGGTAAATTTCAAATTATTACTGTCCTGATCACAAAAGCAAAGTTTCACGGGAAAAATAGCCATTTTCTATACTTTTTTGATATCAATTAGAAAATAACACTTATTATCCTGGAAAAAAAAAACGTAAATTTTTTTACACAGTTATCACGTATTTGGTAAAAGAAAAGCATTTTACATGGAATAAAAAGATTTTAAAAATGAGAGTAAAGAGATTTAGAGATCTGTGATGTTTGAAATAGGTATGGAATGTGACTTGAATGAAAACATCAAGCTTTAAAGTTGGGGTTTAAAAGAAAAGAATGGCAATTCAGCTGTATAGTCGAGAACTAATAATGATAAAGGATATTATGCAAAAGAAAGTGCACTTGCTTATAAAAAGGAAGAAAATGTATCTACTTATAAAAGGACTATTTAAACAATTTGTCAGATCCAATATGCTTCCTCACATTAGGCAATAGGGAGCCATTGATGTATGACAGTGATTCCTCACAGTAGTTTTCCACTGAGTTACCCCTTTTGCACTCATTCCCACTTCACTTTGTTCTTCCACCTTTTCTTTGACCTTCCTTCACATGTATTCCCATTTAGCATTACTAAATAATCTTTCGGTTATTTTTTTCCACACCTCTCACCTCAGTACAGTCTTATTCTATATCGGCCATCTTCTCCGCCTTGTGCTGTAACAGCTTTTCTCTATGTATTTATCACTCTTTCCTAACCTTACTTTCCTCATTTATTTCACTTATTAACTCTGACTCAGTACAATACCTTAAAGTACAGTTATGGAAGTGAGTGAGTTTAGAGCTACGAGATAAAGTGGCAGACTTTGTGCGGAAGTAATATGAATAGATTTTAGACCAGTAAAGTAGAAGTTTGGTAGGTAGTATCACAGAGCCTGTAGTGATGCGTGATCTATGTGTTTAAGAAGTTGGAATGTTCACTGGAAGAAATATTACATTAGAGATGGGGATTCTTTAGGAGAATTGAGAATGACATAATTTGAGGACTCCATTTCTCCTCAACTGTTCGTTCACAGAAAGTTTACAGATGTTCCAACCCACAATAATCAACAGTTAGATATTTCTCATCTAATTTCCATATCAGATTAACTTTAAAGTACCAAGTATGTATGTAAAATAAATGTAAAGGGTAAAATGTTTGTGATAAAAGGATTGTAATCCTATACTGAAAATTCATTTTCCCTTAATCAGATTTCCTCCAGTGAACATTCTTAAACATTTATATGATCCATCCTCTTTGGCATTAGATTGTGCAGGGTTATGAAACAATGTAGTGATAGTAGATTGATAACTTTTCTTGTGACATAGGGATAGATGGAAATAACTACAAGAAGAGTAAATGGAAATTTTTGTAAAGTTATAAGGTTCACTGTTACACTACATATTGCCCTCTAATATTTCATTTCCAACTCATTTTTTAAGCCCCTGCACTTCACCCACAGACTACTATACCATCAAACATACCCATCTCTGCCAGTAAAGACAGTGACCTCTCTTTCCACACATTCCTCAGAATGTCCATGACCTTCTCCCCCCTCATGCACCCTATAGGTCACTTCAGCTTCCTTGGTCCCACTTGTTGCCACATCAACTCTAAGGCATCTAAAATGCTTGACTTCCCCCAAGTTCTCTCCATTCAAACTCTCACTCCAAATAACCTGTTTCTTTTCGCTGCTGAACCTAATAACCTTGCCTGCTTTTATTCACACATATGTATAAGCATTACTGAACTCTGCTTGTATTTGGTTAAGCTATAGGTGAAAAAAAGAAACCTTTAGCAAGATTGTACCACCATCACTAGACAAAAAGGAGTGCTATCACGTTTTGGAACTTCTCACCCGTTAATTCCATTATTTTCCTCATACTTATCAAAATATAGCCTTGATGCTACAGGAGCCCCATTAAAAGGGCCCTGGAGCTACCTAATTAATTATTCATACAAACAGTATTTTTTACAAACAAATCACCCACTCAACCTAAAATTGTGCTTCACAAGCCAAAGTATCTACTATATCAAAATTAGATACAAAGGAGCTACAATTTCCTTTAACATGGCTACTGCAGCTTCAAGGCTGTGCTCCAATCAGGAACTAGGAAAAGATAGAATCCTTTGCAGAGAAGTTCCATGACAAGACTGGACTCGTCAACTGATGATGATGATACAGTCTCATTGAAGGTTGCTTCTCATTTGCAACATTACCACTTCCAGAAACCTGGATGGACCTTGAAGAATCATTAATGGAAGGATTATATATATGTTTATATATGTCATTGGTGAAGCAGGTACCACAACTTTCTTGTATAAGGAAATAACAAAATGCTAAAAGACAGGTTGCCAGAGCACAAGTGTACAGGGGGAAAAATAAAAGTGCGTAAGTTTGAAAGATGGAGATAATTAATGGGAATAAAAAAAAAATATGAGTACTAGGTAAATAGCATTGTGTGAAAGTAGTTGAATGGCTTCATGTGTGATAATCCTGAACTGGTGCTGAACTGTGGACGTGGCCATAGAAAAAAAAACTGTGGGAGAAAGGACAGTTCCATAATTTCTCTCATGATAGTGCTTCCATGGGTAACTGAGGACATTTAGTCTACAGAAAAGAATATTCACTTTGTTAATCATTGTACTGTCATCTTAAAAAAATATTTTTGTTAACTCCTTCAGGCAGCAAATCAGGAAATATTATTTAGAATCCCAATTTTTAATTTTTATGTGCAAGATTTCTGTTACTGGTAACATAGAGAATTGTAAAGTATTAGATGAGTAAGATATTCACCGAGTTCCATTTGCTTACCTATCTTTAGCAGTCTTTCACATCTTAAGGATTTTCTTTGAATGCTCCTTAGTAATATACCTATTTTTTCATATTTATGAATACTTATAGCACTGTATATTGTAAGTTAAAGAATGTAGTTTCGTAATGGACCAGTTTTGTATACAGCTTTAATTGTGTAAGAGACACGGCTAAAAGCATTTACGGTATGAGTAACATGGTATGGGGCGAATGCTTTGTAACTCATGATAGACAGTGACAGTCTGTGGTCCAAGCAGCGATACTTTCTCTAAAATGTGAAACATTAGTGCATTGTCGAGGGATTAGAGAAAGACCATGCTACAAGTACGGGAGATAGCACATACAATGTTCTTATTTGGTAGCTGTATCATAATGATGTTTGTATCTCATGTTGGATAATCTCAGTGAATTGATGCTTGGTTGTGCATTTATCTTTGAAGATATGACATATACAGTTTATTTATTTATAGTATTTAGTTACTCAGGTAGATGATACATGTAGATATTTCTAAGTAATAACAGCAGTTATCTACCATGTTGCAAAATTTACTTGGAATAAAACTAATTAGTTATAATGCAATAGACTTCAGGATATCGTCATTTTACATGAGTGTCCTTGTTGTACTGCCTATGCTTGCAGTCAGCATAATCCCAGTGATCATGAAGTTCAACTTTCATTTCTTTAGGAATGGTATATGATTTTATATACCTAGTCCAGTAGTGTTTCATATCAAAATTTAGAAAGTTCCTCATGTTACTGGGACTTCTCTAGTCATTTAGGTTACTGAAAACATATCATATCCAGCTTTTAATATTAGTTCTCATCATTCCTTACCAAATTTATATTCTTTTCTGTTATGATGTAAATCAAAATTCTCTCTATTCAAAAGTAAAAGTGGTGTACAGTAAGTGAACTGACATTATTTACCTTCCGAGTTGATAAGTAATTCCTGTCTACCACTAAAATGGTTTTATAAGTGGAGGAAGTTTTAAGCTTGAGACTTTTCTGTGTACCATGCTCACCTTTTCCTGACTTTTACCCATATATGTGGAAGGTATTAAGAATATACGGCGTGGGAGGCAAGTTGTTAGAAGCAGTGAAAAGTTTTTATCAAGGATGTATGGCATGTGTACGTGTAGGAAGAGAGGAAAGTGATTGGTTCTCAGTGAATGTAGGTTTGTGGCAGGGGTGTGTGATGTCTCCATGGTTGTTTAATTTGTTTATGGATGGGGTTGTTAGGGAGGTGAACGCAAGAGTTTTGGAAAGAGGGGCAAGTATGCAGTCTGTTGTGGATGAGAGAGCTTGGGAAGTGAGTCAGTTGTTGTTCGTTGATGACAGAGTGCTGGTGGCTGATTTGTGAGAGAAACTGCAGAAGCTGGTGACTGAGTTTGGTAAAGTGTGTGAAAGAAGAAAGCTGAGAGTAAATGTGAATGAGAGCAAGGTTATTAGGTACAGTAGGGTTGAGGGACAAGTCAATTGGGAGGTAAGTTTGAATGGAGAAAAACTGGAGGAAGTTAAGTGTTTTAGATATCTGGGAGTGGATTTGGCAGCGGATGGAACCAGGGAAGCGGAAGTGAGCCACAGGGTGGGGGGTTGGATGCGAAGGTTCTGGGTGTGTTGAAGAATGTGTGGAAGGCAAGAATGTTATCTTCAAGAGCAAAATTGGGTATGTTTGAAGGAATAGTGGTTCCAACAATGTTATATGGCTGCAAGGCATGATGGGCTATAGATAGGGTTGTGTGGAGAAGGGTGGATGTGTTGGAAATGAGATGTTTGAGGACAATATGTGGTGTGAGGTGGTTTGATCAAGTAAGTAATGAAAAGGTAAGAGAGATGTGTGGAAATAGAAAGTGTGGATGAGAGAGCAGAAGAGGGTGTTTTGAAATGGTTTGGTCACATGGAGAGAATGAGTGAGGAAAGATTGACTAAGAGGATATATGTGTCAGTGGTGGAGGGACCGAGGAGAAGTGGGAGACCAAATTGGAGGTGGAAAGATGGAGTGAAAAAGATTTTGAGTGATCGGGGCCTGAACATGCAGGAGGGTGAAAGGTGTGCAAGGAATAGAGTGAATTGGAACAATGTGGTATACCGGGGTCGATGTGCTGTCAATGGATTGAACCAGGGCATGTGAAGCGTCTGAGGTAAACCATGGAAAGTTGTGTGGGGCCTGGATGTGGAAAGGGAGCTGTGGTTTCGGTGCATTATTACATGACAGCTAGAGACTGAGTTTGAACGAATGGGGCCTTTGTTGTCTTTTTCCTAGCGCTACCTCGCACACATGAGGGGGGAGGGGGTTGTTATTCCACGTGTGGCAGGGTGGCGATGGGAATAAATAGGGGCAGACAGTATGAATTATGTACATGTGTATATATGTATATGCCTGTGTGTGTATATATATGGGTATATTGAGATGTATAGGTATGTATATGTGCGTGTGTGGACGTGTATGTATATACATGTGTATGTGGATGGGTTGGGCCATTCTTTCGTCTGTTTCCTTGCGCCTCCTCACTAATGCGGGAGACAGCGACAAAGCAAAATAAATAAAGTAATAAATAAATAAAAGCACTGTGCTAGCAAACCCTGAAGTTTCCCACTAATGTACACATATTTTTGTGAATCTTATCACACAAGAGGTAGAATTGTTTTCACATCTCCAAACATCATCTGAAACCCTAGAGTGTCTATCACATTTCCAGATGAAGGGGCTTACATTCCCTTACAATTTCTGAATAACTTACACTGATAACATCTGGTGTGAAACCTTTAAACCTTAAACTTTTATGCAACATTAAAAGTTTTAGAAAATATACAGGTAGATTAAAAAGAAGTACTTTAAACATATATGATAATACTGTGGAAAATGTTAATATATCTAAAATCTGCATTGTTTCCATGAATTCTTTTCATAATCATCCCAGGATCAATCTTTTTTTATCAAGGGTCTTTCCGAAGGCTCCTGAAGCCTATGGCAATACTATTTCCAGCAACAGGGAAATGTAGACTCCTTTGGAGAGAATTTCTTTGACAAGACTTTCCTGCTAATAACACAGCCTTGGCGATGGTGATTTTTCAATCATGATTTAAGCTCAAGCAGGTGGAGTCTGGTAACTCCTATACAGTTCAGTCCATACACCAGCTTACCACAGTATTTCAAAAACTTAATCTAATTTGCCAAATGTTTTAAAGTTTCAGGACTGTGTTTCTTAATACTGTATAACATCAGTTCTTACTGCAAACATTTAAGATTCTTTTCACTTTTGCTTCAATGTTAAACAGGTGGGAATCAGATACTCCCACTGTTCTCATAGCTTCAGCTAACTGGAACAGATATTCCGAGTTAGAACCACTTGGCCCAACTGCTCTGGCTATGATGTCAGCAATACCATCTTCATTAGCAGGGCCTGTGTAGAAAGGATTTGAATCACCTCCTGTAAGATAACAGAATGACAAGTCACAAATGCTGTAATAAAACACATCCTTGAAGAAATAAAAAGATACTTTTCCGTTAAGTTATCATTATCTGCATCATCCTTTCCTGTCATGTAGTTGAAAAGAAGAGCGTATGCAAGCATTTGAAAATTCTCTCAGTCTAAAACCATTCTCACTTAGAAACCCATGTACTATGTTCTTTTGACATGTTTTGTAGCTAACTGTTCAATCAACTCTTATGATATTATTTATGCCATAACCTCTATTAACAGTGCATGTATCATAGTACTGCCTTATTGTCTAGCTTATCTAATTTTTACCAAGGATGGGGGAAATAAAGATTACTATCCACAAATCTACCAGTGTCATAAAAGGCAAGTAAGAAAAGTGGGAGGTGGGGGCTTGAAATCCATCCTTCCTGTTTTCATTTCTAAAAGAAGAAACAGAGGAAGCCAAGTGAATATTTTTCCTCAAAAGCTGTCATCTGTTCCTGATGCTATATTGTTACATGTGGAACCAAGAAATAAGAAAACAGAAAATCTATATTAAATTACAGTACAGTACATGCATTAATTTCTAACTTATTAGCCTTTTCTTGCTTGAGCAAGGCATTGACTGGAAAAGACATCCGAGCATTATGAGGGAAAAATCCACACTTGGCTCCTATTGTGATAGTAAGAGTGTGGATTAGAAAGCTGAAGAAGGTATGGTGAAATGGTTTGAACATATGGAGAGAATGAGTGAAAAGAGGTTGACAAAGAGGATGTGTGTGTCATAAGTGGAAGCACTTCCCCATCTCTCCCTCCTGATGCTATTAGGACAAGGAGATGGTAGATATGAAATCGGAGGTGGAAGGATAGAGTGAAAAAGATTTCGAATGCTTGGGGCCTGAGCATGCAGAGGGATGAAAGGAATACAGAGGAGAGAGAAGTAAAGTTATGTGGTATACTAGGGGCAATGTGTTGCCAATGGACTGAACCGGGACATATGAAGCAGATGGGGGAAACCATGGAAAGGTGTGTAGGGCTTGGTTGTGGATAGAGGGCTGAGGTTTCACTGTATTAGTCATGACAGCATGGGAATGGCTAAGAGCGAATGAGACCTTTTTTACTATCTTGATGTAGGAAATGGCAAATAAATATGAAAAATAATAATCCTGTTGATAATGTACAGATGTGAAGTGTGGGCCTTAGATATCAATTTACAGGAAAGGGTGAATGTGTTGAAAATTAAATATTTGAGGACAATATGTGGTGTTAAGAGAGTTGATCAAATAAGAAATGATAGGGCAAGATGATACTGTAGTGAGAGGAGTATGTATGAGAGCTAAAAGAGGGCATGCTGAAATGGTTTGGACATGTGGAGGACTAGTGAAGATACATGACTACCTACCATGTATCTATGACAAGATTTTGCCTTGGTGACAGGGATAATACACTGTGCTCAACACATGATATGTATGCTGACAAATAACTTTTGTCGACTGCCTCACCTTGCCCCCTCACTTGTATTGTATGATGCTGTTCTTTAAGGCAGCTATTCCTCTAGCATAGTCACCTATTCTAGGTTCATCTGGTATTCTCTTCAACCATGAATCTAATCTTCTGAATATTTCTGTAATCACCTCACTGAAATTCTGTAGATCACCAATATCACATTAAATGGTGGTTTCAACTTCTTTGTTGGGCATTAAGGCATCTTTGTCTTCTGCACTGTGGTATGTTTCTAGGAATTACTTATTGTCCTCATCTGATTGCATTCAGGTTTAGAACACTGATCTTCATTTCCTCTGTTTGTTGCTGGGCATATATTATTATGTCTCTCTCCCTTCGACATTGAACACTGGAGCTCTTGTTTTAGTCATTCATGGTAATTCATATACTCCACTCCATTTACCTTACAAGAGAAATGTTTCTGTACTCTTTCTATCTTGTTTGGTTCAGTCTGTTTTACTGGTGACAATACAACACAGCTGTCCTTGAGTTTACTTCTTATATACTGTCTCTTGCAGCAAATGTTCTCAATATCATTCCATTCATTAGCTGTCTTGAAAGCACAATCTCTTCAGTATGTTCCTTAAATTCAAGTGATACTTTGATAATCACTCCCAAATCTGACCTTTGCTTCATTCTCTATTTCTTTTCCTGTAAGGCCTCTGTATACAGGCACTGCCATGATATTTGTTGTTCCATGGCTAATATGTTCAAATCTCTCTTTAAATTCCACTTAGTTCTCAACTGCCCATCTGTAGATATCATCCAGTCCCTTTGAAGATTTTCTCGGCTTTCCAAATTCTGTCACTTTACTTCTCTCAAGTCATCTGCAAACAAAAATTTGACTACAGTCTCTCTTACTCCTTTATCTGTGCCAGAGATCAATGATTACAAAGACTATTGCAGCTAAAACTGTTCCTTGCTGTACTCAAGACAGTACATCTTAAGTTTCCATTTGCAACAATGAATTTTCCATTGGTTAAAAATTCTTTGTTCCACTTACTTACATTTCCTTCTATATTTTGACTTTCCAATACAATAACACTCCACATTTTACTTTATTAAATACTTTTGCACATTCAAGAAAAACTCTATTCTTTTCCCAACCATCAAACATTTGTAAATCATTATAATAGGCTAGTAGATGTGTTTGCATACCTTTACCAGGGACAAAACCAAGCTGTACTTCATTAATTAATCTGTTTGAAATAAGATGTTCCATTACATGTTTTTTAATACTTTCTCAAATATTCTCTTTGATTATGGGTAAAATTAGGCTAACTGGTTTGTATTGTTCTGACAGTAATTTGGATCCTACCTGATCCAGGAGCTGAGTTTCTTGAAGTTGATCAACTGCTTCAATCAAATCACTTCCTGTAGAGTTATACCTGTGAATGCATGCTCATCATAATCATTAAATATTTCATCATCTAATAGAATGTACACACTGAAATCAGAGCAATGTGGAAAACAGTTCCTAGAAACCAAGAAGAAAGTGAAAGAGTGGAATGAAAGGTGCTGCGAGTGTTCAGGGTCTAAATATACGGATGGGTGTGAGGTGGGCAATGGATATAGCATTTTGGAGTAATGTGATATAAAGGGGACAATGTGCTGTCGATAAGTTAATCCTGGGTGCATGAAATTGCTGAGGAAAACATCAGAAAAGTCAGTGGGGTCTGGCTGTGGTTATGAGGCTCTGGTTTCAATGCACTGCACATGACAGTGTGTGTATGTAAGCATCTGTTCCTGGCACTACTTGCTTGTGGGGGAAACATGAATCTTGCTCACACCCTCTAGTCACCTTGAATGAAGAATCACTCCCACTGAACAAAAAAAAAAACCATCATTCTAAGCATCACATCTGACACACATGACATTCACTTCCTACACTATTAACATCAACACAAAAGCAACACACTATAAGCCCTCAGAACCCTAACTGGCACCAGATATGGACTCCACTTTGAATTATGAATTACAAGACATGGTCGATTGTGTTTATGAAAGGACTCTTGAAGCAAAAAGATACCTAGGTATATAGTAAGGTGCCACGGTGCAACTGATGAATCTTGAGGATGAAAGAGTACTGTTTTACGATGGTAACCATCTTTCTCTCGATGATCAAGATAGGCTATCACTTCTTCTTGATCTTCCTCACTAATCTTGTAAGCAATGCCCCATACCTGTTCCTGTGAACACACAAAGTAGTTAATACAATATACTTGTGGTTTTAACATGAATGAAAAGTCACTCGGCAAGGATGCACTATCCTAAGCTAATGAAAAGGAGTACAGTATTGTTGAGAAACTTCTCATTCCAAGATTCTCCTGCTCCTGATTGCAGCTTATCCCTGAAGCTGCATGAGCCCCATAAAAAGGGTCCTGCAGTTATGAAATAAGATTTATCATAATAATATATGACATGTGTAAGGTGAGAGGTGGGTAAATCAGATAAGGTAGTGAGTGATGAGATGACAAAGGAAAGTTGCTAGTGAAAGAGAAAAGAGAGTTATATATGTGAGACTTACAGGAAAAGAGTGCAAATAATTGGGAGATATAAGAGAAAGTGACTAGAGGTAAAGGGGAAGTCTACATTTCCTTGCTACTATGAGTTGTGTAGCCTTAGGTGGTAGGAGCCTTGATAAAGAAGTCCTGGGTACCACCAGTCTTTCAAAGAATTCGGTCATGGGGTAATTACTAATAAATAAATAAAATATAATCATGGTGTGGAGTTACCAGACTCCTCTTGCTCAAGTATATACCATGACTGAAAAAGTCTCCTTTGATGAGGTTGCTTAATTTGGAGTAAATTTTTCAATGAATTTTTCACTCCAAAGGAGTCTATATTTTCTTGTTACTGGAAGTAGTGCAAACTTGGCTGCAGGAGCCTTTAGAAAGGTCCTGGGTAACACTAGGGTTCAATCATAGAAGTTGGTCCTGGGATGATTATGAATATATAAAATATTATAGCTGTTAGCAGACTCCACTTGCCTCCTATGGTGAGGCTGTTTTCATCAGTAGATGAAACAAAGTCCATCTTGTCTGCCACCGAGTGTAGTGCAGCTCTGAAGCAGAAAGAGCCCCTGGTTAAGGGTCCTGGGGTTATTGCCCCTGAACACCTTTCACACTGTGGCCCTGGGATTGTATGATTATAATCAAATATATTATCATCATTATTATCACCAATATTATTATCATTATTATCATTATCATTACTTTTATTATAGTAGTTCCAGCAATGTTACATGGTTGCGAGGCATGGACTATAGATAGAGTTGTACGGAGGAGGGTGGATAAGTTGGAAATGAAATGTTTGAGGACAATATGTGGTGTAAGGTGGTTTGATCGAGTAAGTAATGAAAGGGTAAGGAAGGTGTGTGGAAATAAAAAGAGTGTGGTTGAGAGAGCAGAAGAGGGTGTATTGAAATGGTTTGGTACCATGAGTGAGGAAAGACTGACAAAGAGGATATGTGTGTCAGGGGTGAAGTGAACAAGGTGGAAGGATGGAGTGAAAAAGATTTTGAGTGATCAGGGCCTGAACATACAGGAGGGTGAGAGGCATGCAAGGGATAGAGTGAATTGGAACAATGTGGTACATTGGGGTCGACGTGCTGTCAATGGACTGAACCAGGGTATGTGAAGTGTCAGGGGTAAACCATGGAAAGGTCTGTGGGGCATGGATGTGTATAGGGAGCTGTGGTTTCAGTACATTACACATGATAGCTAGAGACTGAGTGTGAATGAATGTGGCCTTTTTTGTCTGTTTTCCTGATGCTGTCTCGCTGAAGTGGAGGATAGTGATGCTATTTCCTGTGGGGCAGGGGAGCAACAGGAATGGATGAAGGCAAGTATGAATATGTCAATGTGCATATATGTATATGTCTGTGTATGTATATATATGAATATGGTGATATGCATATGTATGTGTATGTATGGGCGTTTATGTATGCATATGTGTATATGAGTGGATAGGCCATTCTTTGCCATTTCCCGCATTAGCGAGGTAGCGTTAAGAATAGAGGACTGAGCCTTAGGGGGAATATCCTCACTGGGACCCCCCTCCCTCCCCTTTTAGTCACCTTCTACAACACGCAGGGAATACTTGGGAAGTATTCTTTCTCCCCTATCTCCAGAGATAACACATATGAAACATATAATGGAAGGGTAAGAGAGATTTATTTATTTATTCATTATACTTTGTCGCTGTCTCCTGCGTTAGCGAGGTAGCGCAAGGAAACTGACGAAAGAATGGCCCAACCCACCCACATACACATGCGTATACATACACGTCCACACATGCATATATACACATCTATACATCTTAACATATACATATATATATATACACACAGACATATACATATATATGCATTTACATAATTCATACTGTCTGCCGTTGTTCATTCCTGTCGCCACCCCGCCACACATGAAATGACAACCCCCTACCCCGGCATGTGCGCGAGGTAGCACTAGGAAAAGACAACAAAGGCCATATTCATTCACACTCAGTCTCTAGCTGTCATGTATAATGCACAGAAACCATAGCTCCCTTTCCACATCCAGGCCCCACACAACTTTCCGTGGTTTACCCCAAACGCTTCACATGCCCTGATTCAATCCATTGACAGCACATCGACCCCAGTATACCACATCGTTCCAATTCACTCTATTCCTTGCACACCTTTCACCCTCCTACATGTTCAGACCCCGATCACTCAAAATCTTTTTCACTCCATCCTTACACCTCCAATTTGGTCTCCCACTTCTCCTTGTTCCCTCCACCTCTGACACATATATCCTCTTTGTCAATCTTTCCTCACTCATTCTCTCCATGTGACCAAACCATTTCAAAACACCCTCTTCTGCTCTCTCAACCACACTCTTTTTATTACCCTTTCATTACTTACTCGGTCAAACCACCTCACACCAAATACTGGCTTCAAACATCTCATTTCCAGCACATCCATCCTTCTCTGCACAACTCTAACTATAGCCCACGCCTCGCAACCATATAACATTGCTGGAACCACTATTCCTTCAAACATACCCATGTGTGGTAATAAAAAGATTGTGGTTAAGACAGCAGAAGAGGGTATGTTGAAATGGTTTGGACACATGAAGAGAATGAGTGAGAGATGATTGACGAAGAGGATATATGTGTCAGAGGTGGAGGGAACAAGGAGATGCGGGACACCAAACTGGAGGTGGAAGGATGGAGTGAAAAAGATTTTGAGCAATTGGGGCCTGAACATACAGGAGGGTAAAAGGCATGCAAGGAATAGAGTGAATTGGAACAATGTGGTATACTGGGGTCAATATGTTGTCAATGGATTGAACCAGGGCATGTGAAGCATCTGGGGTAAACCATAGAAAGGTTTGTGGGGCCTGGATGTGGAAAGGGAGCTGTGGTTTCGGTGCACTAAACATGACAGCTAAAGACTGAAAGTGAACAAATGTGGCCTTTGTTGTCTTTTCCTGGCACTGTCTCGCTGGAGGGTGGAGGGGATGCTATTTCATGTGTGGTGGGGTGGCAATGGGAAAGGAAGAAGGCAGCAAGTATGAATATGTACATGTGTATGTATGTCTATGTCTGTGTATGTATATGTATGTACACATCGAAATATATATGTATATGTGCATGTATGGAAGTTTATGTATATACATATGGTTTGGCCACATGGAGAGAATGCGTGAGGAAAGATTGACAAAGAGGATATATGTGTCAGAGGTAGAGGGAACCAGGAGAAGTGGGAGACCAAATTGGAGGTGGAAAGATGGAGTGAAAAAGATTCTGAGTGATTGGGGCCTGAACATGCAGGAGGGTGAAAGGCGTGCAAGGAAAAGAGAGAATTGGAACTATGTGGTATACCGGGGTCAACGTGCTGTCAATGGATTGAACCAGGGCATGTGAAGCATCTGGGGTAAACCATGGAAATTTTTGTGGGGCCTGGACGTGGAAAGGGAGCTGTGGTTTCGGTGCATTATACATGACAGCTAGAGACTGAGTGTGAATGAATGTGGGCTTTGTTGTCTTCTAGCGCTACCCTGCGCTATATATATATATATATATATATATATATATATATATATATATATATATATATATATATATATATATATTATCCCTGGGGATAGGGGATTAAGAATACTTCCCACGTATTCCCTGCGTGTCGTAGAAGGCGACTAAAAGGGGAGGGAGTGGGGGGCTGGAAATCCTCCCCTCTCGGTTTTTTTTAATTTTCCAAAAGAAGGAACAGAGAATTGGGCCAGGTGAGGGTATTCCCTCAAAGGCCCAGTCCTCTGTTCTTAATGCTACCTCGCTAATGCGGGAAATGGCGAATAGTTTGAAAGAAAGAAATATATATATATATACATTTTTTTTTTGCTTTGTCGCTGTCTCCCGCGTTTGCGAGGTAGCGCAAGGAAACAGACGAAAGAAATGGCCCAACCCACCCCCATACACATGTATATACATACACGTCCACACACGCAAATATACATACCTACACAGCTTTCCATGGTTTACCCCAGACGCTTCACATGCCCTGATTCAATAGACTGACAGCACGTCAACCCCGGTATACCACATCGATCCAATTCACTCTATTCCTTGCCCTCCTTTCACCCTCCTGCATGTTCAGGCCCCGATCACACAAAATCTTTTTCACTCCTGCATGTTCAGGCCCCGATCACACAAAATCTTTTTCACTCCATCTTTCCACCTCCAATTTGGTCTCCCACTTCTCGTTCCCTCCACCTCCGACACATATATCCTCTTGGTCAATCTTTCCTCACTCATTCTCTCCATGTGCCCAAACCATATCAAAACACCCTCTTCTGCACTCTCAACCACACTCTTTTTATTTCCACACATCTCTCTTACCCTTACGTTACTTACTCGATCAAACCACCTCACACCACACATTGTCCTCAAACATCCCATTTCCAGCACATCCACCCTCCTGCGCACAACTCTATCCATAGCCCACGCCTCGCAATCATACAAAATTGTTGGAACCACTATTCCTTCAAACACACCCATTTTTGCTTTCTGAGATAATGTTCTCGACTTCCACACATTCTTCAAGGCTCCCAGGATTTTCGCCCCCTCCCCCACCCTATGATCCACTTCCGCTTCCATGGTTCCATCCGCTGCCAGATCCACTCCCAGATATCTAAAACACTTTACTTCCTCCAGTTTTTCTCCATTCAAACTTACCTCCTAATTGACTTGACCCTCAACCCTACTGTACCTAATAACCTTGCTCTTATTCACATTTACTCTTAACTTTCTTCTTTCACACACTTTACCAAACTCAGTCACCAGCTTCTGCAGTCTCACACATGAATCAGCCACCAGCGCTGTATCATCAGCGAACAACAACTGACTCACTTCCCAAGCTCTCTCATCCACAACAGACTGCATACTTGCCCCTCTTTCCAAAACTCTTGCATTCACCTCCCTAACAACCCCATCCATAAACAAATTAAACAACCATGGAGACATCACACACCCCTGCCGCAAACCTACATTCACCGAGAACCAATCACTTTCCTCTCTTCCTACAAGTACACATGCCTTACATCCTCGATAAAAACTTTTCACTGCTTCTAACAACCTGCCTCCCACACCATATATTCTTAATACCTTCCACAGAGCATCTCTATCAACTCTATCATATGCCTTCTCCAGATCCATAAATGCAACATACAAATCCATTTGCTTTTCTAAGTATTTCTTACATACATTCTTCAAAGCAAACACCTGATCCACACATCCTCTACCACTTCTGAAACCACACTGCTCTTCCCCAATCTGATGCTCTGTACATGCCTTCACCCTCTCAATCAATACCCTCCCATATAATTTACCAGGAATACTCAACAAACTTATACCTCTGAAATTTGAGCACTCACTCTTATCCCCTTTGCCTTTGTACAATGGCACTATGCACGCATTCCACCAATCCTCAGGCACCTCACCATGAGTCATACATACATTAAATAACCTTACCAACCAGTCAATAATACAGTCACCCCCTTTTTTAATAAATTCCACTGCAATACCATCCAAACCTGCTGCCTTGCTGGCTTTCATCTTCTGCAAAGCTTTTACTACCTCTTCTCTGTTTACCAAATCATTTTCCCTAACCCTCTCACTTTGCACACCACCTCGACCAAAACACCCTATATCTGCCACTCTATCATCAAACACATTCAACAAACATTCAAAATACTTACTCCATCTCTTTCTCACATCACCATTACGTGTTATCACCTCCCCATTTGCGCCCTTCACTGAAGTTCCCATTTGCTCCCTTGTCTTACGCACTTTAATTTTGCTTTGTCGCTGTCTCCAGCGTTTGCGAGGTAGCGCAAGGAAACAGACGAAAGAAATGGCCCAACCCACCCCCATACACATGTATATACATACATGTCCACACACGCAAATATACATACCTATACATCTCAATGTACACATATAGATACACACACAGACACATACATATATACCCATGCACACAATTCACATATATATATATATATTTTTTTTTTTTTATACTTTTTATATATATATATATATATATATTTTTTTTTTTTATACTTTGTCGCTGTCTCCCGCGTTTGCGAAGTAGCGCAAGGAAACAGACGAAAGAAATGGCCCAACCCTCCCCATACACATGTACATACACACGTCCACACACGCAAATATACATACCTACACAGCTTTCCATGGTTTACCCCGGACGCTTCACATGCCTTGATTCAATCCACTGACAGCACGTCAACCCCTGTATACCACATCGCTCCAATTCACTCTATTCCTTGCCCTCCTTTCACCCTCCTGCATGTTCAGGCCCCGATCACACAAAATCCTTTTCACTCCATCTTTCCACCTCCAATTTGGTCTCCCTCTTCTCCTCGTTCCCTCCACCTCCGACACATATATCCTCTTGGTCAATCTTTCCTCACTCATTCTCTCCATGTGCCCAAACCATTTCAAAACACCCTCTTCTGCTCTCTCAACCACGCTCTTTTTATTTCCACACATCTCTCTTACCCTTACGTTACTTACTCGATCAAACCACCTCACACCACACATTGTCCTCAAACATCTCATTTCCAGCACATCCATCCTCCTGCGCACAACTCTATCCATAGCCCATGCCTCGCAACCATACAACATTGTTGGAACTACTATTCCTTCAAACATACCCATTTTTGCTTTCCGGGATAATGTTCTCGACTTCCACACATTTTTTCAAGGCTCCCAAAATTTTCGCCCCCTCCCCCACCCTATGATCCACTTCCGCTTCCATGGTTCCATCCGCTGACAGATCCACTCCCAGATATCTAAAACATATATATATATATATATATATATATATATATATATAGAAAGCGACTAGATGGGACGGGAGCGGGGGGCCAGAAATCCTCCCCTCCTTGTATTTTTAACTTTCTAAAATGGGAAACAGAAGAAGGAGTCACGCGGGGAGTGCTCATCCTCCTCGAAGGCTCAGACTGGGGTGTCTAAATGTGTGTGGATGTAACCAAGATGTGAAAAAAGGAGAGATAGGTAGTATGTTTGAGGAAAGGAACCTGGATGTTTTGGCTCTGAGTGAAACGAAGCTCAAGGGTAAAGGGGAAGAGTGGTTTGGGAATGTCTTGGGAGTAAAGTCAGAGGTTAGGGAGAGGACAAGAGCAAGGGAAGGAGTAGCACTACTCCTGAAACAGGAGTGGTGGGAGTATGTAATAGAATGTAAGAAAGTAAATTCTCGATTAATATGGGTAAAACTGAAAGTTGATGGAGAGAGATGGGTGATTATTGGTGCATATGCACCTGGGCATGAGAAGAAAGATCGTGAGAGGCAAGTGTTTTGGGAGCAGCTGAATGAGTGGGTTAGTGGTTTTGATGCACGAGACCGGGTTATAGTGATGGGTGATTTGAATGCAAAGGTGAGTAATGTGGCAGTTGAGGGAATAATTGGTATACATGGGGTGTTCAGTGTTGTAAATGGAAATGGTGAAGAGCTTGTAGATTTATGTGCTGAAAATGGACTGGTGATTAGGAATACCTGGTTTAAAAAGCGAGATATACATAAGTATACGTATGTAAGTAGGAGAGATGGTCAGAGAGCGTTATTGGATTACGTGTTAATTGACAGGCGCACGAAAGAGAGACTTTTGGATGTTAATGTGCTGAGAGGTGCAACTGGAGGGATGTCTGATCATTATCTTGTGGAGGCTAAGGTGAAGATTTGTATGGGTTTTCAGAAAAGAAGAGTGAATGTTGGGGTGAAGAGGGGTGGTGAGAGTAAGTGAGCTTGGGAAGGAGACTTGTGTGAGGAAGTACCAGGAGAGACTGAGTACAGAATGGAAAAAGGTGAGAACAATGGCAGTAAGGGGAGTGGGGGAGGAATGGGATGTATTTAGGGAATCAGTGATGGATTGCGCAAAAGATGCTTGTGGCATGAGAAGAGTGGGAGGTGGGTTGATTAGAAAGGGTAGTGAGTGGTGGGATGAAGAAGTAAGATTATTAGTGAAAGAGAAGAGAGAGGCATTTGGACGATTTTTGCAGGGAAAAAATGCAATTGAGTGGGAGATGTATAAAAGAAAGAGACAGGAGGTCAAGAGAAAGGTGCAAGAGGTGAAAAAGAGGGCAAATGACAGTTGGGGTGAGAGAGTATCATTAAATTTTAGGGAGAATAAAAAGATGTTCTGGAAGGAGGTAAATAAAGTGCGTAAGACAAGGGAGCAAATGGGAACTTCAGTGAAGGGCGCAAATGGGGAGGTGATAACAAGTAGTGGTGATTTGAGAAGGAGATGGAGTGAGTATTTTGAAGGTTTGTTGAATGTGTTTGATGATAGAGTGGCAGATATAGGGTGTTTTGGTCGAGGTGGTGTGCAATGTGAGAGGGTTAGGGAAAATGATTTGGTAAACAGAGAAGAGGTAGTAAAAACTTTGCGGAAGATGAAAGCTGGCAAGGCAGCAGGTTTGGATGGTATTGTAGTGGAATTTATCAAAAAAGGGGGTGACTGTATTGTTGACTGGTTGGTAAGGTTATTTAATGTATGTATGACTCATGGTGAGGTGCCTGAGGATTGGCGGAATGCGTGCATAGTGCCATTGTACAAAGGCAAAGGGGATAAGAGTGAGTGCTCAAATTACATAGGTATAAGTTTGTTGAGCATTCCTGGTAAATTATATGGGAGGGTATTGATTGAGAGGGTGAAGGCATGTACAGAGCATCAGATTGGGGAAGAGCAGTGTGGTTTCAGAAGTGGTAGAGGATGTGTGGATCAGGTGTTTGCTTTGAAGAATGTATGTAAGAAATACTTAGAAAAGCAAATGGATTTGTATGTAGCATTTATGGATTTGGAGAAGGCATATGATAGAGTTGATAGAGATGCTCTGTGGAAGGTATTAAGAATATATGGTGTGGGAGGCAAGTTGTTAGAAGCAGTGAAAAGTTTTTATCGAGGATGTAAGGCATGTGTACATGTAGGAAGAGAGGAAATTGATTGGTTCTCAGTGAATGTAGGTTTGCAGCAGGGGTGTGTGATGTCTCCATGGTTGTTTAATTTGTTTATGGATGGGGTAGTTAGGGAGGTGAATGCAAGAGTTTTCGAAAGAGGGGCAAGTATGAAGTCTGTTGTGGATGAAAGAGCTTGGGAAGTGAGTCAGTTGTTGTTCGCTGATGATACAGCGCTGGTGGCTGATTCATGTGAGAAACTGCAGAAGCTGGTGACTGAGTTTGGTAAAGTGTGTGAAAGAAGAAAGTTAAGAGTAAATGTGAATAAGAGCAAGGTTATTAGGTACAGTAGGGATGAGGGTCAAGTCAATTGGGAGGTAAGTTTGAATGGAGAAAAACTGGAGGAAGTAAAGTATTTTAGATATCTGGGAGTGGATCTGGCAGCGGATGGAACCATGGAAGCGGAAGTGAATCATAGGGTGGGGGAGGGGGCGAAAATCCTGGGAGCCTTGAGGAATGTGTGGAAGTCGAGAACATTATCTCGGAAAGCAAAAATGGGTATGTTTGAAGGAATAGTGGTTCCAACAATGTTGTATGGTTGCGAGGCGTGGGCTATGGATAGAGTTGTGCGCAGGAAGGTGGATGTGCTGGAAATGAGATGTTTGAGGACAATATGTGGTGTGAGGTGGTTTGATCTAGTAAGTAATGTAAGGGTAAGAGAGATGTGTGGAAATAAAAAGAGCGTGGTTGAGAGAGCAGAAGAGGGTGTTTTGAAATGGTTTGGGCACATGGAGAGAATGAGTGAGGAAAGATTGACCAAGATGATATATGTGTCGGAGGTGGAGGGAACGAGGAGAAATGGGAGACCAAATTGGAGGTGGAAAGATGGAGTGAAAAAGATTTTGAGTGATCGGGGCCTGAACATGCAGGAGGGTGAAAGGCGGGCAAGGAATAGAGTGAATTAGATCGATGTGGTATACCGGGGTTGACGTGCTGTCAGTGGATTGAATCAGGGCATGTGAAGCGTCTGGGGTAAACCATGGAAAGTTGTGTGGGGCCTGGATGTGGAAAGGGAGCTGTGGTTTCGGACATTATTGCGTGACAGCTGGAGACTGAGTGTGAACGAATGGGGCCTTTGTTGTCTTTTCCTAGTGCTACCTCACACACATGAGGGGGGAGGGGGATGGTATTCCATGTGTGGCGAGGTGGCAATGGCAATGAATAGGGGCAGACAGTGTGAATTGTGTGCATGGGTATATATGTATGTGTCTGTGTACATTGAGATGTATAGGTATGTATATTTGCGTGTGTGGGCGTGTGTGTGTGTACATTGTGTATGGGGGTGGGTTGTGCCATTTCTTTCGTCTGTTTCCTTGCGCTACCTCACAAACGCAGGAGACAGCGACAAAGCAAAATAAAATAAATAAATAAATAAATAAATATATATATATATATATATACATATATATATATATATATATATATATATATATTTTTTTTTTTTTTTTTTTTTTTTTTTTTTATACTTTGTCGCTGTCTCCCGCGTTTGCGAGGTAGCGCAAGGAAACAGACGAAAGAAATGGCCCAACCCCCCCATACACATGTACATACACACGTCCACACACGGAAATATACATACCTACACAGCTTTCCATGGTTTACCCCGGACGCTTCACATGCCTTGATTCAATCCACTGACAGCACGTCAACCCCTGTATACCACATCGCTCCAATTCACTCTATTCCTTGCCCTCCTTTCACCCTCCTGCATGTTCAGGCCCCGATCACACAAAATCCTTTTCACTCCATCTTTCCACCTCCAATTTGGTCTCCCTCTTCTCCTCGTTCCCTCCACCTCCGACACATATATCCTCTTGGTCAATCTTTCCTCACTCATTCTCTCCATGTGCCCAAACCATTTCAAAACACCCTCTTCTGCTCTCTCAACCACGCTCTTTTTATTTCCACACATCTCTCTTACCCTTACGTTACTTACTCGATCAAACCACCTCACACCACACATTGTCCTCAAACATCTCATTTCCAGCACATCCATCCTCCTGCGCACAACTCTATCCATAGCCCACGCCTCGCAACCATACAACATTGTTGGAACTACTATTCCTTCAAACATACCCATTTTTGCTTTCCGGGATAATGTTCTCGACTTCCACACATTTTTCAAGGCTCCCAAAATTTTCGCCCCCTCCCCCACCCTATGATCCACTTCCGCTTCCATGGTTCCATCCGCTGACAGATCCACTCCCAGATATCTAAAACACTTCACTTCCTCCAGTTTTTCACCATTTAAACTCACCTCCCAATTGACTTGACCCTCAACCCTACTGTACCTAATAACCTTGCTCTTATTCACATTTACTCTTAACTTTCTTCTTCCACACACTTTACCAAACTCCGTCACCAGCTTCTGCAGTTTCTCACATGAATCCGCCACCAGCGCTGTATCATCAGCGAACAACAACTGACTCACTTCCCAAGCTCTCTCATCCCCAACAGACTTCATACTTGCCCCTCTTTCCAAGACTCTTGCATTTACCTCCCTAACAACCCCATCCATAAACAAATTAAACAACCATGGAGACATCACACACCCCTGCCGCAAACCTACATTCACTGAGAACCAATCACTTTCCTCTCTTCCTACACGTACACATGCCTTACATCCTCGATAAAAACTTTCCACTGCTTCTAACAACCTGCCTCCCACACCATATATTCTTAATACCTTCCACAGAGCATCTCTATCAACTCTATCATATGCCTTCTCCAGATCCATAAATGCTACATACAAATCCATTTGCTTTTCTATGTATTTCTCACATACATTCTTCAAAGCAAACACCTGATCCACACATCCTCTACCACTTCTGAAACCACACTGCTCTTCCCCAATCTGATGCTCTGTACATGCCTTCACCCTCTCAATCAATACCCTCCCATATAATTTACCAGGAATACTCAACAAACTTATACCTCTGTAATTTGAGCACTCACTCTTATCCCCTTTGCCTTTGTACAATGGCACTATGCACGCATTCCGCCAATCCTCAGGCACCTCACCATGAGTCATACATACATTAAATAACCTTACCAACCAGTCAACAATACAGTCACCCCCTTTTTTAATAAATTCCACTGCAATACCATCCAAACCTGCTGCCTTGCCGGCTTTCATCTTCCGCAAAGCTTTTACTACCTCTTCTCTGTTTACCAAATCATTTTCCCTAACCCTCTCACTTTGCACACCACCTCGACCCAAACACCCTATATCTGCCACTCTGTCATCAGACACATTCAACAAACCTTCAAAATACTCATTCCATCTCCTTCTCACATCACCACTACTTGTTATCACCTCCCCATTTACGCCCTTCACTGAAGTTCCCATTTGCTCCCTTGTCTTACGCACCCTATTTACCTCCTTCCAGAACATCTTTTTATTCTCCCTAAAATTTACTGATAGTCTCTCACCCCAACTCTCATTTGCCCTTTTTTTCACCTCTTGCACCTTTCTCTTGACCTCCTGTCTCTTTCTTTTATACTTCTCCCACTCAATTGCATTTTTTCCCTGCAAAAATCGTCCAAATGCCTCTCTCTTCTCTTTCACTAATACTCTTACTTCTTCATATATATATATATATATATATATATATATATATATATATATATATATATATATATATATATATATATATATCAAATACTTTCCACGCATTCCTCACGTGTCGTAGAAGGCGACTAAAGGGGACGGGAGCGGGGGGCCAGAAACCCTCCCCTCCTTGTATTTTAACTTTCTAAAAGGGGAAACAGAAGAAGGAGTCATGCAAGGAGTGCTCATCCTCCTCGAAGGCTCAGATTGGGGTGTCTAAATGTGTGTGGATGTAACCAAGATGAGAAAAAAGGAGAGATAGGTAGTATGTTTGAGGAAAGGAACCTCGATGTTTTGGCTCTGAGTGAAACGAAGCTAAAGGGTAAAGGGGAAGAGTGGTTTGGGAATGTCTTGGGAGTAAAGTCAGGGGTTAGGGAGAGGACAAGAGCAAGGGAAGGAGTAGCATTTCTCCTGAATCAGGAGTTGTGGGAGTATGTGATAGAATATAAGAAAGTGAATTCTCGATTGATATGGGTAAAACTGAAAGTTGATGGAGAGAGATGGGTGATTATTGGTGCATATGCGCCTGGGCATGAGAAGAGGGATCATGTGGGGCAGGTGTTTTGGGAGCAGCTGAGTGAGTGTGTTGGTGGTTTTGATGCGTGAGACCGGGTTGTGGTGGTGGGTGATTTGAATGCAAAGGTGAGTGGTGTGGCAGTTGGGGGAATGGTTGGTGTACATGGGGTGTTCAGTGTTGTGGGTGGAAATGGTGAGGGGCTTGTGGATTTATGTGCTGGGGGGGGACTGGTGATTGGGAATACCTGGTTTGGAAGGCGAGATATACATAAGTATACGTATGTGAGTAGGAGAGATGGCCAGAGAGCGTTATTGGATTGCGTGTTAATTGTTAGACGCACGAAGGAGAGACTTTTGGATGTTGATGTGCTGAGGGGTGCAACTGGAGGGATGTCTGATCATTATCTTGTGGAGGCAGGGGTGAAGATTTTGTGGGGGTTTTCAGAAAAGAAGAGTGAATGGTGGGGTGAAGAGAGTGGTGAGAGTAAGTGAGCTTGGGAAGGAGAATTGTATGAGGAAGTACCAGGAGAGACTGAGTACAGAATGGAAAAAGGTGAGAACGAAGGAGGTGAGGGGAGTGGGGGAGGAGTGGGATGTATTTAGGGAAGCAGTGATGGCTTGCGCAAGGGATGCTTGTGGCATGAGAAGCATGGGAGGTGGGTTGATTGGAAGAGGTGGTGAGTGGTGGAATGAAGAAGTAAGATTATTAGTGAAAGAGAAGAGAGAGGCATTTGAACGATTTTTGCAGGGAAAAAATGCAAATGAGTGGGAGAGGTATAAAAGAGAGAAGCGGGAGGTCGAGAGAAAGGTGCAGGAGGTGAAAAGGAGGGCAAATGAGGGTTGGGGTGAGAGAGTATCATTAAATTTCAGGGAGAATAAAAAGATGTTTTGGAAGGAGGTAAATAAAGTACGTAACACAAGGGAGCAAATGGGAACTTCAGTGAAGGGGGCAAATGGGGAGGTGATAACAAGTAGTGGTGATGTGAGAAGGAGATGGAGTGAGTATTTTGAAGGTTTGTTGAATGTGTTTGATGATATAGTGGCAGATGTGGGGTGTCTTGGTCGAGGTGGTGTGCAAAGTGAGAGGGTTAGGGAAAATGATTTGGTAAATAGAGAAGAGGTAGTAAAAGCTTTACGGAAGATGAAAGCCGGCAAAGCAGCAGGTTTGGATGGCATTGCAGTGGAATTTATTAAAAAAGGGGGTGACTGTATTGTTGACTGGTTGGTAAGGTTATTTAATGTATGTATGATTCATGGAGAGGTGCCTGAGGATTGGCGGAATGCGTGCATAGTGCCACTGTACAAAGGCAAAAGGGATAAGAGTGAGTGCTCAAATTACATAGGTATAAGTTTGTTGAGTATTCCTGGTAAGTTATATGGGAGGGTGTTGATTGAGAGGGTGAAGGCATGTGCAGGGCGTCAGATTGGGGAGGAGCAGTGTGGTTTCAGAAGTGGTGGAGGATGTGTGGATCGGGTGTTTGCTTTGAAGAGTGTATGCGAGAAATACTTAGAAAAACAAATGGATTTGTATGTAGCATTTATGGATCTGGAGAAGGCATATGACAGAGTTGATAGAGATGCTCTGTGGAGGGTATTAAGAATATATGGTGTGGGAGGCAAGTTGTTAGAAGCAGTGAAAAGTTTTTATCGAGGATGTAAGGCATGTGTTCGTGTAGGAAGAGAGGAAAGTGATTGGTTCTCAGTGAATGTAGGTTTGCGGCAGGGGTGTGTGATGTCTCCATGGTTGTTTAATTTGTTTATGGATGGGATTGTTAGGGAGGTGAATGCAAGAGTTTTGGAAAGAGGGGCAAATATGCAGTCTGTTGTGGATGAGAGAGCTTGGGAAGTGTCAGTTGTTGTTCACTGATGATACAGCGCTGGTGGCTGATTCATGTAAGAAACTGCAGAAGCTGGTGACTGAGTTTGGTAAAGTGTGTGAAAGAAGAAAGTTAAGAGTAAATGTGAATAAGAGCAAAGTTATTAGGTACAGTAGGGTTGAGGGCCAAGTAGATTGGGAGGTAAGTTTGAATGGAGAAAAGCTGGAGGAAGTGAAGTGTTTTAGATATCTGGGAGTGGATCTGGCAGCGGATGGAACCATGGAAGCGGAAGTGAATCATAGGGTGGGGGAAGGGGCGAAAATTCTGGGAGCCTTGAAGAATGTTTGGAAGTCGAGAACATTATCTCGGAAAGCAAAAATGGGTATGTTTGAAGGAATAGTGGTTCCAACAATGTTGTATGGTTGTGAGGCATGGGTTATGGATAGAGTTGTGCGCAGGAGGGTGGATGTGCTGGAAATGAGATGTTTGAGGACAATACGTGGTGTGAGGTGGTTTGATCGAGTAAGCAATGTAAGGGTGAGAGAGATGTGTGGAAATAAAAAGAGTGTGGTTGAGAGAGCAGAAGAGGGTGTTTTGAAATGGTTTGGTCACATGGAGAGAATGAGTGGGGAAAGATTGACCAAGAGGATATATGTGTCAGAGGTGGAGGGAACGTGGAGAAGTGGGAGACCAAATTGGAGGTGGAAAGATGAAGTGAAAAAGATTTTGAGTGATCGGGGTCTGAACATGCAGGAGGGTGAAAGGCGTGCAAGGAATAGAGTGAATTGGAACGATGTGGTATACCGGGGTCGACGTGCTGTCAATGGATTGAACCAGGGCATGTGAAGCGTCTGGGGTAAACCATGCAAAGTGTGTTGGGCCTGGATGTGGAAAGGGAGCAGTGGTTTCGGTGTATTATTATATGACAGCTAGAGACTGAGTGTGAACGAATGGGGCCTTTGGTGTTTTTCCTAGCACTACCTCGCACACATGAGGGGGGAGGGGGTTGTTATTCCATGTGTGGCGAGGTGGCGATGGGAACAAATAAAGGCAGACAGTATGAATTATGTACATGTGTATATATGTATATGTCTGTGTGTGTATATATATGTGTACATTGAGATGTATAGGTATGTATATTGTGCATGGGTGGACATGTATGTATGTACATGTGTATGTGGGCGGGTTGGCCCATTCTTTCGTCTGTTTCCTTGCGCTACCTCGCTAACGCGGGAGACAGCGACAAAGCAAAATAATATAAAATAATAATATATATATATATATATATATATATATATATTTTTTTTTTTTTTTTTTTTTTAATACTTTGTCGCTGTCTCCCGCGTTTGCGAGGTAGCGCAAGGAAACAGACGAAAGAAATGGCCCAACCCCCCCCCCATACACATGTACATACACACGTCCACACACACAAATATACATACCTACACAGCTTTCCATGGTTTACCCCAGACGCTTCACATGCCTTGATTCAATCCACTGACAGCACGTCAACCCCTGTATACCACATCGCTCCAATTCACTCTATTCCTTGCCCTCCTTTCACCCTCCTGCATGTTCAGGCCCCGATCACACAAAATCTTTTTCACTCCATCTTTCCACCTCCAATTTGGTCTCCCTCTTCTCCTCGTTCCCTCCACCTCCGACACATATATCCTCTTGGTCAATCTTTCCTCACTCATTCTCTCCATGTGCCCAAACCATTTCAAAACACCCTCTTCTGCTCTCTCAACCACGCTCTTTTTATTTCCACACATATATATATATATATATATATATATATATATATATGTTTTGGCTCTGAGAGAAACGAAGCTCAAGGGTAAAGGGGAAGAGTGGCTTGGGAAGGTCTTGGGAGTAAAGTCAAGGGCTGGTGAGAGAACAAGAGAAAAGGAGTAGTACTACTCCTGAAACAGGAGTTGTGGGAGTATGTGATAGAGTGTAAGAAAGAAAACTCTACATTGATATGGGTAAAACTGAAAGTGGATGGAGAGAGATGGGTGAATATTGGTGCCTCAGCACCTGGTCATGAGAAGAAAGATCATGAGAGGCAAGTGCTTTGGGAACAGCTGAGTTGAATGTGATGGTGAGTAATGTGGCCGCTGAGGGAATAACTGGTGTACATGGGGTGTTCAGTGTTGTAAATGGAAATGGTGAAGAGCTTGTAGATTTGTGTGCTGAAAAATCTACATCATCAGGGGAGACACAAGAGAGGAATATAACAGTCAGTTGATATACATCGAAGAGACGAAGCTAGGACGCCATTTGGTAAACATGAAGGTGCGCGTTCATATAAAGTGACACTTTATTCGTATACGTAAGTATACGAATGCAAGTAGGAGACATGGCCAGAGAGCTTTATTGGATTATGTGTTAATTGATAGGCGCGTGAAAGAAAGACTTCCTATGAGTCCACGAGGAAAATGAAACACGAAAAGTTCCCAAGTGCACTTTCGTGTAATAATCACATCATCAGGGGAGACACAAGAGAGGAATATAACAGTCAGTTGATATACATCAAAGAGACGAAGCTAGGATGCCATTTGGTAAACATGAAGGTGCGCGTTCATATACACTTTATTCGTATACGTAAGTATACGAATGTAAGTAGGAGACATGGCCAGAGAGCTTCATTGGATTATGTGTTAATTGATAGGCGCGTGAAAGAAAGACTTTTGGATGTTAATGTGCTGAGAGGTGCAACTGGAGGGATGTCTGATCATTATCTTGTGGAGGCGAAGGTGAAGATTTGTAGAGGTTTTCAGAAAAGAAGAGAGAATGTTGGGGTGAAGAGAGTGGTGAAAGCAAGTGAGCTTGGGAAGGAGACTTGTGTGAGGGAGTACCAGGAGAGACTGAGTGCAGAATTGAAAAAGGATAGAGCAAAGGACGTAAGGGGAGTGGGGGAGGAATGGGATGTATATAGGAAAGCAGTGATGGCATGTGCAAAAGATGCTTGTGGCATGAGATGCAATGGAGGTGGGAAGATAAGAAAGGGTAGTGAGTGGTGGGATGAAGAAGTAAGATTATTAGTGAAAGAGAAGAGAGAGGCATTTGGACGATTTTTGCAAAGAAACTGCAAATGACTGGGAGATGCATAAAAGAAAGAGGCAAGAGGTCAAGACAAAGGTGCAAGAGGTGAAAAAGAGGGCAAATAAGAGTTGGGGTGAGAAAGTATCATTAAATTTTAGGGAGAACAAAAAGATGTTTTGGAAGGAGGTAAATAAAGTACGTAAGACACGAGAACAAATGGGAACATCAGTGAAGGGGGCTAATGGGGAGGTAATAACAAGTAGTGGTGATGTGAGAAGATGGCATGAGGATCTTGAAGGTTTGTTGAATGTGTTTGATGATAAGAGTGGCAAATATAGGGTGTTCTGGTCGAGGTGGTGTGCGAAGTGGGAAGATCAGGGAGAATGATTTGGTAAACAGATAAGAGGTAGTGAAAGCTTTGCAGAAGATGAAAGCCGGCAAGGCGGTGGATTTGGAAGGAATTGCAGTGGAATTTATTAAAAAAAAGGGGGTGACTGTGCTATTGACTGGTGGGTGAGAAGTGCCTGGGGATTGGCAGAATGCATGCATAGTGCCACTGTACAAAGGCAAAGGGGATAGAGGTGAGTGTTCAAATTACAGGGGTATAAGTCTGTTGAGTATTCAGGGAAATTATCTGGGAGGGTATTGATTGAAAGGGTCTAGGCATGTACAGAGCACCAGATTGGGGAGGAGCAGTGTGGTTTCAGAAGTGGTAGAGGATGTGTGGATCAGGTGTTTGCTTTGAAGAATGTATGTGAGAAATACTTGGAAAAGCAGGTGGATCTGTATGTAGTATTTGTGGATCTGGAGAAGGCATATGATAGAGTTGACAGAGATGCTCTCTGGAAGGTATTAAGAATATATGGCATAGGAGGTAAATTGCTAGAAACAATGAAAAGTTTTTATCAAGGATGTAAGGCAGGTGTACGAGTAGGAAGAGAGGAAAGTGGGTGGTTCCCAGTGAATGTCAGTTGCTTCAGAGATGAGTGATGTCTCCATGGTTGATTAATTTGCTCATGGATGGGGTTGTTAAGGAGGTGAATGCAAGAGTTTTGTAAAGATGGGCAAGTATGCAGTCTGTTGTGGATGAGAGGGTTTGGGAAGTGAGTCAGTTGTTGTTTGTTGATGATACAGCACTGGTGGCTGACTCGGGTGAGAAACTGCAGAAGTTGGTGACCGAGTTTGGTAAAGTGTGTGAAAGACAAAAGCTGAGAGTATATGTGAATAAGAGTAAGGTTATTAGGTTCAGTAGGGTAGAGGGAGAAGTAAATAGGGAGGTAGGTTTGAATGGAGAAAAACTGGAGGAAGTGAAGTGTTTTAGATATCTGGAAGTGGATGTGGCAGCGGATGGTACCATGGAAGCGGAAGTGAGTCACAGGGTGGGGGAGGGGGCAAAAGTTCTGGGAGCATTGAAGAATGTGTGGAAGGCGAGAACATTATCTTGGAGAGCAAAAATGGGTATGTTTGAAGGAATAGTGGGTCCAACAATGTTATATGGTTGCAAGGCATGGGTTATAGATAAGCTGGAAATGAGATGTATGAGGACAATATGTGGTGTGAGGTGGTTTGATCAAGTAAGTAATAAAAGGGTAAGAGAGATGTTTGGTAATTAAAAGAGTGTGGTTGAGAGAGCAGAAGGTGTGTTGAAATGGTTTGGTCGAATGGAGAGAATGAGTAAGGAAAGATTGACAAAGAGGATATACGTGTCAGAGGTGGAGGGAATGAGGAGAAGTGGGACACCAAATTGGAGGTGGAAGGATGGAGTGAAAAAGATTTTGAGCGATCGGTGCCTGACCACACAGGAGGGTGAAATTCGAGCACTGAACAGAGTGAATTGGAACAATGTGGTATAGTGGGGTCGACATGCTGTCAATTGATTGAACTAGGGCATGTGAAGCGTCTAGGGTAAACCATGGAAGGTTTTCTGGGGACTGGATGTGGAAAAGGAACTGTGGTTTCAGTGCATTACCCATGACAGCTAGAGACCGAGTGTGAATGAATGTAGCCTTTGTTATCTTTTCCGAGCATTACCTTGCAAGCCTTTGGGGTAGGGGAGCTGTTTTTCATGTATGGCGGGGTGGAAATGGGAATGGAAGAAGGCAGCAAGTATGAATATGTACATGTGTGTATATGTATATGTCTGTGTATGTACATGTATGTATACATTGAAATGTATAGGTAGGTATATGTGCGTGTTTGGGCGTCTATGAATATACATGTGTATTTGGGTGGGTTGGGCCATTCTTTCGTCTGTTTCCTTGCCGGGAGTGCTCACCCTCCTCAAAGGCTCAAATTGGGGTGTCTAAATGTGTGTGGATGTAACCAAGATGAAAAAAAAGGAGCAATAGGTAGCATGTTTGAGGAAAGGAACTTGGATGTTTTGGCTCTGAGTGAAACGAAGCTCAAGGGTAAAGGGGAAGAGTCGGTTGGTAAAGTCTTGGGAGTAAAGTCAAGGGTTGGTGAGAGGACAAGAGCAAAGGAAGGACTAGTGCTACTGAAGCAGGAGTTGTGGTAGTATGCAACAGAGTGTAAGAAAGTAAACTCTAGATTGGTATGTGTAAAACTAAAAGTGGATGGAGAGAGATGGGTGATTATTGGTGCCTATGCACCTGGTCATGAAAAGAAAGATCATAAGAGGCAAGTGTTTTGGGAGCAACTGAGTGAGTGTGTTAGCAGCTTTGATGCACAAGACCAGGTTATAGTGATGGGTAATTTGAATGCAAAGGTGAGTAATGGCAGTTGAGGGTATAACTGGTGTACATGGGGTGTTCAGTGTTGTAAATGGAAATAGCAAAGAGCTTGTAGATTTGTGTGCTGACAAAGGACTGGTGATTAAGAATACCTGCTTTAAAAAGAGAGATATGCATAAGTATACGTATATAGCCAGGAGAGATGGCCAGAGAGCATTATTGGACTGTTCTAATTAGTAGGCATGTGAAAGAGACTTTTGGATGCTAATGTGATGAGAGGGGCAACTGGAGGAATGTCTGATCATTATCTTGGTGGAGGCGAAGGTGAAGATTTGTAGAGGTTTTCAGAAGAGAGAATGTTGGGATGAAGAAAGCGGTGAGAGTAGGTGAGCTCCGAAAGGAGACTTGTGTGAGGAATTACCAGGAGAGATTGAATGCAGAATGGAAAAAGGTGAGAGCAAATGATGAAAGGGGAGTAGGGGAGGAATGGGATGTATTTAGGGAAGCAGTGATGGCTTGTGCAAAAGATTCCTATGGCATGAGAAAGGGGGAGGCGGGCAGATTAGAAAGAGAGTTGGGGTGAAGAGAGTATCATTAAATTTTGGGTAGAATAAGATGTTTTGGAAGGAGGTAAATAAAGTGCGTAAAACGATAACAAATGAGAACATTGGTGAAGGGGGCTAATGGGGAGGTAATCCAAGTAGTGGTGAAGTGAGAAGATGGAGTGAGTATTTTGAAGGTTTGATGAATGTGTTTGATAATAGAGTGGTAGATATAGGGTGTTTAGGTCGAGGTGGTGTGCTAAGTAAGAGGGTCAGGGAGAATGGTTTGATAAAGAGAGAAGAGGTAGTGAAGGCTTTGCAGAAGATGAAAGCTGGCAAGGTGGTGGGTTTGGATGGTAATGCAGTGGAATCTAATAAAAAAAGGAGTGACTTGTGTTGTTGAATGGTTGGTGAGAATATTCAAAGTATGTATGGTTCACAGTGAAGTGCCTGAGGATTGGCGGAATGTATAGATAGTGCCAATGTATAAAGGGAAAGGGGGGTAATGGTGAGTGTTCAAATCACAGAGGTATAAGTTTGTTGAGTATCCCTGGGAAATTATATGGGAGGGTACTGATTGAAAGGGTGAAGGCATGTACAGAGCATCAGACTGGGGAAGAGCAGTGTGGTTTCAGAAGTGGTAGAGAATGTGTGGATCGGGTGTTTGCTTCGAAGAATGTATGTGAGAAATACTTAGAAAAACAAATGGATTTGTATGTAGCATTTATGGATCTGGAGAAGGCATATGATAGAGTTGATAGAGATGCTCTGTGGAAGGTCTTAAGAGTATATGGTGTGGGAGTTTTTTTTTTTTTTTTTTTTTTTCTGTCTCCCGCGTTTGCGAGGTAGCGCAAGGAAACAGACGAAAGAAATGGCCCAACCCACCCCCATACACATGTATATACATACGTCCACACACGCAAATATACATACCTACACAGCTTTCCATGGTTTACCCCAGACACTTCACATGCCTTGATTCAATCCACTGACAGCACGTCAACCCCGGTATACCACATCACTCCAATTCACTCTATTCCTTGCCCTCCTTTCACCCTCCTGCATGTTCAGGCCCCGATCACACAAAATCTTTTTCACTCCATCTTTCCACCTCCAATTTGGTCTCCCTCTTCTCCTCGTTCCCTCCACCTCCGACACATATATTCTCTTGGTCAATCTTTCCTCACTCATTCTCTCCATGTGCCCAAACCATTTCAAAACACCCTCTTCTGCTCTCTCAACCACGCTCTTTTTATTTCCACACATCTCTCTTACCCTTACGTTACTTACTCGATCAAACCACCTCACACCACACACTGTCCTCAAACATCTCATTTCCAGCACATCCATCCTCCTGCGCACAACTCTATCCATAGCCCACGCCTCGCAACCATACAACATTGTTGGAACCACTATTCCTTCAAACATACCCATTTTTGCTTTCCGAGATAATGTTCTCGACTTCCACACATTCCTCAAGGCTCCCAGAATTTTCGTCCCCTCCCCCACCCTATGATCCACTTCCGCTTCCATGGTTCCATCCGCTGCCAGATCCACTCCCAGATATCTAAAACACTTCACTTCCTCCAGTTTTTCTCCATTCAAACTCACCTCCCAATTGACTTGACCCTCAACCCTACTGTACCTAATAACCTTGCTCTTATTCACATTTACTCTTAACTTTCTTCTTTCACACACTTTACCAAACTCAGTCACCAGCTTCTGCAGTTTCTCACATGAATCAGCCACCAGCGCTGTATCATCAGCGAACAACAACTGACTCACTTCCCAAGCTCTCTCATCCCCAACAGACTTCATACTTGCCCCTCTTTCCAAAACTCTTGCATTCACCTCCCTAACAACCCCATCCATAAACAAATTAAACAACCATGGAGACATCACACACCCCTGCCGCAAACCTACATTCACTGAGAACCAATCACTTTCCTCTCTTCCTACACGAACACATGCCTTACATCCTCGATAAAAACTTTTCACTGCTTCTAACAACTTTCCTCCCACACCATATATTCTTAATACCTTCCACAGAGCATCTCTATCAACTCTATCATATGCCTTCTCCAGATCCATAAATGCTACATACAAATCCATTTGCTTTTCTAAGTATTTCTCACATACATTCTTCAAAGCAAACACCTGATCCACACATCCTCTACCACTTCTGAAACCACATTGCTCTTCCCCAATCTGATGCTCTGTACATGCCTTCACCCTCTCAATCAATATCCTCCCATATAATTTACCAGGAATACTCAACAAACTTATACCTCTGTAATTTGAGCACTCACTCTTATCCCCTTTGCCTTTGTACAATGGCACGATGCACGCATTCCACCAATCCTCAGGCACCTCACCATGAGTCATACATACATTAAATAACCTTACCAACCAGTCAACAATACAGTCACCCCCTTTTTTAATAAATTTCACTGCAATACCATCCAAACCTGCTGCCTTGCCGGCTTTCATCTTCCGCAAAGCTTTTACTACCTCTTCTCTGTTTACCAAATCATTTTCCCTAACCCTCTCACTTTGCACACCACCTCGACCAAAACACCCTATATCTGCCACTCTATCATCAAACACATTCAACAAACCTTCAAAATACTCACTACATCTCCCTCTCACATCACCACTACTTGTTATCACCTCCCCATTTGCGCCCTTCACTGAAGTTCCCATTTGCTCCCTTGTCTTACGCACTTTATTTACCTCCTTCCAGAGCATCTTTTTATTCTCCCTAAAATTTAATGATACTCTCTCACCCCAACTCTCATTTGCCCTTTTTTTCACCTCTTGCACCTTTCTCTTGACCTCCTGTCTCTTTCTTTTATACATCTCCCACTCAATTTCATTTTTTCCCTGCAACAATCGTCCAAATGCCTCTCTCTTCTCTTTCACTAATACTCTTACTTCTTCATCCCACAACTCACTACCCTTTCTAATCAACCCACCTCCCACTCTTCTCATGCCACAAGCATCTTTTCCGCAATCCATCACTGATTCCCTAAATACATCCCATTCCTCCCCCACTCCCCTTACTTCCATTGTTCTCACGTTGGGAGGTAAGTTGCTAAAAGCAGTGAAAAGTTTTTATTGAGGATGTAAGGTATGTGTACAAGCAGGAAGAGAGGAAAATGATTGGTTTCCAGTGAATGTCGGTTTGCGGCAGGGGTGCATGATGTCTCTATGGTTGTTCAATTTGTTTATGGATGCGGTTGGTAAGGAGGTGAATGCAAGAGTTTTGGAGAGAGGGGCAAGTATGCAGTCTGTTGTGGATGAGAGCGTTTGGGAAGCAAGTCAGTTGTTGTTCGCTGATGATACAGTGCTGGTGGCTGATTCAGGTGAGAAACTGCAGAAGCTGGTGACTGAGTTTGGTAAAGTGTTTGAAAGAAGAAAGCTGAGAGTAAATGGGAATAGGAGCAAGGTTATTAGGTTCAGTAGGGTTGAGGGACAAGTCAACTGGGAAAATGATTTGGTAAACAGAGAAGAAGTAGTAAAAGCTTTGCGGAAGATGAAAGCCGGCAAGGCAGCAGGTTTGGATGGTATTGCAGTGGAATTTATTAAAAAAGGGGGGTGACTGTATTATTGACTGGTTGGTAAGGTTATTCAATGTATGTATGACTCATGGTGAGGTGCCTGAGGAGTGGCAGAATGCGTGCATAGTGCCATTGTACAAAGGCAAAGGGGATAAGAGTGAGTGCTCAAATTACAGAGATATAAGTTTGTTGAGTATTCCTGGTAAATTATATGGGAGGGTATTGATTGAGAGGGTGAAGGCATGTACAGAGCATCAGATTGGGGAAGAGCAATGTGGTTTCAGAGGTGGGAGAGGATGTGTGGATCAGGTGTTTGCTTTGAAGAATGTATGTGAGAAATACTTAGAAAAGCAAATGGATTTTTATGTAGCATTTATGGATCTGGAGAAGGCATATGATAGAGTTGATAGAGATGCTCTATGGAAGGTATTAAGAATATATGGTGTGGGAGGCAAGTTGTTAGAAGCAGTGAAAAGTTTTTATCGAGGATGTAAGGCATGTGTACGTGTAGGAAGAGAGGAAAGTGATTGGTTCTCAGTGAATGTAGGTTTGCGGCAGGAGTGTGTGATGTCTCCATGGTTGTTTAATTTGTTTATGGATGGGGTTGTTAGGGAGGTGAATGTAAGAGTTTTGGAAAGAGGGGCAAGTATGCAGTCTGTTGGGGATGAGAGAGCTTGGGAAGTGAGTCAGTTGTTGTTCGCTGATGATACAGCGCTGGTGGCTGATTCATGTGAGAAACTGCAGAAGCTGGTGACTGAGTTTGGTAAAGTATGTAAAAGAAGAAAGTTAAGAGTAAATGTGAATAAGAGCAAGGTAATTAGGTACAGGAGGGTTGAGGGTCAAATCAATTGGGAGGTAAGTTTGAATGGAGAAAAACTGGAGGAAGTAAAGTGTTTTAGATATCTGGCAGCGGATGGAACCATGGAAGCGGAAGTGAATCATAGGGTGGGGGAGGGGGCGAAAATCCTGGGAGCTTTGAGGAATGTGTGGAAGTCGAGAACATTATCTCGGAAAAATGAGTATGTTTGAAGGAATAGTGGTTCCAACAATGTTGTATGGTTGCGAGGCGTGGGATATGGATAGAGTTGTGCGCAGGAGGATGGATGTGCTGGAAATGAGATGTTTGAGGACAATGTGTGGTGTGAGGTGGTTTGATCGAGTAAGTAACGTAAGGGTAAGAGAGATGTGTGGAAATAAAAAGAGCGTGGTTGAGAGAGCAGAAGAATGTGTTTTGAAATGGTTTGGGCACATGGAGAGAATGAGTGAGGAAAGATTGACCAAGAGGATATATGTGTCGGAGGTGGAGGGAACAAGGAGAAGTGGGAGACCAAATTGGAGGTGGAAAGATGGAGTGAAAAAGATTTTGTGTGATCGGGGCCAGAACATGCAGGAGGGTGAAAGGAGGGCGAAGAATAGAGGGAATTGGATCAATGTGGTATACCGGGGTTGACGTGCTGTCAGTGGATTGAATCAGGGCATGTGAAGCATCTGGGGTAAACCATGGAAAGCTGTGTAGGTATGTATATTTGCGTGTGTGGACGTATGTATATACAAGTGTATGGGGGTGGGCTGGGCCATTTCTTTCGTCTGTTTCCTTGCGCTACCTCGCAAACACGGGAGACAGTGGCAAAAAAAAAAAAAATATATATATATTTCTTTTCTTTCTTTCAAACTATTCGCCATTTCCCCTCGTCAGCGAGGTAGCGCCAAGAACAGAGGACTGGGCCTTTGAGGGAATATCCTCACCTGGCCCCCTTCTCTGTTCCTTCTTTTGGAAAAAAAAAAAAAAAAAAAAAAAATTACTTCCCACACATTCCTCATGTATCGTAGAAGGCGACTAAAGGGGACGGGAGTGGGGAACTAGAAACCCTCCCCTCCTTGTATTTTAACTTTCTAAAAGGGGAAACAGAAGAAGGAGTCACGCAGGGAGTGCTCATCCTCCTCGAAGGCTCAGATTGGGGTGTCTAAATGTGTGTGGATGTAACCAAGATGAGAATAAAGGAGAGATAGGTAGTATGTTTGAGGAAAGGAACCTGGATGATTTGGCTCTGAGTGAAACGAAGCTCAAGGGTAAAGGGGAAGAGTGGTTTGGGAAGGTCTTGGGAGTAAAGTCAGGGGTTAGTGAGAGGACAAGAGCAAGGGAAGGAGTAGCACTACTCCTGAAACAGGAGTGGTGGGAGTATGTGATAGAGTGTAAGAAAGTAAACTCTAGATTGATATGGGTAAAACTGAAAGCTGATGGAGAGAGATGGGTGATTATTGGTGCATATGCACCTGGGCATGAGAAGAAAGATCATGAGAGGCAAGTGTTTTGGGAGCAGCTGAATGAGTGTGTTAGTGGTTTTGATGCACAAGACCGGGTTATAGTGATGGGTAATTTGAATGCAAAGGTGAGTAATGTGGCAGTTGAGGGAATAATTGGTATACATGGGGTGTTCAGTGTTGTAAATGGAAATGGTGAAGAGCTTGTAGATTTATGTGCTGAAAAAGGACTGGTGATTGGGAATACCTGGTTTGAAAAGAGAGATATGCATAAGTATGTAAGTAGGAAAGATGGCCAGAGAGCGTTATTGGATTATGTGTTAATTCATAGGTGCGCGAAAGAGAGACTTTTGGATGTTAATGTGCTGAGAGATGCAACTGGAGGGATGTCTGATCATTATCTTGTGGAGGCGAAGGTGAAGATTTGTAGAAGTTTTCAAAAAAGAAGAGAAAATGTTGAGGTGAAGAGAATGGTGAGAGTAAGTGAGCTTGGGAAGGAGACATGTGTGAGGGAGTACCAGGAGAGACTGAGTACAAAATGGAAAAAGGTGAGAACAATCGAGGTAAGGGGAGTGGGGGAGGAAATGGGATGTATTTAGGGAAGCAGTGATGGATTGCGCAAAAGATGCTTGTGGCATGAGAAGCGTGGGAGGTGGGCAGATAAGAAAGGGTAGTGAGTGGTAGGATGAAGAAGTAAGATTATTAGTGAAAGAGAAGAGAGAGGCATTTGGACGATTTTTGCAGGGGAATAACGCAAATGAGTGGGAGATGTAGAAAAGAAAGAGGCAGGAGGTAAGGAGAAAGGTGCAAGAGGTGAAAAAGAGGGCAAATGAGAGATGGGGTGAGGGAGTATCATTAAATTTTAAGGAGAATAAAAAGATGTTTTGGCAGGAGGTAAATAAAGTGCGTAAGACAAGGGAACAAGTGGGAACTTCAGTGAAGGGGGCTAATGGGGAGGTGATAACAAGTAGTGGTGATGTGAGAAGGAGATGGAGTGAATATTTTGAAGGTTTGTTGAATGTGTTTGATGATAGAGTGGCAGATATAGGGTATTTTAGTCGAGGTGGTATGCAAAGTGAGAGGGTTAGGGAAAATGATTTGGTAAACAGAGAAGAGGTAGTAAAAGCTTTGCGGAAGATGAAAGCCGGCAAGGCAGCGGGTTTGGATGGTATTGCAGTGGAATTTATTAAAAAAAGGGGGTGACTGTATTGCTGACTGGTTGGTAAGGTTATCTAATCTATGTACGATTCATGGTGAGGTGCCTGAGGATTGGCGGAATGCTTGCATAGTGCCGTTGTACAAAGGCAAAGGGGATAAGAGTGAGTGCTCAAATTACAGAGGTATAAGTTTGTTGAGTATTCCTGGGAAATTATATGGGAGGGTATTGATTGAGAGGGTGAAGGCATGTACAGAGCATCAGATTGGGGAAGAGCAGTGTGTTTCAGAAGTGGTAGAGGATGTGTGGATCAGGTGTTTGCTTCGAAGAATGTATGTGAGAAATACTTAGAAAACAAATGGATTTGTATGTAGCATTTATGGATCTGGAGAAGGCATATGATAGAGTTGATAGAGATGCTCTGTGGAAGGTCTTAAGAGTATATGGTGTGGGAGTTTTTTTTTTTTTTTTTTTTTTTTCTGTCTCCCGCGTTTGCGAGGTAGCGCAAGGAAACAGACGAAAGAAATGGCCCAACCCCCCCCATACACATGTATATACATACGTCCACACACGCAAATATACATACCTACACAGCTTTCCATGGTTTACCCCAGACACTTCACATGCCTTGATTCAATCCACTGACAGCACGTCAACCCCGTATACCACATCACTCCAATTCACTCTATTCCTTGCCCTCCTTTCACCCTCCTGCATGTTCAGGCCCGATCACACAAAATCTTTTTCACTCCATCTTTCCACCTCCAATTTGGTCTCCCTCTTCTCCTCGTTCCCTCCACCTCCGACACATATATTCTCTTGGTCAATCTTTCCTCACTCATTCTCTCCATGTGCCAAACCATTTCAAAAACACCCTCTTCTGCTCTCTCAACCACGCTCTTTTTTATTTCCACACATCTCTCTTACCCTTACGTTACTTACTCGATCAAACCACCTCACACCACACACTGTCCTCAAACATCTCATTTCCAGCACATCCATCCTCCTGCGCACAACTCTATCCATAGCCCACGCCTCGCAACCATACAACATTGTTGGAACCACTATTCCTTCAAACTTACCCATTTTTGCTTTCGAGATATGTTCTCGACTTCCACACATTCCTCAAGGCTCCCAGAATTTTTCGTCCCCTCCCCCCCCATATGATCCACTTCCGCTTCCATGGTTCCATCCGCTGCCAGATCCACTCCAGATATCTAAAACACTTCACTTCCTCCAGTTTTTCTCCATTCAAACTCACCTCCCAATTGACTTGACCCTCAAACCCTACTGTACCTAATAACCTTGCTCTTATTCACATTTACTCTTAACTTTCTTCTTTCACACACTTTACCAAACTCAGTCACCAGCTTCTGCAGTTTCTCACATGAATCAGCCACCAGCGCTGTATCATCAGCGAACAACAACTGACTCACTTCCCAAGCTCTCTCATCCCCAACAGACTTCATACTTGCCCCTCTTTCCAAAACTCTTGCATTCACCTCCCTAACAACCCCATCCATAAACAAATTAAACAACCATGGAGACATCACACACCCCTGCCGCAAACCTACATTCACTGAGAACCAATCACTTTCCTCTCTTCCTACACGAACACATGCCTTACATCCTCGATAAAAACTTTTCACTGCTTCTAACAACTTTCCTCCCACACCATATATTCTTAATACCTTCCACAGAGCATCTCTATCAACTCTATCATATGCCTTCTCCAGATCCATAAATGCTACATACAAATCCATTTGCTTTTCTAAGTATTTCTCACATACATTCTTCAAAGCAAACACCTGATCCACACATCCTCTACCACTTCTGAAACCACATTGCTCTTCCCCAATCTGATGCTCTGTACATGCCTTCACCCTCTCAATCAATATCCTCCCATATAATTTACCAGGAATACTCAACAAACTTATACCTCTGTAATTTGAGCACTCACTCTTATCCCCTTTGCCTTTGTACAATGGCACGATGCACGCATTCCACCAATCCTCAGGCACCTCACCATGAGTCATACATACATTAAATAACCTTACCAACCAGTCAACAATACAGTCACCCCCTTTTTTAATAAATTTCACTGCAATACCATCCAAACCTGCTGCCTTGCCGGCTTTCATCTTCCGCAAAGCTTTTACTACCTCTTCTCTGTTTACCAAATCATTTTCCCTAACCCTCTCACTTTGCACACCACCTCGACCAAAACACCCTATATCTGCCACTCTATCATCAAACACATTCAACAAACCTTCAAAATACTCACTACATCTCCCTCTCACATCACCACTACTTGTTATCACCTCCCCATTTGCGCCCTTCACTGAAGTTCCCATTTGCTCCCTTGTCTTACGCACTTTATTTACCTCCTTCCAGAGCATCTTTTTATTCTCCCTAAAATTTAATGATACTCTCTCACCCCAACTCTCATTTGCCCTTTTTTTCACCTCTTGCACCTTTCTCTTGACCTCCTGTCTCTTTCTTTTATACATCTCCCACTCAATTTCATTTTTTCCCTGCAACAATCGTCCAAATGCCTCTCTCTTCTCTTTCACTAATACTCTTACTTCTTCATCCCACAACTCACTACCCTTTCTAATCAACCCACCTCCCACTCTTCTCATGCCACAAGCATCTTTTCCGCAATCCATCACTGATTCCCTAAATACATCCCATTCCTCCCCCACTCCCCTTACTTCCATTGTTCTCACGTTGGGAGGTAAGTTGCTAAAAGCAGTGAAAAGTTTTTATTGAGGATGTAAGGTATGTGTACAAGCAGGAAGAGAGGAAAATGATTGGTTTCCAGTGAATGTCGGTTTGCGGCAGGGGTGCATGATGTCTCTATGGTTGTTCAATTTGTTTATGGATGCGGTTGGTAAGGAGGTGAATGCAAGAGTTTTGGAGAGAGGGGCAAGTATGCAGTCTGTTGTGGATGAGAGCGTTTGGGAAGCAAGTCAGTTGTTGTTCGCTGATGATACAGTGCTGGTGGCTGATTCAGGTGAGAAACTGCAGAAGCTGGTGACTGAGTTTGGTAAAGTGTTTGAAAGAAGAAAGCTGAGAGTAAATGGGAATAGGAGCAAGGTTATTAGGTTCAGTAGGGTTGAGGGACAAGTCAACTGGGAAAATGATTTGGTAAACAGAGAAGAAGTAGTAAAAGCTTTGCGGAAGATGAAAGCCGGCAAGGCAGCAGGTTTGGATGGTATTGCAGTGGAATTTATTAAAAAAGGGGGGTGACTGTATTATTGACTGGTTGGTAAGGTTATTCAATGTATGTATGACTCATGGTGAGGTGCCTGAGGAGTGGCAGAATGCGTGCATAGTGCCATTGTACAAAGGCAAAGGGGATAAGAGTGAGTGCTCAAATTACAGAGATATAAGTTTGTTGAGTATTCCTGGTAAATTATATGGGAGGGTATTGATTGAGAGGGTGAAGGCATGTACAGAGCATCAGATTGGGGAAGAGCAATGTGGTTTCAGAGGTGGGAGAGGATGTGTGGATCAGGTGTTTGCTTTGAAGAATGTATGTGAGAAATACTTAGAAAAGCAAATGGATTTTTATGTAGCATTTATGGATCTGGAGAAGGCATATGATAGAGTTGATAGAGATGCTCTATGGAAGGTATTAAGAATATATGGTGTGGGAGGCAAGTTGTTAGAAGCAGTGAAAAGTTTTTATCGAGGATGTAAGGCATGTGTACGTGTAGGAAGAGAGGAAAGTGATTGGTTCTCAGTGAATGTAGGTTTGCGGCAGGAGTGTGTGATGTCTCCATGGTTGTTTAATTTGTTTATGGATGGGGTTGTTAGGGAGGTGAATGTAAGAGTTTTGGAAAGAGGGGCAAGTATGCAGTCTGTTGGGGATGAGAGAGCTTGGGAAGTGAGTCAGTTGTTGTTCGCTGATGATACAGCGCTGGTGGCTGATTCATGTGAGAAACTGCAGAAGCTGGTGACTGAGTTTGGTAAAGTATGTAAAAGAAGAAAGTTAAGAGTAAATGTGAATAAGAGCAAGGTAATTAGGTACAGGAGGGTTGAGGGTCAAATCAATTGGGAGGTAAGTTTGAATGGAGAAAAACTGGAGGAAGTAAAGTGTTTTAGATATCTGGCAGCGGATGGAACCATGGAAGCGGAAGTGAATCATAGGGTGGGGGAGGGGGCGAAAATCCTGGGAGCTTTGAGGAATGTGTGGAAGTCGAGAACATTATCTCGGAAAAATGAGTATGTTTGAAGGAATAGTGGTTCCAACAATGTTGTATGGTTGCGAGGCGTGGGATATGGATAGAGTTGTGCGCAGGAGGATGGATGTGCTGGAAATGAGATGTTTGAGGACAATGTGTGGTGTGAGGTGGTTTGATCGAGTAAGTAACGTAAGGGTAAGAGAGATGTGTGGAAATAAAAAGAGCGTGGTTGAGAGAGCAGAAGAATGTGTTTTGAAATGGTTTGGGCACATGGAGAGAATGAGTGAGGAAAGATTGACCAAGAGGATATATGTGTCGGAGGTGGAGGGAACAAGGAGAAGTGGGAGACCAAATTGGAGGTGGAAAGATGGAGTGAAAAAGATTTTGTGTGATCGGGGCCAGAACATGCAGGAGGGTGAAAGGAGGGCGAAGAATAGAGGGAATTGGATCAATGTGGTATACCGGGGTTGACGTGCTGTCAGTGGATTGAATCAGGGCATGTGAAGCATCTGGGGTAAACCATGGAAAGCTGTGTAGGTATGTATATTTGCGTGTGTGGACGTATGTATATACAAGTGTATGGGGGTGGGCTGGGCCATTTCTTTCGTCTGTTTCCTTGCGCTACCTCGCAAACACGGGAGACAGTGGCAAAAAAAAAAAAAATATATATATATTTCTTTTCTTTCTTTCAAACTATTCGCCATTTCCCGCGTCAGCGAGGTAGCGCCAAGAACAGAGGACTGGGCCTTTGAGGGAATATCCTCACCTGGCCCCCTTCTCTGTTCCTTCTTTTGGAAAAAAAAAAAAAAAAAAAAAATTACTTCCCACACATTCCTCATGTATCGTAGAAGGCGACTAAAGGGGACGGGAGTGGGGAACTAGAAACCCTCCCCTCCTTGTATTTTAACTTTCTAAAAGGGGAAACAGAAGAAGGAGTCACGCAGGGAGTGCTCATCCTCCTCGAAGGCTCAGATTGGGGTGTCTAAATGTGTGTGGATGTAACCAAGATGAGAATAAAGGAGAGATAGGTAGTATGTTTGAGGAAAGGAACCTGGATGATTTGGCTCTGAGTGAAACGAAGCTCAAGGGTAAAGGGGAAGAGTGGTTTGGGAAGGTCTTGGGAGTAAAGTCAGGGGTTAGTGAGAGGACAAGAGCAAGGGAAGGAGTAGCACTACTCCTGAAACAGGAGTGGTGGGAGTATGTGATAGAGTGTAAGAAAGTAAACTCTAGATTGATATGGGTAAAACTGAAAGCTGATGGAGAGAGATGGGTGATTATTGGTGCATATGCACCTGGGCATGAGAAGAAAGATCATGAGAGGCAAGTGTTTTGGGAGCAGCTGAATGAGTGTGTTAGTGGTTTTGATGCACAAGACCGGGTTATAGTGATGGGTAATTTGAATGCAAAGGTGAGTAATGTGGCAGTTGAGGGAATAATTGGTATACATGGGGTGTTCAGTGTTGTAAATGGAAATGGTGAAGAGCTTGTAGATTTATGTGCTGAAAAAGGACTGGTGATTGGGAATACCTGGTTTGAAAAGAGAGATATGCATAAGTATGTAAGTAGGAAAGATGGCCAGAGAGCGTTATTGGATTATGTGTTAATTCATAGGTGCGCGAAAGAGAGACTTTTGGATGTTAATGTGCTGAGAGATGCAACTGGAGGGATGTCTGATCATTATCTTGTGGAGGCGAAGGTGAAGATTTGTAGAAGTTTTCAAAAAAGAAGAGAAAATGTTGAGGTGAAGAGAATGGTGAGAGTAAGTGAGCTTGGGAAGGAGACATGTGTGAGGGAGTACCAGGAGAGACTGAGTACAAAATGGAAAAAGGTGAGAACAATCGAGGTAAGGGGAGTGGGGGAGGAAATGGGATGTATTTAGGGAAGCAGTGATGGATTGCGCAAAAGATGCTTGTGGCATGAGAAGCGTGGGAGGTGGGCAGATAAGAAAGGGTAGTGAGTGGTAGGATGAAGAAGTAAGATTATTAGTGAAAGAGAAGAGAGAGGCATTTGGACGATTTTTGCAGGGGAATAACGCAAATGAGTGGGAGATGTAGAAAAGAAAGAGGCAGGAGGTAAGGAGAAAGGTGCAAGAGGTGAAAAAGAGGGCAAATGAGAGATGGGGTGAGGGAGTATCATTAAATTTTAAGGAGAATAAAAAGATGTTTTGGCAGGAGGTAAATAAAGTGCGTAAGACAAGGGAACAAGTGGGAACTTCAGTGAAGGGGGCTAATGGGGAGGTGATAACAAGTAGTGGTGATGTGAGAAGGAGATGGAGTGAATATTTTGAAGGTTTGTTGAATGTGTTTGATGATAGAGTGGCAGATATAGGGTATTTTAGTCGAGGTGGTATGCAAAGTGAGAGGGTTAGGGAAAATGATTTGGTAAACAGAGAAGAGGTAGTAAAAGCTTTGCGGAAGATGAAAGCCGGCAAGGCAGCGGGTTTGGATGGTATTGCAGTGGAATTTATTAAAAAAAGGGGGTGACTGTATTGCTGACTGGTTGGTAAGGTTATCTAATCTATGTACGATTCATGGTGAGGTGCCTGAGGATTGGCGGAATGCTTGCATAGTGCCGTTGTACAAAGGCAAAGGGGATAAGAGTGAGTGCTCAAATTACAGAGGTATAAGTTTGTTGAGTATTCCTGGGAAATTATATGGGAGGGTATTGATTGAGAGGGTGAAGGCATGTACAGAGCATCAGATTGGGGAAGAGCAGTGTGTTTCAGAAGTGGTAGAGGATGTGTGGATCAGGTGTTTGCTTTGAAGAATGTATGTGAGAAATACTTAGAAAAGCAAATGGATTTGTATGTAGCATTTATGGATCTGGAGAAGGCATATGATAGAGTTGATAGAGATGCTCTGTGGAAGGTATTAAGAATATATAGTGTGGGAGGCAAGTTGTTAGAAGCAGTGAAAAGTTTTTATCGAGGATGTAAGGCATGTGTACATGTAGGAAGAGAGGAAAGTGATTGGTTCTCAGTGAATGTAGGTTTGCGGCAGGTGTGTGTGATGTCTCCATGGTCGTTTAATTTGTTTATAGATGGGGTTGTTAGGGAGGTGAATGCAAGAGTTTTGGAAAGAGGGGCAAGTATGCAGTCTGTTGTGGATGAGAAAGCTTGGGAAGTGAGTCAGTTGTTGTTCGCTGATGATACAGCGCTGGTGGCTGATTCATGTGAGAAACTGCAAAAGCTGGTGACTGAGTTTGGTAAAGTGAGTAAAAGAAGAAAGTTGAGAGTAAATGTGAATAAGAGCAAGGTTATTAGGTACAGTAGGGTTGAGGGTCAAGTCAAATGGGAGGTAAGTTTGAATGGAGAAAAACTGGAGGAAGTGAAGTGTTTTAGATATCTGGAAGTGGATTTGGCAGCGGATGGAACCATGGAAGCGGAAGTGAATCATGGGGTGGGGGAGGGGGTGAAAATTCTGGGAGCCTTGAAGTATGTGTGGAAGTCGAGAACATTATCTCAGAAAGCAAAAATGGGTATGTTTGAAGGAATAGTGGTTCCAACAATGTTGTATGGTTGCAAGGCATAGGCTATGGACAGAGTTGTGCAGAGGAGGGTGGATGTGCTGGAAATGAGATGTTTGAGGACAATATGTGGTATGAGGTGGTTTGATCAAGTAAGTAATAATAAGGTAAGAGAGATGTGTGGTAATAAAATGAGTGTGGTTGAGAGAGCAGGAGAGGGTGTTTTGAAATGGTTTGGTCACATGGAGAGAATGAGTGAGGAAAGATTGACCAACAGGATATAAGTGTCAGAGGTGGAGGGAAGGAGAAGTGGGAGACCAAATTGGAGGTGGAAAGATGGAGTGAAAAAGATTTTGAGTGATCGGGGCCTGAACATGCAGGAGGGTGAAAGGCATGCAAGGAATAGAGTGAATTGGAACGATGTGGTATACCGGGGTCGACGTGCTGTCAATGGATTGAACCAGGGCATGTGAAGCGTTTGGGGTAAACCATGGAAAGCTGTGTAGGTATGTATATTTGCGTGTGTGGACGTATGTATATACATGTGTATGGGGGTGGCTTGGGCCATTTCTTTTGCCTGTTTCCTTGCGCTACCTCGCAAACGCGGGAGACAGCGACAAAAAAAAAAAATATATATATATATATATATATATATATATATGTGTGTGTGTGTGTGTGCACATGTGTGTATATATATCTTTGTACATGTAATATAACACATATTTAGAAATTTAATATATGAGATATTATCCTTGAGGATAGGGGAGAAAGAATACTTCCCACATGTTCCCTACGTGTTGTAGAAGGCGACTAAAAGGGGAGGGAGCGGGGGGCTGGAATTCCTCCCCTCTCATTTTTAATTTTCCAAACAAAGGAACGGAGAAGGGGGCCAAGTGAGGATATTCCTCAAAGGCTCAGTCCTCTGTTCTTATCGCTACCTCGCTAACGTGGGAAATGGTGAATAGTATGAAAAAAAAAAATAATAAGTGAGATATAGAGACACATAAGCAGAGACTGCATTTTTTGCACTGCTGTCTTTTACCAGGTTAGTGCTTCCCCATTCTGAGATAATGCAAAGGTCTGAATTAAGAAAGGCCACATTCAAAGAAATTAAGTTGCGACATTTCAAAGTATTTTCATGTCACCATAACTTTGGCTAGGTCATTCTTAAGCTACATACTTTCTGTCTTTGGTTGTTAGGAAGAGTTTTATGAGTATTGTTACACCCCTAAGCTTAAATGAAGGTTGACTTTTTCACTGCCATTAACCAATATCTTGCTTAGAATGCTAATATGGCAACTCAAGTCAAAACTGAAGCTACACAAAGTTTAAGTGATTCACCAAAAGACAACCACACTTTTCATAAAGATACCAGTAGAATGTGCAAGCCCACTTCAATAATGAATAAACTGACTCAACAAAATCTGTCCAAAATCTCAGGTGCATTCTGTAAAATTATCCTTTCACCATTTGTGTTAATGTTCTCAATTATAATAGAAACCAAGCATGAAACTATAGGAAGAACAACCTGAAGTAAAGGGGCTACCTTCTAGTGGGAAGTGAATGACACATAAATATTTGTTCATATGGTCTGGAATTAGCCACATTACTGTAGTTTATTGGGGCTTATCATACATATAATCAAATATAATGTCTAAACAAGATACTGTAGCTTTAGTGACCTCTCTTTGTTGTCTGCTTAGAAAAGAGGATAAAGGTAACAAATACACATAAAGGCAGCAACAAGGATTAGAGTAACTTGTTACCAATGATGAGAACTCTGAAACACTTGAGCATGTTACATAAACATACTTATCAATTATAATAAACTTTTTCGCACGAATCAATAATAATAAACTTTTTCACAAATAGTCAGTCATCACAAAAATATGAAACTGAAGTTTACATTGAAAAATGTACTGCTGTAATCACAGTTTTACTTGCCCACTTAAGGAGTTTTAAAACATTGTTGACAAAATTACTAATAATTTTGGATTCAGCATGCAAAAATACATAAGAAACATGTATTTTCCATGGGACAAAGTGTTTGCTGACCAGTGTAATCAGCTATACTAAAAAACTGATAGTTAAAAAAAATACTGAGTATATTACTGAAGCTGCACGTGAATCTTTTCAGGACTCCTGTGTTGCTGATACCGTAAGAGAAAAATTTCAAAAGATAATCAGGGCATTATAAATGCATCATCATAGCAAACAAACTTATTGATCAAAGTATAATAAGGACACCTCAATCAAGACCAGTATATCAAATACTGTTTATAATAATGGCCATCAGTCTGAGGCTAATTTTCTCCTGACTTGGTGAGAAGTTCACTAACAGCTGCCTCAAGCTGAAATAAGTGATCATCCTGGGCTTGGGGTACCTCAACCCTCATAAATCTTGCTAACTGAAACAGGTAATCAGAGTTTGTACCTGAAGGTCCACGACAACATGCAATCTGCCGAGCCATACTGTCTAGAGGAGCATCACCCAGGAAAAGTTCTGGCCTATGACTTCCCACAAAGACAAGTACTTCAGGGGATAATGGCAGTCCACTGGGACTGTATACTACTACGCTTCTTTGGTTATCGTAGCGCTGCTCACGTACATTCAATTGCTTTAAAACATTCATCTCTTGATCTGCTGGAACTTCATAAGCCACACCCCATACCTGATCCTGAAGCATATACATACTATTAAGGATCTTTAACAACTCAGTTCAAAACTTTTAAGAATAGCTAAGCAATAGGTGCATGGGGTGGAGCTACATGAAGATAACAGATATGAACAAAACAAAAAATATAAACCGTAATATAGGCAAAAGTAAAACAAGGATATAGTTAAAGATGAGTATTAAGTGTATAACATCAATTTTACTTAAATCTAATTATTTTCAGCTAAAAGCTAATATCAAATACAAGAAGAGGTAGATATGTATTCTGCATAACAACTATTGTATCAATAAAAATCTGACACTGACCTCTGGGTCTTCAGACGGGACTAAGGTGACAACTCTCCCTGGCTGGAATGGAGAAAAAAAATCCATGTTGAGCAAACAGAATGTAACTGTCATAAACTAACCATTTATGAGTGAAATAAATAAAAACCATTTTACACCACATATCAAACAGTTATACACATTAGTAGATGAATCAATGTTTTTTGAAACTGTTTAATTACCTATATGCAATTATATGTATGTATTGTACATTAAATAATTATACACATCAGTAAAATAATTAGTGTACCTTGAAAATGTTTAATCATCTAAAGGTAATTACCTGTATGTCTCATGCTGGGAGGAAGTTTTACACTAGTGTGTGTGTGTGTGTGTGTGTGTGTGTGTGTGGGGGGGGGGGGGGGATTCCTTGTGAATGTTGCAGATAAAAAGGAGTATGAGGGAAAAACAACCTCTGACTTGACCTATGAGAGCTACATGTAAATTGGAAAAGGGCACAATTGTACTGAAAGTACAATGACACTGTAACTACTGTGTTAACTGGTCCACTTCTTCATAAAAAGCACAAAATTCATCCAAACTACCAGTTCTAAAATGCATTATGACTTTATGTAACCTCTGATTACCATTACTCCATTTTCAATTTGATGGGGTGATTTTGATACATAAAGCCTCTGCAACATCACAATCACAACCTCAATTCAAGCCCAGTGTGCTGTTACAAGTGGTTTATGGACTTTCACACTCATAAAAGAACGTCATCTTTCACTTTACTTTCTAGGCTATCAGTCGAGACCCAAGTCTCCATTCAAAGCATTTCCTTACACAAAATTCTTACACTGCATCTGATTCCCAAACATTGTTCTACCACCTTCATCAGAAATATACATTCTTACCCTTAATCAATTCTCTTTCTACATCTATCCACCTTTCATTTCTCTTTCTACACCTGTCCACCTTTCAATTCTCTTTCTACATCTGTCCACCTATTTTGTAGTTTACCTCTTCTCTTTAGTAGTTTACCTCTCTTCCTAATTCCTTCTACTGTACTACAATATATATATGCTTGACCATCATATAACCTGCCATACGTTCTATGTGACCACATCATCCTGAAAGACTCATCTGTATGCCTTTCTAGTGACTTCATGCCACAAAACATCTTCACATCTTCATTCTTCATTCTGTCTTTCTTCCTAATTCCAACTATCTGCACCTGGGTGGGTTTTACATCCATACATCAGCACTGGGATGAGTACTCCTTCATGCAAACATCTTCCATAATTTACACTTAAATTTTTTTAGTTCACTAAAGCTTTCAGTATACCCCAAAAATTTCTCCAAAGCATGAATCTACATACTTTTAACTATAGCTTTCCCATTATTATCCCTGATATCCCCAAATATCTCAACTGCAAATTCCAGTCTTTCAAACACCAAACAAATATTATAGTGTGACCTTTCCTTTCCAAAAACTATCATTATATTTATATTCACATCTACTTTCTGCATCCTCCTCTTACATGTGTCATCAAACCAAATCACCATTGTGCTCACTCTTCCTCTAATTCAGCTAACAACACATAATCTGCATACAACTATGGCAGCTTCCATTCTCTTTCTCCAAGGTTAAGCATCATTAAATCACCTTTGCTTCCTCTCACCTCATGCAATGACCCATCTATAAAAACAGTAAATGACCACAATGACATCACAAAAACTTGATGCACTTCCACATTCATTTCAAACCACCCACTCACCTCAACTCCTTTTCATCCCATGGAATGTTCCATCCATAAAAAATTTAATCAAACATGGTGACATCAAAACTTTGATGCAATGCCACACCTATTTCAAATAACACAGTCATACTTCCCCTTCTCACTCTTCCATTATAAAAGGTTTTAATGGAATTCAAAAGTCTTCCATGCATGCCATACAGAGTCAAAACTACTCAAAATCTTTTCCTATTCAGTTTATCATGTCCCTTTTCCAAATCTATAAATGCCATGTATACCTTCCTTTTCTCTTAAATCATCTTCACTACTTGTCTAAGTGCAAAAATCTGATCTTAATACCTACACCCTTCCTAAACTCATCTTGTTCCTCAATAAGTAGAGGTTCACTAAACGTTATTGATCATTCATTATCCTACCAAACAATTCACCAGCTAAGCTAAGGAGACTTATTCCTTTATATTTCTTATACTCATTTTCTTCTCCCTTTTCTTTTATACAATGGAACAAATTAGTCTTCATCCAATCATCAGGCACCTGACCACTTTTCCATGCTTCACTACATACTTTCAAGCTCCATTCTGCTGCAGTTCTTTGCTGAATCAGAATCAATAAAAGCTGTTAAGCTGTTGCGAGGTGAAAAACTATCCAATCCTAAAACAAGCCAGCTGGACACCATACTATACAAATGATTCAAAGTGAAACTATCGTGAAGTGCACCATTCAAGTCCTAAGTTGAATGACATGTGTATTGCTTTTCTCACTTTTACCATTTGTTTAAAGCTTTTATCATTCCAGTTTCTTAGAGAAATAGACTAATAGGGAGGAAGGGGTGTCCATTAATGTCAAAAGTCCGTTAAATCGAATGTAACCTAGTTGAAGTGTAGCTGAAGAAAAGTCTTTAGTGAAAGAAAATAGAGAGGCATTTGGGCAGTACTTACAGGGAAGGAGTGCAAATGATTGGGAGACGGATAAGAGAAAGTGGCAGGAAATGAAGAGGAAGGTACAGGGGTTGAAAAAGAGGGCGAATGAGTTAAATCCGGTCCATTAAATCCAAAATCCGTTATATCGAGGTCCACTAAATTGAGGATTCACCACACTTAAAAACATTGATACGGTGCCAAATTTTTTCCAACAAAATATCAAAGGAAAACACTTGTAATCAGCTTATTCCCCCTATATCTAGCACTGTTTGCATCTTGCAGAAGCCATTTATTAGAGGTGTTCTGTAAAAAACTGACTTTCATACACAGGATAAGTCTATTGTACAGTATTTTCTTACTCCTATTCAAAGCAACTTACCTTCCCTGGTACTCCTCGATGATCAACACTAGCCTGCCAAAACCTTCGAGCATAGCCCTTGATGTACCCCACAACACGCTGACAGTAAGGAAAGTCCACTTTCCATGTAAGAGAGCCATAGCCAAAGATCCACATGCTGTATCTAATCCCTGAAATATACATCTTGATCATTCATTTTTTCAGTAAAAAAATGAAAAACATTACTAGTGCTGAAAGAAGCCAAAAACTGAAAATATTCTGAAGATGTGATAAATTGACACTATTGTGGGCATGACAGAATTATCAACAGTGAATCTGGACAAAGGTCTCATGTACTTCATTAATTTATGGACAACATAAATAGGGTGACTGGGAAAATAATGAATCTGATATGCAGTTCCAGAACTGGTTTAAGTTATAAGGTAGATGATGATAAGATTAAGATGCTATGCAAGACCTTTCAAATATCAAATTGGAAGTATGGAAAAAATGAAGAAATGTTGGTTCTGAAAGATAAAAAACATTTCCCTACCACAGGCAGAGAACTTACTTGGATGGGGGATAAAAACACCATTTTCTCCCATATTGGGTACATCCATTCAAGCAACATAAAACATATTAGGCTGTCATATGCTCATTTCACAGGGCCTTAACAACCATATACCAACCTGCACAGGCCCCTGATGTCACAACACCATGTTACATAGTGTTTAACAGTCAGCCCCTCTGACCATTCACTGAACACTAGCAGCTGTGCATCAGGACTAGCACTATCAGTAATCAACAAATGATTTTTTGAAAAGGATAAATGGAAAGATGAGTTTGGAAAATGTATGAATGCTCACATGGTTTTACCTACTGCAGAGAAATAGTTTTTCATTCTTTAAAACCTATATATCTCTGCAGACTTAGCCCTGTGAAAATCTAGGAGCACAAACACATGAAAGAAAAGGGACTTTAAGAAAACTTACAGACAGAAGTAGAGAAAAGCTTATCCTATGTGATGATATGGCTCCCATTGTGAACCATCCACTCCTGAAGGCAGAATATCCAAAGCTTTGCAAAGGTCAGCCAGATCCAGAGATATTACCAAACAAATGCATTTTCTAAAGTCAAAGACTCCTCTCGATAATCTCATCCAACAGGAAGTTCCTTAAAACAATCTGCTTAGATGCCAATTTCCTTACATCATGAATCTCAGCAGACATCCCCGATTGTGAAAGTTGTCCCAGTTTCTTGATCCAACTGGAAATGCTCCTTGCTGAAAAAAGCTTAATTCATCTTGGATGAACATCCAAGACAATTTTCTGTCTTGACTGGATGTAAAGGATGACTATAGAAAGCAAAAATGGGTATGTTTGAAGAAATAGTGGTTCCATCAATGTTATATGGTTGCGAGGCATGGGCTATAGATAGGGTTGTGCGAAGGAGGGCGGATGTGTTGGAAATGAGATGTTTGAGGACAATATGTGGTGTGAGGTGGTTTGATCGAGTAAGTAATGAAAGGGTAAGAGAGATGTGTGGTAATAAAAAGGTTGTGGTTGAGAAAGCAGAAGACGGTGTTTTGAAATGGTTTGGTCACATGGAGAGAATGAGTGAGGAAAGATTGACAAAGAGGATATATGTGTCAGAGGTGGAGGGAATGAGAAGTGAGAGACCAAATTGGAGGTGGAAGGATGGGGTGAAAAAGATTTTGAGCGATTGGGGCCTGAACATGCAGGAGGGTAAATGGTGTGCGAGGAAAAGAGTGAATTGGAATGATGTGGTATACCGAGGTCGACATGCTGTCAATGGATTGAACCATGGCATGTGAAGCGTCTGGGGTAAACCATGGAAAACTTTGTGGGGCCTGGATGTGGAATGGGGGCTGTGGTTTCGGCGCATTATACATGACAGCTAGAGATTGAGTGTAAACAAATGTGGCCTTTGATGTCTTTTTCTAGCGCTACCTCGCGTGCATGCGGGGGGAGGGGGTTGTCATTTCATGTGTGAATGGGTGGCAACGGGAATGAATAAAGGAAGCAAATATGAATTATGTACAGTGTATATATGTATATGTCTGTGTATATATACATATGTATATGTCTATGTATGTATATATATGTATACATTGAAATGTATAGTTATGTATATGTGCATGTGTGGACGTGTATGTATATAAATGTGTATGAGGGTGGATTGGGTCATTCTTTCGTCTGTTTCCTTGAACTACCTCACTAATGCGGGAGACAGCGAAAAAGCATGATAAGTGAATATATGAAATAGAAGTGTAGGTGGTGAAAATTGAAAAAACACTTCTCTCCAAGGTGTGTCTTGTTAGCATGGGATATATAATCCAGGATATATAGGCCAGGATTCTTTCATCCCCAAAGATTTCCAATGAGGAGGCATGAGCCTCCCTTAAACTAATCAGCTACCATGACCAGGTTAACATCATTGCCCAGCTCAACTGATTAAGCTCACAATCATCTGCATACAGGATCTTGTGTGTGGATGAGAGCTTTGTAGCAAGTGGTCAAGTAATCCAAGAGTTGTACATAGATGGTAAGGAAATAAATGAAACACAAAAGCAAGGTAATAGTTGACAGAGAAATGTTGAGCTTGATGGCATCAAAGTTAAGAAACTCAAGATCCAAGAGGTGAGTCATAGGTGTTTTAGTACGACACTAGGTACAAACTCTACCTTGGAGAGGAAATGATGACAGATTCTAGTTGGAATCTAATAATGCAGAGAAGCAGCCGTGGTCAGTTGAATTACAATAAGCAAAACGTGTGGAGGAAGTGATCAGATATTCAACAGGGGTAAGCTTGTAAATTAAGCAGAAATGAATAGAAAAGAGCCAGGTTGAGGAGCTGTAGCTATGGAAGTGGGACAGATCCCAGTCACACGTGGTGGTCATGTGGGCACTAAGATCCACAAAAATCCCGCTCAACTGGTGGCACTGCTTAGAGTCGGAGAGGGTTCTGTATTGGTTATACCGCCATAAATTGCACAATTTGCAAAGCAAGGAAAAAAAATAAAGACGTGAAATGCAACCCAACTGGATAACAAGACATGGTTTTATTGCACGGACAAATGCTGCAGCGCTCGCTCTCTGTGTTGCTACCACTATCCCTCCCAAATCCCATGCAGTAATACTTCCCTGGTTGCTGGCTTCCTGCCACCCATTTGTACTACTACTGAATAACAGGAACAACGTTGACGCCTATTAAACTACAAATATCACCACATTATTCAACGACAATTCCCAATATAGATATTCATGTCTCATAATAGTACACTCTTTAAATCTATCTTTACACTGTCCTATTGTAACACTCCCTCCCCCATGCTTGATCACCGTTTCCTGTACTAGCGAAGTAGCCCCAGGAACAGACGAAGAAAGGTCACATCCACTTGCATCCATTCTGTAGCTGTCACAAGTACTGCATCAAAACCACAACTCCCCATACACATCCAAGCCCCACAGACCTGTCCATGGTTTATCCTGGACACACCACATGCCCTGGTTCATTCCACTAACAGCAAGTCGACCCCAGTATACCACATTGTTCCAATTCACTCTATCTGTCTTAGAAAGCATTAGTCTATCCTTCCCCACTTTACCTTTCTAAACTGCGATTACCTGAGGAAAAAATTTTGATGAACAAATATGACAAAACAGGTGTCATATGGTATTATGATAATCTGCTATTACAGGATTTATTACGATTCTTGTTCAGCATTATCGAACTATATCAACTTCTGGGTTATGCTGAAGTAGGATCGGGTTGGGAGGCATCCCGGCAAGCCACCCCCCCAACCCCTCCAGCTGGGTCAGGTATGGTCGATTCAATTAAATGTCTGAGGCTAACAATTTCCCTGTACTTCAAACGACGCAGGTAAGAAGCCTCTGATGACACCATCTGGACTTAATGAAATGAAAATTAATCTTTTCGCTCATCTGAATTAATGATGGTATTTGTAACTTTTTTTTTTTTTTTTGCAAAACCCCTATTTCCCATTAATATGTCAATCAACGAAGGAATTAAGTAGCGTAAGAAGAGAATAAACATCGGTATAAAGCAATCCGACATATCGGCAAAATAACCACCAAAAAGAAGCCTTCCTGATAGAGGATAGCTCTTACGTTGTCAACCCTCAACTTAGAACTGATAAAGAAAATGACAATCTATAATTTCAATCTGTGATCATACCTGAGCAACTCGTCTATTTCAATACCGCAGGATGATCACGTGATTCCAATGTCAATTAAATTGCTTGACCCTTGTGGTTCTCGTAGTTACTAACTGCCCCTTGGCCACAGTGGGTGCCTGGTTGCATCGGGACCAAGACCTTACATTTAGTAATCTTTGTTTATAATGTGCGATGTGAGAACGACCATAATAATCCTTCTTACGCACTCGCCTTCATCCATCCATCTTCACCCCCCCCCCCCCTTGATTGTAAACATACATCTTTTCAAATACAGAAATACTTTACGGGGGTAGGAGGTAAATAAAAAAATATGACATGTTTGTCTTTTGAGGCTGTCTACTAATAACGTAACGGTGTTTTTTTTCTCTCTTTCAAATATCAATACCGGATTGATAAGCCATCATGTCAAACCGTAACTCAAAAAGAGTATTGCCTCAACTCGACTCATAAGTCAGTGAGGCCAGAAACTATCTTTCTTTTATCTTAATTCTTCAACTTCGTGCTGGTATAATTGAGAAATTCTTAAAACACGAACTGAAGCTGAGAGTATTGGTGAGGAGGAACAACTATTAACTATAGACGTTTCAGCTCAATATATCCTGGATGACTTCAATCAGAAAGAGCCTTTGATCTTTGAGAGTAAATCTGATATGGGATATTTATGTTAACTTTATCATATCATTTCCTGGTAAAACTGTAGTTCCACGTTCATAGATAAGCGCAAATATTAATCTTAAGCTCATCAAATTCCTATTGCGTAATTTCTTGCCACATTACACATGCAACATCGAAATGTGATTATTTACATGTAATACAAGAACAGTGAATTTCGTAAGCGTTGCAAAAAAAAAAAGGCAATCTTGTTATAGAGAGAATTAATCTTTAGGTTCCAACATGGTCACGTGGATGTTATCCATCTTCGCACAGCATAATGGAAGGTCGTGCTGTATCACTGATAGTTTGGGTTGCCAACACACCTTCATGGAAAGCCATGTAATACATGCGATTATCAATGTTGCCAATACAGCGTCATCGAAAGTAACTTAGTATCTCCCATAGTCAGGGATACCAATGCAGCGTCACGGAAAGACGTATCACATCTGTGATATTCAGAGTTACCAACACAGCGTTATGGAAAGACGTACCGCATCTGCAATATTCAGAGTTGCCAACACAGCGTAATAATAGGTCGTACTGTATCTCTAATAATCAGGGTTGCCAATGTAGCGTTATGATAAGTCGTGCCGCACTTGCAACTATCAGTACTGCCAATACAGCGTCATGGTAGATAATGCTGTAACGACGATGGTCAGGGTTGCCAGCAGGTCGTCCTGTATCTCTAATAGTTTGGTTTGTCAACAGTGTTGAGAGGAGCCTCCATGATGCTACGTTAGGAACCCTGACTTTAGGGCTTACAGTAGTAACTTCCATGATGCTACGTTGGCAACCCAACCGTTAGGGCCATAGTAGGACCTTTTATTATCCTTATATTGACACCGCTGGCGTAGAGACCACAGAGAGAACTTCCGTTATAGCAACCCTGGCGTCTAGGTTACAGAAACCTTCCGCTATACTGTGTTGACTACAGGGTTTCCAACACAGCTCTGTTCAGAGTCCTTCAAAACTCGCGGTGTAAACATTTTGTGTATTTTCGATAGATACGCTTAAAAAGTGAACATATACGAATGTGTAACACACACACACACACACACACACACACACACACACACACACACATATATATATATATATATATATATATATATATATATATATATATATATATATATATATATATATATTTTTTTTTTTTTTTTTTTTTCATACGATTCGCCATTTCCCGCATTTGCGAGGTAGCGTTAAGAACAGAGGACTGGGCCTTAGAGGGAAAATCCTCACCTGGCCCCCTTCTCTGTTCCTTCTTTTGGAAAATTAAAAAAAAAACGAGAGGGGAGGATTTCCAGCCATCCGCTCCCTCCCCTTTTAGTCGCCTTCTACGACACGCAGGGAATACGTGGGAAGTATTCTTTCTCCCCTATCCCCAGGGATGAAATATATATATATATATATATATATATATATATATATATATATATATATATATATATATATATATATATATTGACATGATTACGCTAGTTCGTGATGAAAGTTATAAGGTGAAATCGCAATTCAATCACTATGTACCCCTCATCTGATTATGCTACCAGTAATGTCCTTGCATGACTTAATTGCTAATACTAGGAACTTCAATTTGTCTCCAGGTTACTATAAACCCCACCCTATTATCAGTCGAATCATTATGAAAGAAATATCAAGAAACGATAACATAAGAAATAGTGTTGAACACATCTCGTTACCCAGGCCAACCCAACCCCCTCTCCAAATACATACATACATTAACCAATGCCCCCCCCACCCCCTACTTTCCTTTTAACGGTCAGGCCAATGTAAAATCGAGAATGGCAAAAGAAAGGATTTTTGTGGTGGTGTTGGGATTTTAAAAACTTTATGAATTGTTTGCACCTGATAAGGCAGATTCTCCGTGAAAAATGTAGTGATGCATGTATACAAAAATTACATGTTGGATGAGATTATCTGAACTACTGAATTGCAACTTCATATATATATATATATGGATCATAGGGTGGCGAAAATTCTGGGGGCCTTGAAGAATGTGTGGAAGTCGAGAACATTATCTCGGAAAGCAAAAATGGGTATGTTTGAAGGAATAGTGGTTCCAACAATGTTGTATGGTTGCGAGGCGTGGGCTATGGATAGAGTTGTGCGCAGGAGGATGGATGTGCTGGAAATGAGATGTTTGAGGACAATGTGTGGTGTGAGGTGGTTTGATCGAGTGAGTAACGTAAGGGTAAGAGAGATGTGTGGAAATAAAAAGAGCGTGGTTGAGAGAGCAGAAGAGGGTGTTTTGAAGTGGTTTGGGCACATGGAGAGAATGAGTGAGGAAAGATTGACCAAGAGGATATATGTGTCGGAGGTGGAGGGAACGAGGAGAAGAGGGAGACCAAATTGGAGGTGGAAAGATGGAGTGAAAAAGATTTTGTGTGATCGGGGCCTGAACATGCAGGAGGGTGAAAGGAGGGCAAGGAATAGAGTGATTTGGAGCGATGTGGTATACCGGGGTTGACGTGCTGTCAGTGGATTGAATCAAGGCATGTGAAGCGTCTGGGGTAAACCATGGAAAGCTGTGTAGGTATGTATATTTGCGTGTGTGGACGTATGTATATACATGTGTATGGGGGGGGGGGTTGGGCCACTTCTTTCGTCTGTTTCCTTGCGCTACCTCGCAAACGCGGGAGACAGCGACAAAGTATAAAAAAAAATATATATATATATATATATATATATATATATATATATATATATATATATATATATATTATACTCTGTCGCCGTTTCCCGCGTTAGCGAGGTAACGCAAGGAAACAGACGAAAGAATGGCCAAACCCACCACATACACATGTATATACATACACGTCCACACACGCACATATATATATATATATATATATATATATATATATATATATATATATATATATATATATATATATATATATATATATACCTATACATTTCAACGTATACATGTATATACATACACAGACATATACATATATACACACATACATAATTCATATTTACTGCCTTAATTCATTCTCGTCGCTACCTCGCCACACATGAAATGACAACCCCCTCCCCCCGCAAGCGCGCGAGGTCGCGCTAGGAAAAGACAACAAAGGCCACATTCGTTCACACTCAGTCTCTGAGGTCGCCGTGCTGTCAGTGGACTGAACAAGTGCTTGTGAAGCGGCCGGTGTAAACCATGGAGAGGTCTGTGGGGCTTGATTGTGGATAGGGAGCTATGGTTTCGGTACCTTACACACGACAGGTAGAGAATGGATTTGAATGTGGCCTTTTTTCATCTGTTCCTGGCACTATCTGCCTAACGCGGTAAACGGCAATCAAGAACGGGAAATATAAATATATATATATATATATGTATGTATATATATATATATATATATATATATACATATATATGTATATATATATATATATATTTGGGAAGTGAGTCAGTTGTTGTTCGCTGATGATATAGCGCTGGTGGCTGATTCATGTGAGAAACTGCAGAAGCTGGTGACTGAGTTTGGTAAAGTGTGTGGAAGAAGAACGTTAAGAGTAAATGTGAATAAGAGCAAGGTTATTAGGTACAGTAAGGTTGAGGGTCAAGTCAATTGGGAGGTGAGTTTGAATGGAGAAAAACTGGAGGAAGTGAAGTGTTTTAGATATCTGGGAGTGGATCTGGCAGCGGATGGAACCATGGAAGCGGAAGTGGATCATAGGGTGGGGGAGGGGGCGAAAATTCTGGGGGCCTTGAAGAATGTGTGGAAGTCGAGAACATTATCTCGGAAAGCAAAAATGGGTATGTTTGAAGGAATAGTGGTTCCAACAATGTTGTATGGTTGCGAGGCGTGGGCTATGGACAGAGTTGTGCGCAGGAGGATGGATGTGCTGGAAATGAGATGTTTGAGGACAATGTGAGGTGTGAGGTGGTTTGATCGAGTGAGTAACGTAAGGGTAAGAGAGATGTGTGGAAATAAAAAGAGCGTGGTTGAGAGAGCAGAAGAGGGTGTTTTGAAGTGGTTTGGGCACATGGAGAGAATGAGTGAGGAAAGATTGACCAAGAGGATATATGTGTCGGAGGTGGAGGGAACGAGGAGAAGAGGGAGACCAAATTGGAGGTGGAAAGATGGAGTGAAAAAGATTTTGTGTGATCGGGGCCTGAACATGCAGGAGGGTGAAAGGAGGGCAAGGAATAGAGTGAATTGGAGCGATGTGGTATACCGGGGTTGACGTGCTGTCAGTGGATTGAATCAAGGCATGTGAAGCGTCTGGGGTAAACCAAGGAAAGCTGTGTAGGTATGTATATTTGCGTGTGTGGACGTGTGTATATACATGTGTATGGGGGTGGGTTGGGCCATTTCTTTCGTCTGTTTCCTTGCGCTACCTCGCAAACGCGGGAGACAGCGACAAAGTATAATAAATAAATAAATATATATATATATATATATATATATATATATATATATATATATATATATATATATATATATATCCGTGTTAGCGAGGTAGCGGCAGGTACAGACAAAGAAAGACCACATTCGTTTATATCTATTCTATTCTTTTCATGTGAAATGCACCACTACAGCAGCCTCTTATTCACAATTAAGCCCCACAGAGACTTTCCGTGGTGTCCTCCGGGAGCTTCAAATGCCTTGGTTCAACCCACCGAGAGCACTTCGACCCCTGTATTCCACATCGTTCCAATTAACTCAGTCTTGTGCACGCCTATCACCATCCTGTACATTCAGGCCCCGATCACTCAAAATCTTTACCACTCTATCCTTCTATCTCCAATTTCGTCTCCCCTCCTTCTTCTTGTTCTCTCCACTTCTGGTGTGTGTGTGTATATATATATATATATATATATATATATATATATATATATATATATATATATATATATATATATATATATATTTTTTTTTTTTTTTTTTTTTTTTTTTTGCTTTGTCGCTGTCTCCCGCGTTTGCGAGGTAGCGCAAGGAAACAGACGAAAGAAATGGCCCAACCCACCCCCATATACATGTATATACATACGTCCACACACGCAAATATACATACCTACACAGCTTTCCATGGTTTACCCCAGACGCTTCACATGCCTTGATTCAATCCACTGATATATATATATATAAATATATATATATATATATATATATATATATATATATATATATATATATATATATATCCTCTTTTGTCAACCTCTCCTCAATCATTCACTCTGTGTCCAAACCAGATGACATGCTACACATCCCAAGGAAATGTGAACATGGTTTTGTAATGATTTGTTTCCATTCTATTTCGTGCTTGCCTACTGGTCATTCGCCAGTAATACTTTTATGGGTTTACTGCTGCCCCCATACTAACTAAATCGTTCTCTTCCGTACTGTAGTGGTTAGTGTACCTGACCTGACGCATTCACGGGCCGCTCACGGTCGAGCGCATGAGTTCTAATCCTAGTTACGGCAGTCGGTCTATGGTCGACCCAGTTGTTCACCCACCCCTGGAGGTTGGTCGATAAAATGGGTAACCTGGCTCAGGCTGGGATATATATATGGTCTGTTCGCGCTAATCTTTTACTAGTCTGAGGATTAGTAAGTTCCGTATTTGTCCTGTACTCTGAAAACAATGACGTCGAGAACAAACAATATACTTTCTTGCTGATTAACTCTCGTGTCAGTAGTGACACGCACTTTTGGCTAAGCCAGACAGTGTTTTGCTGAGTAGGCAAGACAACGGCCGGTGGCAGCCAGTAACGGTGTGACAGAGGCCGCAAGCTAAGCGGAGGCTAGTACGAGCTCCCTCAACACTGTCCGATCACTGCCTGGGGTGCAAGTTATAGCGCACGCACTCCTTGAGTTATCTCCACGATCGCTGTGCGTTCTTGTGGGAGACAGAACGCACTCCACAACACCACCAGTTTAAGGTATATAAACGCACAGTCAGCCTGGCATGGATAAGAGCACATTTCCTGCTAGCTTACAAACACTTGTTTAATAAAGGCACTGAAAGAATCGTCACCACTAGGCGATGAAAACTATACGCACCAATATGTAAACAATGACCAAACGGAGCATATAAAAAATCCGTTGATTCTTCAGTAAACTATATCTGTTTATTTTCATCTGCGGCAGTGACACCAGAGTAAGGCAATAGTGTTGCTAGGTTATTAAGGAGAGACAACTTGACAACTCGCGGAATAACTCAGGGTTTTATAGACAATTTGGTAACTTGGGCAATAACTCGGGTTTTAATCATGCTCCGGAAAATGATGACTAAAGTATTATCACCGAGAACATTAATATTTTGTTTTATGCAAGCTGCAGTTTGCAAGGAAGTCGATCCATCTTGCAATATATCCGGAGTAGGAGAGAAAGAAGGCGAATAAGAGGTGCGGAGCAGGTGATGGTGGGGGTTGGAAATCTTCCCCTCCCGTATTATTTTACAATAGAAGGAACTGAGGAGAAAGCCAAATGAGGATCATTTATTCTCGAAGGTTCAGTCATCAGTTTTGGACGCTACCTCGCCCACGCGGAAAATAGCGACCATAGACCAGGAGAGACTGGGTGCAGAATGGAAACTGGTGAGAGCAAAGGATGTAAGGGAAGTGAGGGAGGAATGGGATGCATTGAGGGAAGCAGTTATGGCTTGCGCAAAAAAGATGCTTGTGGCATGAGAAGCGTGGGAGGTGGACAGATTAGAAAGGGTTGTGAGAGGTGGGATGAAGAAGTAAGATTATTAGTGAAAGAGAAAGGAGAGGCATTTGGTCGAGTTTTGCAGGGAAATAGTGCAAATGACTGGGAGATGTATAAAAGAAAGAGGCAGGAGGTTAAGAGAAAGGTGCAAGAGGTGAAAAAGAGGGCAACTGAGAGTTGGGGTAAGAGAGTATCATTAAATCTTAGGGAGAATAAAAAGATGTTTTGGAAGGAGGTAAATAAAGTGCGTAAGATAAGAGAACAAATGGGGACATCGGTGAAGGGGGCCAATGGGGAGGTAATAACAAGTAGTAGTGATGTGAGAAGGAGATGGAGTTAGTATTTTGAAGGTTTGTTGAATGTGTTAGATGATAGAGTGGTAGATATAGGGTGTTTTGGTCGAGGTGGTGTGCGAAGTGAGAGGGGTCAAGAGAATGATTTGGTTAACAGAGAAGAGGTCGTGAAAGCTTTGCGGAAGATGAAAGCCGGCAAGGCAGCGGGTTTAGGATGGTATTGCAGTGGAATTCATTAAAAAAGGGGGGTGACAGTGTTGTTGACTGGTTGGTGAGGATATTCAATGTATGTATGGCTCTTGGTGAGGTGCCGGAGGATTGGCGGAATGCATGCATAGTGCCATTGTACAAAGTCAAAGAGGATAAAAGTGAGTGTTCAAATTACAGAGGTATAAGTTGGTTGAGTATTCCTGGGAAATTAGATGGGAGGGTATTGATTGAGAGGGTGAAGGCATGTACAGAGCATCAGACTGGGGAAGAGCAGTGAGGTTTCAGAAGTGGCAGAGGATGTGTGGATCAGGTGTCTGCGTTTAAGAATGTATGTGAGAAATACTTAGAAAAACAAATGGATCTGTATGTAGCATTTATGGATCTGGAGAAGGCACATGATAGAATTGATAGAGATGCTCTGTGGAAAGTATTAAGAGTATATGGTATGGGAGGCAAGTTGCTAGAAACTGAAAAGTTTTTATCGAGGATGTAAGGCATGTGTACGAGTAGGAAGAGAGGAAAGTGATTGGTTCTCCGTAAATGTAGGTTTGCGGCAGGGGTGCTTGATGTCTCCATGGTCGTTTAATTTGGTTATGGATGGGATTGTTAGGGAGGTGAATGCAAGAGTTTTGGAAAGAGGGGTAAATATGCAGTCTGTTGTGGATGAGAGGGCTTGGGAAGTGATTCAGTTGTTGATCGCTGATGATACAGCACTGGTGGCAGATTCGGGTAAGAAACTGCAGAAGCTGGTAACTGAGTTTGGTAAAGTGTGTGAAAGAAGAAAGCTGAGAGTAAATGTGAATAAGAGCAAGGTTATTAAGTACAGTAGGTTTCAGGGACGAGTCAATTGGGAGGTAAGTCTGAATGGAGAAAAACTGGAGGAAGTGAAGTGTTTTAGATACCTGGGAGTGGATTTGGCAGCGGATGGAACCATGGAAGCGGAAGTGGTTCACAGGGTGGAGGAGGGGGCGAAAGTTCTAGGAGCGTTGAAGAATGTGTGGAAGGCGAGAACATTATCTCGGAAAGCAAAAATGGGTATGTTTGAAGGAATAGTGGTTCCAACAATGTTATATGGTTGCGAGGTGTGGGATATAGATAGGGTTGTGCGGTGGAGGGTGGATGTGTTGGAAATGAGATGTTTGAGGAAAATATGTGGTGTGAGGTGGTTTGATCGAATAAGTAATGAAAGTGTAAGAGAGATGTGTGGTAATAAAGAGTGTGGTTGAGGGAGCAGAAGAGGGTGTATTGATATGGTTTGGTCACATGGAGAGAATGAGTCAGGAAAGATTGACAAAGAGGATATATATGTCAGAGGTGGAGGGAACGAGAAGTGGGAGACCAAAATGGAAGTGGAAGGATGGAGTGAAAAAGATTTTGAGCGATCGGGGCCTGAACATGCAGGAGGGTGAATGGCGTGCAAAGAATAGAGTGAATTGGAACGATGTGGTATACCAGGGTCGACGTTCTGTCAATGGATTGAACCAGGGCATGTGAAGCGTCTGGGGTAAGCCATGGAAAGTTTTGTGGGGCTTGGATGTGGAAAGGAAGCTGTGATTTCGGTGCATTACACATGACAGCTTGAGACTGAGTGTGAACGAATGTGGCCTTTGTTGTCTTTTCCTAGCGCTACCTCGCTCGCGTGCGGGGGAGAGGGGGCATCATTTCATGTGTGGCGGGGTGGCGACGGAAATGAATAAAGGCAGCAAGTATGAATCATGTACATGTGTATATATGCATAAGTCTGTGTATGTATATATATGTATACGTTGAAATTAATAGGTATGTATATGTGCGTGTGTTGACGTGTATGTTTATACATGTGTATGTGGGTGGGTTGGGCCATTCTTTCGTCTGTTTCCTTGCGCTACCTCGCTAACGCGGGAGACAACGACAAAGCAAAATAAATAAATAGCATATATATATATATATATATATATATATATATATGGGGGGGGGGTGGTGGCAAGGGCAAACAAGAGAATAGCAGAGAAGTAAAGGAGGCTTTAGGGGTATCGGAGGCTACTAAATATTCAGGAGGGTGAGAAGCGTGCACGGGATAGCAATTAGAACGATGTAATTAAGTGTATTGGGGGTACGAAGTGATTTCAGTGGGCTATACCAAATCACTTGTAAAAGCAAATAGAGGTAAGATGGGGGTGTAGCGAGATATGTGGCAAGGTTTCAGGTACGTGGTTATGGAAGCTGCAGAGTCATCGATGGAAAAGGGAGCACGTCCTGAATGCATTAAGCAGCATATATATATATATATATATATAATATATATATTATATATATATATATATATATTATATATATATATATATATATATCCGTGTTAGCGAGGTAGCGGCAGGTACAGACAAAGAAAGACCACATTCGTTTATATCTATTCTATTCTTTTCATGTGAAATGCACCACTACAGCAGCCTCTTATTCACAATTAAGCCCCACAGAGACTTTCCGTGGTGTCCTCCGGGAGCTTCAAATGCCTTGGTTCAACCCACCGAGAGCACTTCGACCCTGTATTCCACATCGTTCCAATTAACTCAGTCTTGTGCACGCCCTATCACCATCCTGTACATTCAGGCCCCGATCACTCAAAATCTTTACCACTCTATCCTTCTATCTCCAATTTCGTCTCCCCTCCTTCTTCTTGTTCTCTCCACTTCTGGTGTGTGTGTGTATATATATATATATATATATATATATATATATATATATATATATATATATATATTATATATATATATATATATTTTTTTTTTTTTTTTTTTTTTTTTTTTGCTTTGTCGCTGTCTCCCGCGTTTGCGAGGTAGCGCAAGGAAACAGACGAAAGAAATGGCCCAACCCACCCCCATATACATGTATATACATACGTCCACACACGCAAATATACATACCTACACAGCTTTCCATGGTTTACCCCAGACGCTTCACATGCCTTGATTCAATCCACTGATATATATATAATATATAAATATATATATATAATATAATATATATATATATATATATATATATATATTATATATCCTCTTTTGTCAACCTCTCCTCAATCATTCACTCTGTGTCCAAACCAGATGACATGCTACACATCCCAAGGAAATGTGAACATGGTTTTGTAATGATTTGTTTCCATTCTATTTCGTGCTTGCCTACTGGTCATTCGCCAGTAATACTTTTATGGGTTTACTGCTGCCCCCATACTAACTAAATCGTTCTCTTCCGTACTGTAGTGGTTAGTGTACCTGACCTGACGCATTCACGGGCCGCTCACGGTCGAGCGCATGAGTTCTAATCCTAGTTACGGCAGTCGGTCTATGGTCGACCCAGTTGTTCACCCACCCCTGAGGTTGGTCGATAAAATGGGTAACCTGGCTCAGGCTGGGATATATATATGGTCTGTTCGCGCTAATCTTTTACTAGTCTGAGGATTAGTAAGTTCCGTATTTGTCCTGTACTCTGAAAACAATGACGTCGAGAACAAACAATATACTTTCTTGCCTGATTAACTCTCGTGTCAGTAGTGACACGCACTTTTGGCTAAGCCAGACAGTGTTTTGCTGAGTAGGCAAGACAACGGCCGGTGGCAGCCAGTAACGGTGTGACAGAGGCCGCAAGCTAAGCGGAGGCTAGTACGGGCTCCCTCAACACTGTCCGATCACTGCCTGGGGTGCAAGTTATAGCGCACGCACTCCTTGAGTTATCTCCACGATCGCTGTGCGTTCTTGTGGGAGACAGAACGCACTCCACAACACCACCAGTTTAAGGTATATAAACGCACAGTCAGCCTGGCATGGATAAGAGCACATTTCCTGCTAGCTTACAAACACTTGTTTAATAAAGGCACTGAAAGAATCGTCACCACTAGGCGATGAAAACTATACGCACCAATATGTAAACAATGACCAAACGGAGCATATAAAAAAATCCGTTGATTCTTCAGTAAACTATATCTGTTTATTTTCATCTGCGGCAGTGACACCAGAGTAAGGCAATAGTGTTGCTAGGTTATTAAGGAGAGACAACTTGACAACTCGCGGAATAACTCAGGGTTTTATAGACAATTTGGTAACTTGGGGCAATAACTCGGGTTTTATCATGCTCCGGAAAATGATGACTAAAGTATTATCACCGAGAACATTAATATTTTGTTTTATGCAAGCTGCAGTTTGCAAGGAAGTCGATCCATCTTGCAATATATCCGGAGGTAGGAGAGAAAGAAGGCGAATAAGAGGTGCGGAGCAGGTGATGGTGGGGGTTGGAAATCTTCCCCTCCCGTATTATTTTACAATAGAAGGAACTGAGGAGAAAGCCAAATGAGGATCATTTATTCTCGAAGGTTCAGTCATCAGTTTTGGACGCTACCTCGCCCACGCGGAAAATAGCGACCATAGACCAGGAGAGACTGGGTGCAGAATGGAAACTGGTGAGAGCAAAGGATGTAAGGGGAGTGAGGGAGGAATGGGATGCATTGAGGGAAGCAGTTATGGCTTGCGCAAAAAAGATGCTTGTGGCATGAGAAGCGTGGGAGGTGGACAGATTAGAAAGAGTTGTGAGAGGTGGGATGAAGAAGTAAGATTATTAGTGAAAGAGAAAGGAGAGGCATTTGGTCGAGTTTTGCAGGGAAATAGTGCAAATGACTGGGAGATGTATAAAAGAAAGAGGCAGGAGGTTAAGAGAAAGGTGCAAGAGGTGAAAAAGAGGGCAACTGAGAGTTGGGGTAAGAGAGTATCATTAAATCTTAGGGAGAATAAAAAGATGTTTTGGAAGGAGGTAAATAAAGTGCGTAAGATAAGAGAACAAATGGGGACATCGGTGAAGGGGGCCAATGGGGAGGTAATAACAAGTAGTAGTGATGTGAGAAGGAGATGGAGTTAGTATTTTGAAGGTTTGTTGAATGTGTTAGATGATAGAGTGGCAGATATAGGGTGTTTTGGTCGAGGTGGTGTGCGAAGTGAGAGGGTCAAGAGAATGATTTGGTTAACAGAGAAGAGGTCGTGAAAGCTTTGCGGAAGATGAAAGCCGGCAAGGCAGCGGGTTTAGATGGTATTGCAGTGGAATTCATTAAAAAAAGGGGGGTGACAGTGTTGTTGACTGGTTGGTGAGGATATTCAATGTATGTATGGCTCTTGGTGAGGTGCCGGAGGATTGGCGGAATGCATGCATAGTGCCATTGTACAAAGTCAAAGAGGATAAAAGTGAGTGTTCAAATTACAGAGGTATAAGTTGGTTGAGTATTCCTGGGAAATTAGATGGGAGGGTATTGATTGAGAGGGTGAAGGCATGTACAGAGCATCAGACTGGGGAAGAGCAGTGAGGTTTCAGAAGTGGCAGAGGATGTGTGGATCAGGTGTCTGCGTTTAAGAATGTATGTGAGAAATACTTAGAAAAACAAATGGATTTGTATGTAGCATTTATGGATCTGGAGAAGGCACATGATAGAATTGATAGAGATGCTCTGTGGAAAGTATTAAGAGTATATGGTATGGGAGGCAAGTTGCTAGAAACTGAAAAGTTTTTATCGAGGATGTAAGGCATGTGTACGAGTAGGAAGAGAGGAAAGTGATTGGTTCTCCGTAAATGTAGGTTTGCGGCAGGGGTGCTTGATGTCTCCATGGTCGTTTAATTTGGTTATGGATGGGATTGTTAGGGAGGTGAATGCAAGAGCTTTGGAAAGAGGGGTAAATATGAAGTCTGTTGTGGATGAGAGGGCTTGGGAAGTGATTCAGTTGTTGATCGCTGATGATACAGCACTGGTGGCAGATTCGGGTAAGAAACTGCAGAAGCTGGTAACTGAGTTTGGTAAAGTGTGTGAGAGAAGAAAGCTGAGAGTAAATGTGAATAAGAGCAAGGTTATTAAGTACAGTAGGTTTCAGGGACGAGTCAATTGGGAGGTAAGTCTGAATGGAGAAAAACTGGAGGAAGTGAAGTGTTTTAGATACCTGGGAATGGATTTGGCAGCGGATGGAACCATGGAAGCGGAAGTGGTTCACAGGGTGGAGGAGGGGGCGAAAGTTCTAGGAGCGTTGAAGAATGTGTGGAAGGCGAGAACATTATCTCGGAAAGCAAAAATGGGTATGTTTGAAGGAATAGTGGTTCCAACAATGTTATATGGTTGCGAGGTGTGGGATATAGATAGGGTTGTGCGGTGGAGGGTGGATGTGTTGGAAATGAGATGTTTGAGGAAAATATGTGGTGTGAGGTGGTTTGATCGAATAAGTAATGAAAGTGTAAGAGAGATGTGTGGTAATAAAGAGTGTGGTTGAGGGAGCAGAAGAGGGTGTATTGATATGGTTTGGTCACATGGAGAGAATGAGTCAGGAAAGATTGACAAAGAGGATATATATGTCAGAGGTGGAGGGAACGAGAAGTGGGAGACCAAAATGGAAGTGGAAGGATGGAGTGAAAAAGATTTTGAGCGATCGGGGCCTGAACATGCAGGAGGGTAAATGGCGTGCAAAGAATAGAGTGAATTGGAACGATGTGGTATACCAGGGTCGACGTTCTGTCAATGGATTGAACCAGGGCATGTGAAGCGTCTGGGGTAAGCCATGGAAAGTTTTGTGGGGCTTGGATGTGGAAAGGAAGCTGTGATTTCGGTGCATTACACATGACAGCTTGAGACTGAGTGTGAACGAATGTGGCCTTTGTTGTCTTTTCCTAGCGCTACCTCGCTCGCGTGCGGGGGAGAGGGGGCATCATTTCATGTGTGGCGGGGTGGCGACGGAAATGAATAAAGGCAGCAAGTATGAATCATGTACATGTGTATATATGCATAAGTCTGTGTATGTATATATGTATACGTTGAAATTAATAGGTATGTATATGTGCGTGTGTTGACGTGTATGTTTATACATGTGTATGTGGGTGGGTTGGGCCATTCTTTCGTCTGTTTCCTTGCGCTACCTCGCTAACGCGGGAGACAACGACAAAGCAAAATAAATAAATAGCATATATATATATATATATATATATATATATATATGGGGGGGGGTGGTGGCAAGGGCAAACAAGAGAATAGCAGAGAAGTAAAGGAGGCTTTAGGGGTATCGGAGGCTACTAAATATTCAGGAGGGTGAGAAGCGTGCACGGGATAGCAATTAGAACGATGTAGTTAAGTGTATTGGGGGTACGAAGTGATTTCAGTGGGCTATACCAAATCACTTGTAAAAGCAAATAGAGGTAAGATGGGGTGTAGCGAGATATGTGGCAAGGTTTCAGGTACGTGGTTATGGGAGCTGCAGAGTCACCGAGGAAAAGGGAGCACGTCCTGAATGCATTAAGCAGCATATATATATATATATATATATATATATATATATATATATATATATATATATATATATATATATATATATATAGTGTGAGGCGAGTCGATCGTGCAAAGGAGAAATGCAAAAAGTAAGCTCAATGCGGCTGAAAAGTCCGACCAAGATATGCTGAAAAAATATGGACTTAGGAAGTGAAGGAGTGAAGAAAGAATAATATAATCTATGACTTAGAAGTAGAGGGATACTGGGGCAGGGGCAGACAAGAGAATGGCAGAGAAGTAAAGGAGTCTTTAGGGGTATCGGAGTCTACTAAACATTCAGGAGGGTGAGAAGCGTGCACGGGTTAGCAAATTAGAATGATGTAGTTAAGTGTATTGGGGGTACGAAGTGGTTTCAGTGGGCTCAACCAAAACATGTGAAGTAGTCAATGTAAAGGGGCTTTGCTGTGTGGATGGTAGGTTCCCGTTTTAATGCCTTGGACAACACGTACAGTGGTTGTGTGCAGATGAGGTCACTATTCGTTTGTTTGTCGACTCTCTACCTCGCTAAGGCTGGATATTTAAATAGATATTTCCTGAACAAGGGGGGCTATATTCCAATCCTTACTAACTACAGAGTAAAACATGTTAAAAGGTGAGGCGACAGTTAGTGAACACCTGTAGCGAGAAGCTGGCTCATACAGCAGATAAGCAGGTAACATCACCCCGCTCCAGCACAGCGGACCACCATCCATGTCCCTGTGGTTAGGTGTGGCGGAGTGTGTGCGGTGCACCTGAGCCATTCGTGTCCGCCCGTTGCTCAGTTACAGTTCAACAAGCGCCGTCCACACCACTGCAGTACAGCGGTTAGTTCGATCAGAGGGTAGAATTCTATATCGGGATTACAGGAAGAGTTTAGTACCTATGGCCGTTTTTTTTCCATCACAAACGTATTCATATCTGCTCAAAACGAGTATCACTGTATACCTACAAGGCTCAGTATATCATGTGTTTCCTCATACACGGATTGGTATATCATCTGTCTCCTCATAACTTATATGAATTAATGTGGAGGGTGGAGGAGGAGGAGGAGGAGGGAGGATCTCTCTCTCTCTCTCTCTCTCTCTCTCTCTCTCTCTCTCTCTCTCTCTCTCTCTCTCTCTCTCTCTCTCAAAGCCTAATTAATACAAATCCATGTGGGAGGGGTAAAAGAAGTGGTTTTGTTTTGTTTTTCGAAAAGCCTACTTGTACTTTGGTATGGCATCTACGCAAGCGTGTATCCTTATAAACCCACTTTTCTTTTCTTTTTCCATTTCGAGGGACTAAAAGGGTTAGAATACTTAGAAAAAAAACATAAGTAAAGTAATTAGCAGTACCGAATACGATACGTCTACTGCATATCATAAGGTTCAAGGAGCGGGTGTGGTGGGGCGATCGCCCCCGTAGCTTCCCTCTCCGTCTTCTATCGATAAACTCCGGTACGTGCACCAAGCAATCGTTACACTGGAAGTAACCAGAGGTACAGGAAGTACACCTTAGTACACTGGCAGAACAGAATACACCGAATAAAGACTGACGTACGGCGTAAGCAAGTACGATTATTAACCGCATTTGTTTTTCAGCACCGTGAAAAAGGTAAGGCAAATAAATTTCGGTCTCTGGCTTGAACTACATTAAAACTGGTCTCACTCGGTGAAGCGTGAACCTCATTAAAACTGAGTCACAGACTTATGGATATGGTACTCATGAAGTGTGAGGTACGACGAGAGATGAGACAAGAGCTGAAGCATTTAAAGAGACCCAGGCGAGTAAATCTGCGCCTCACAGTATTCTCTTTTTCAGAGTTTAGTTCCGGTTGCGCTAAAGTTGGGGACGTCAGCATATTGCTGGACCCCAGAGTTCCTCGCTCAGTAATGACACTTAAAAGGGACCCTCATAGTATCAACCATCAGTCTAGTGTGTCGCATGTTGAACTTTTGTGCCCTCTTTCGCTAGACAATCAAATCACACCCAGGGGAAACTTTGATAAAAGTGGCAAAAAAAAAAAAAATCACACCCAGGGGAAACTTTGATAAAAGTGACAAAAAAAATCACTCCCAGGGGAAACTTTAATAAAAGTGACAAAAAAAATCACACCCAGGGGAAACTCTGATAAAAGTGGCAAAAAAAAAATGACTAATTAGGAATTTATGGATGCGAGGTCATTACTGTGGGAGATGAGAGGGTAATAGAATAAAGGTATTATGAATTTTGATATCTGATGAACATCAGATAATGAGGCGATGACTTACAGAAAGGTAAAGAGGATGAAGGTCCGTGTCCAATCATTTTCTCTCCTAACCACTTGTTACAAGTCTCCGGACCAAATGGCAATAATAATGATAATAATAATAATAATAATAATAATAATAATAATATCATAATTATTATTATGATTATTTTCCCATACATATTCGCAATTTCCCGCGTAAGCGTAAGCGAGGTAGCGTTGAGAACAGAGTACTGAGCCTTAGAGGGAATATCCTCACTTGGTCCCCTTCTCTATTCCCCCCGCTCCCTCCCCTTTTAGTCGCCTAATACGACACGCAGGGAATAAGTGGGAAGTATTCTTTCTCCCCTATCCCCAGTGATAATATACTTATATTCATATTCATTATACTTTGTCGCTGTCTCCCGCGTTAGCGAGGTAGCGCAAGGAAACACGAAAGGATGGCCCAACCCACCCACATACA
>NC_092240.1:8582500-8725000 GCF_036320965.1 Panulirus ornatus | reverse complement strand
CAGATATCTAAAACACTTCACTTCCTCCAGTTTTTCTCCATTCAAAGTTACCTCCCAATTGACTTGTCCCTCAACCCTACTGCACCTGATAACCTTGCTTTTATTCACATTTACTCTCAGCTTATATATATATATATATATATATATATATATATATATATATATATATATATATATATATATATATATATATATATATATATATATATATATAAGCTGAGAGTAAATGTGAATAAAAGCAAGGTTATCAGGTGCAGTAGGGTTGAGGGACAAGTCAATTGGGAGGTAACTTTGAATGGAGAAAAACTGGAGGAAGTGAAGTGTTTTAGATATCTGGGAGTGGATTTGGTAGTGGATGAAACCATGGAAGCGGAAGTGAATCATAGGGTGGGGGAGGGGGCGAACGTTCTGGGAGCGTTGAAAAATGTGTGGACGTCGAGAACGTTATCTTGGAAAGCAAAAATGGGTATGTTTGAAGGAATAGTGGTTCCAACAATGTTATATGGTTGCGAGGCGTGGGCTATAGATATAGTTGTGCGCAGGAGGGTGGATATGCTGGAAATGAGATGTTTGAGGACAATATGTGGTGTGAGGTGGTGTGATCGAGTAAGTAATGAAAGGGTAATAAGAGAGATGTGTAGGAATAAAAAGAGTGTGGTTGAGAAAGCAGAAGATGGTATATTGAAATGGTTTGGTCACAAATGGAGAGAAAGAGTGAGGAAAGATTGACAAAGAGGATATATGTGTCAGAGGTGGAGGGAACGAGGAGAAGTGGGAGACCAAACTGGAGGTGGAAAGATGGAGTGAAAAAGATTTTGAGTGATAGGGGCCTGAACATGCAGGAGGGTGAAAGGTGTGCAAGGAATAGAGTGAACTGGAACAATGTGGTATACCGGGGTCGACGCGCTGTCAATGGATTGAACCAGGGCATGTGAAGCGTCTGGGGTAAACCATGGAAAGTTTTGTGGGGCCTGGATGTGGAAAGGGAGCTGTGGTTTCGGTGCATTATACATGACAGCTAGAGACTGAGTGTGAACGAATGTGGCCTTTGTTTTCTTTTCCTAGCGCTACCTCGCGCACATGAGGGGGGAGGGGGTTGTCATTTCATGTGTGGCGGGGTGGCGACGGAAATGAATAAGGGCAGACAATATGAATTATGTACATGTGTATATATGTATATGTCTGTGTGTGTATCTATATGTATACGGTGAGGTGTATAGGTATGTATATGTGGTGTGTGTGGACGTGTATGTATATACATGTGTATGTGGGTGGGTTGGGCCATTCTTTCGTCTGTTTCCTTGCGCTACCTCGCTAACGCGGGAGACAGCGACAAAGCAAAAATAAATGAAAAATAAATGATATATATATATATATATATATATATATATATATATATATATATATATATATATATATATAAAGGGGAAATAAAGGAAAGTACAGGTGAATCATCGATACCGTACCAGCGATTTAATGACTCATCTTCTGCATCGTCTTATCAGGAAACTTCTTGAATGAGAGCGCAGCGCAGTCAGTGTAAAGTGTGACATTACCTGGACTCCGCCTTCTGAAGGTTACACCGCGAGTGAAGTGGCTTCGGCGAGGATGCATCACGGGCAGTAAAGTCTCATCAAAGAACTCACTCTGATGGAATCCACATTTCTCTGCTACTGAAAATTGCACAGCCTTATGCTACAGGAGCTTTTTAGAAAAAGACCTTGATCACACCACGTCTCCTTCATACAAATAGGTCCCGGGGATATCTTTGAATAAGATAGGCTACAGTGTCGGCATCGCTGGGCAGTAAATGTCATGCCTACAGCCCGGGGATATCTTTGAATAAGATAGGCTACAGTGTCGGCATCGCTAGGCAGTAAATATCATGCCTACAGCCCGGGGATATCTTTGAATAAGATAGGCTACTGTGTCAGCATCGCTGGGCAGTAAATATCATGCCTACAGCCCAGGGATATCTTTGAATAAGATAGGCTACTGTGTCAGCATCGCTGGGCAATGCAACAAGCACTTTAAAACAATTCGTCGCGACATAATAAATGTTAGGTCTACAAGCCCAGGGATATATCTGAATAAGATAGGCTACAGTGTCGGCATCGCTGGGCAGTGCAGCAGGCAATTTAAAGTAACTCGTCTCGACATATTAAATGTCATGCCTGCAGCTGTACAGCTGACTGATTCCACCATCAGTCGCAGGTGTGCAGGATCATGACCTTCTCAATATGAAGAACAGATGTGCTGCGTGCTGGCCGCAATGTACCTGGATACACTTGCTCATAGCTCTGTCCTGTCTGGTTTATTCCACTGAACTCAATAATAATGTTATAACTCAAGGCGGTAGTAAAGAGACAGTGGTAGTCTTTCTGAGCCTTTAGATAAGGCTTGATATCGTCTGGTGTGGACGGCATTTCGTCTGTCTCTATACCAGTCGAGGTACGACGGGAGGGGTGATGAAAAAGGTCATATGTCGGTGACCAGTGCACTTGACGCCGGCGGTCAGCTGACCACGGTCGCGTTAGATGTCCACACCGTAAAGACCGTAGAACAAGTTCTTACGAGCACAATTCGCATGATGAACGTTTGTTTGTGGAGGCCATAGTTACAACATAGTACACGACCTTTTCTTTCACGTTATATCATCACTGCTTAGATATAAAGGTATGAGGTTAAAAAAAGAAATTGTAATATTTACGGACAAAGGCTTTTTTTTTTTTCAGCTGTAGGGTTTCAGTACATTGGAATAAACTACCATCAAATGTTACTGCATCCTCAAACAGAGGCATGTTATCTGTATACATAGTCAATTCAAAAGTCAAAAATGTTTACTCTTTTGCTTTTTTAGGGTACACCATCAGTCGATAAGTTTCTGTCTAGAAAAAATGTCTTTCCATTTAACATATTCCTGTAAAATTTCCATGGCAGTATATTTCATCAATATCACATGATCCATTTTCTCCGCTTTTCACTCGGCAGTTGAGACTGGGAGACAGGTGGTTTTTGCTTTACTTTTACCGCAGACACTGTTGGACCTTCGTGTCTCTATATGTAACTCATCTTGGTAATATACAACTAGTTACCCTCTCAAGATGCCTTGAGAAATAGACGAAAGCTCAGAGTCTCTGTCTTTCTCTTTCTTGTGGGTTTATTTGGAATATACATTATATGCATTACTGGTATCCGCTTGTATATGGTTACAACGCGAGTAATCTTGGATGAGGCTGTAACATCGTCAATGGACGAAAAGAAATACATCCTCGTCGAGGGATTTCTTACTGCAGCGGAGTCTATCATTTCCCCCACTCATTTCAGCACAGCCTTGAAAGGTATTTGTGTATGCGTGTGAACATTACCGTCATAGAGGCCCAGTTCTAAAATGCTGTTGTTCGGATATTTCAGGTCGTGGACGTGAGGTAGGAGGCAAAGGTCAGGTGCGGACACCTGGGGGTCACTCGCCCAGCTCTCTCTCTCTCTCTCTCTCAAGACCCCAAACACAAGCGAGGATCTCGTCCATCACCTGGAGAGCAAGACGACGTTAAACTAAGACGGTGCGAGGGATGAAAGCCACCACTACAGCAGCAGCAGCAGCAGCAGCTTTGTGGTAAAAAAGATACAAAGAAAAAAGTTATGTAACACGACTGCGGTGCAACTACAGGCATCCAAGATCAGAAAAAAGAAAAAAAAAATAGATCGTTCATGATCCAGGGCAGTGGTGGTAATCCACCTCTACTTTTAGACACGATTCATTTTAGGTTCGGATAAGTAAGTTCTCTCTATCTGCCTGTCCAGTACTACCTCTTTGAGACTTGTCTCCCGGCTACAGCTTCAATGGCAATAAAGAAATGAAATCCATTTACACTTATGCTGCAGGCAGTCACTTAATAAGTGAGCTCTAAGTGGAGACATCATTTCCCCATTTTTTACACACTTTGGAAAGTCTGTGGGAACAAGGGCTTTTTTTTTTTTTCCTCTTAACAAAGACCCTAGTCCAACAACATGCAATCCTAAAATAAGTGGAATTTTACGCGAAGTTGAAACTTGCCCACTTATTATGACAGTTTCCCTTTCGGGTAGGCTGCAAGAAAGCTTATGTCCAGGAATAAGAAAAGTTTTGGGTTTCAAGTCATAGTCCAGTACACCTGGCTCCCAGGCCACACATTAACAGAAGGACAAGGCTCACACACGCATGATAACTAGGTGGCTCAAAGTCATGACCAGCGTCATACACACGGCGCTCAACTGTCAGGTTGCTACGCCAGCCACACTTTAGGCTGTAAGGCTTCCGCCGCTTTATGCCATCTGACAAACTGTGACATTAATCGTGGTCTTCAAAGTAGCCAAAGTTCCCAGTGTAACTGCTCTTATGCTTCTGGTATAGAAAGTTGTAATGGTCAGTAGACCCTGAAACTCCCATCAACTGTCTACGAAAAAACTGTCTGTGTTCCCCATTATCATCAGAGAGAGTACCGCCCTACTGACTGCCAGCAAATCCAGGCCGGTTTTGCCTCTGGGATCCTCACCATGCATCAAGCGGCAGATCATCATGATGTTCGGGGTACCCAGCCTCTTCACGGGTTCGCACGTCAGCATCACCAAAGCGGAGTCGATCTCAGATATATGACACCGAGGGAAAGCAGTGACGTCCCTCGCCCTAGTTGGGTGTCTCTTAGTCTGGACAGTGAGGCTGGTACCTGCCCCTTGAGAGCCTCACCAACACGACAGTCAATAGAAACAGGTGACCTCATGACTAGCAGGCAAACACTGCCCTACCACGGTCAGTCCCGAGTGCCTGACTCCACCAGCTTAGAAACTTTCAAGACAGTTGAGGACTTGCGCTCTATGCTGCCAGCCGAAGACGTTGACGAACTGATGCATCTTCGGCAGCTGTACCGAGACACCCTCTCGAATCTGCCCCTGACTGAAGGCTCTACTACGGGTGAAGTCGAGCGACTGTGGCAACTTTATGGTCTGTTTGTCGAGCGGCAGAGTTTGTTCTACACTAGACTACCCTGGTTCAAGCTGTTGGCTGCCTCCGACTGCCTGAGACTCCTGCGCCAGGCGGTGGCCACCAGCACCCACGTCACGGCTGCGCAGTTCATAGACAAGCAACAGTACTTCTGGCCTCGGAGGAACGCGCCATTCGTCACCACCCAGTCCAGAGTGTTGGCGTCAACCATCCGACAGATTGTCTCACACGAGCATTACGTTCTCCTTATGACGTTCTACACGCACTACGCCCATCTACTCGCAGACTCGAACGTAGCGCTGCTCACGCAGGTTCTGTCGCTCTTTAGTGAGACCCCGGGACTGAGTGACCCAGCTACCGTAAGGTTAGGACGTGAGCACTACATGGGGCTGGTGACTCGCTACCTGAAGGCGTTGCACGGCTGGCAGCGTGGCTCTGAAATGCTCCAAGTTTCTCCTCGCCGGCCAGATCGAAGCCAAGCGGCTCTCCGACATACACCAGTACGTGCTACTGTCTCCACAGGTCCAGCAACGCAACCCGCGCGACGTGACGCACACCCTCTCTGCCAACTTCCAGAAAACCTGTTTCCTCGCGAGATACGCGATGACCAAAGTCATCAAGAGACGACGACAAAGCAGCGATGTTAACTCAGGCGCTGACCTTGCTCCCTCCTCTCCACCATACCCCAGCACCACGACGGAACAACTGACCCTCTTCACGACCTTACTGGCCCGTCTGGCCGAGTGTGACGACCCCGAGATCTTAGCTACAGCGCGTCAGCTCCTGCCTCACGACCTGTGGACACGTTTCCTTCAGCTTCTGCAGTAATCCAGGGAACCTGGATATATCATAGTAGTCACGATGGTGCAAATTTCCCTTTTTTTTCTGCGTGATGTGAGCAGGGCAGTCGGCTAGCAGTTAATCCTAGGTGCTCATCCTTCCCTCATCCTCGCTGCGTAAGGTACTCGCTACCTCACACACACACTGGACTGATGGACTCCTTAAACTCGTTATGATGTACCGTCCAATGAGACCATGAAGGGTTGGGTAGTCTCGATGGTGATTGCCATTTCATTAGACCTTCAACGCCCTTCGACGTGCTCGCGTTAACAGTGTTGCCAGTATACAAAGCAGCTCATACCACTGGACACTTTTGACGTATCACAGCATCATCAATCATGCCAAGCAATATATTATATATATATATATATATATATATATATATATATATATATATATATATATATATATATATATATATATAAAGGTACTTTCCAAAAAATAAACATACCGTAGCGTCCAGAAAAACACCAAGCAAGATATCCTTCCTTCCACCTCTCTCTCTCTCTCTCTCTCTCTCTCTCTCTCTCTCTCTCTCTCTCTCTCTTGGCGTACTGCGCCGTAAGTCAACTATGCTCTCATGTCACCACCTGCCACAGAACACGTTATGCCATGTGTTCCAACGGCTGGCCGCTCCATATGTGTGTCTGTAAATCTTTACACTTAAGCGTGCTGGGGATGCACGCACGATTCTGGTGTTGATCAACCAGGTAATTGCACTGTGAGGTATTTAAGTGATGAAAATAAACCCATACGTTGTTGGCGTAGATTTTTTATTTGTTGTCATCCTTGTTAACCCCAAAATGCTGAGGGAATACCCACTGCCCTATAATGGTGAGGGGGAGGCACCTGCCTCAACCCCATAATGCTGTGGGAGGCACCTACCTCAACCCCATAATGCTGTGGGAGGCACCTGCCTCAACCCCATAATGCTGTGGGAGGCACCTACCTCAACCCCATAATGCTGTGGGAGGCACCTGCCTCAACCCCATAATGCTCAGTTAGCACTTATCTTAACCCCACTATGCTTGTGATCACCTCCTTCCTAAATACTATAATACTGTGGGACTCTTTCCAACCTCCCTCGTCATGCTCTGAGCGTTACCAATGTCCTATAATGCTGGAGTACAGCCTTCCTCCCCCACACCTGCCTCATCATGGCGGGGGAGTACATACGTCCCAGCCCCACCAGTGTTGGAGGAGTACATGCGTCCCAGCCCCACCAGTGTTGGAGTACATACGTCCCAGCCTAACAGTAATGGGGGAAAACATAAGTCCCAGCCCCATCAGTGTTGGGGGAGTACATACGTCCCAGCCCCACAAATGTTGGAGTACATACGTCCCAGCCTAACAGTGCTGGAGGAAAACATACGTCCCAGCCCCACCAATGCCGGAGTACACATGTCCCATCCCCAGCAGCACTGGGGGAGTACACATGTCCCAGCCCTACTGGTACTGGAGGAGTACATACGTCCCAGCCCCACCAGTGTTGGGGGAGTACATACGTCCCAACCCACCAGTGCTGGGGGAGTACACATGTCCCAGCCCCACCAATGTGTGGGAGTACACATGTCCCAGCCCTACCGGTACTGGGGGAGCACATACGTCCCAACCCCACCAATGCTGTGGGAGTACACATGTCCCAGCCCTACCGGTACTGGGGGAGTACATAAGACCCGGCCCCACCAATGCTGGGGGAGTACACATGTCCCAGCCCTACCAGTACTGGGGGAGTACACATGTCCCAGCCCTACCGGTACTGGGGGAGTACACATGTCCCAGCCCTACCGGTACTGGGGGAGTACACATGTCCCAGCCCTACCGGTACTGGGGGAGTACACATGTCCCAGCCCTACCGGTACTGGGGGAGTACACATGTCCCAGCCCTACCGGTACTGGGGGAGTACACATGTCCCAGCCCTACCGGTACTGGGGGAGTACACATGTCCCAGCCCTACCGGTACTGGGGGAGTACACATGTCCCAGCCCTACCGGTACTGGGGGAGTACACATGTCCCAGCCCTACCGGTACTGGGGGAGTACACATGTCCCAGCCCTACCGGTACTGGGGGAGTACACATGTCCCAGCCCTACCGGTACTGGGGGAGTACACATGTCCCAGCCCTACCGGTACTGGGGGAGTACACATGTCCCAGCCCTACCGGTACTGGGGGAGTACACATGTCCCAGCCCTACCGGTACTGGGGGAGTACACATGTCCCAGCCCTACCGGTACTGGGGGAGTACACATGTCCCAGCCCTACCGGTACTGGGGGAGTACACATGTCCCAGCCCTACCGGTACTGGGGGAGTACACATGTCCCAGCCCTACCGGTACTGGGGGAGTACACATGTCCCAGCCCTACCGGTACTGGGGGAGTACACATGTCCCAGCCCTACCGGTACTGGGGGAGTACACATGTCCCAGCCCTACCGGTACTGGGGGAGTACACATGTCCCAGCCCTACCGGTACTGGGGGAGTACACATGTCCCAGCCCTACCGGTACTGGGGGAGTACACATGTCCCAGCCCTACCGGTACTGGGGGAGTACACATGTCCCAGCCCTACCGGTACTGGGGGAGTACACATGTCCCAGCCCTACCGGTACTGGGGGAGTACACATGTCCCAGCCCTACCGGTACTGGGGGAGTACACATGTCCCAGCCCTACCGGTACTGGGGGAGTACACATGTCCCAGCCCTACCGGTACTGGGGGAGTACACATGTCCCAGCCCTACCGGTACTGGGGGAGTACACATGTCCCAGCCCTACCGGTACTGGGGGAGTACACATGTCCCAGCCCTACCGGTACTGGGGGAGTACACATGTCCCAGCCCTACCGGTACTGGGGGAGTACACATGTCCCAGCCCTACCGGTACTGGGGGAGTACACATGTCCCAGCCCTACCGGTACTGGGGGAGTACACATGTCCCAGCCCTACCGGTACTGGGGGAGTACACATGTCCCAGCCCTACCGGTACTGGGGGAGTACACATGTCCCAGCCCTACCGGTACTGGGGGAGTACACATGTCCCAGCCCTACCGGTACTGGGGGAGTACACATGTCCCAGCCCTACCGGTACTGGGGGAGTACACATGTCCCAGCCCTACCGGTACTGGGGGAGTACACATGTCCCAGCCCTACCGGTACTGGGGGAGTACACATGTCCCAGCCCTACCGGTACTGGGGGAGTACACATGTCCCAGCCCTACCGGTACTGGGGGAGTACACATGTCCCAGCCCTACCGGTACTGGGGGAGTACACATGTCCCAGCCCTACCGGTACTGGGGGAGTACACATGTCCCAGCCCTACCGGTACTGGGGGAGTACACATGTCCCAGCCCTACCGGTACTGGGGGAGTACACATGTCCCAGCCCTACCGGTACTGGGGGAGTACACATGTCCCAGCCCTACCGGTACTGGGGGAGTACACATGTCCCAGCCCTACCGGTACTGGGGGAGTACACATGTCCCAGCCCTACCGGTACTGGGGGAGTACACATGTCCCAGCCCTACCGGTACTGGGGGAGTACACATGTCCCAGCCCTACCGGTACTGGGGGAGTACACATGTCCCAGCCCTACCGGTACTGGGGGAGTACACATGTCCCAGCCCTACCGGTACTGGGGGAGTACACATGTCCCAGCCCTACCGGTACTGGGGGAGTACACATGTCCCAGCCCTACCGGTACTGGGGGAGTACACATGTCCCAGCCCTACCGGTACTGGGGGAGTACACATGTCCCAGCCCTACCGGTACTGGGGGAGTACACATGTCCCAGCCCTACCGGTACTGGGGGAGTACACATGTCCCAGCCCTACCGGTACTGGGGGAGTACACATGTCCCAGCCCTACCGGTACTGGGGGAGTACACATGTCCCAGCCCTACCGGTACTGGGGGAGTACACATGTCCCAGCCCTACCGGTACTGGGGGAGTACACATGTCCCAGCCCTACCGGTACTGGGGGAGTACACATGTCCCAGCCCTACCGGTACTGGGGGAGTACACATGTCCCAGCCCTACCGGTACTGGGGGAGTACACATGTCCCAGCCCTACCGGTACTGGGGGAGTACACATGTCCCAGCCCTACCGGTACTGGGGGAGTACACATGTCCCAGCCCTACCGGTACTGGGGGAGTACACATGTCCCAGCCCTACCGGTACTGGGGGAGTACACATGTCCCAGCCCTACCGGTACTGGGGGAGTACACATGTCCCAGCCCTACCGGTACTGGGGGAGTACACATGTCCCAGCCCTACCGGTACTGGGGGAGTACACATGTCCCAGCCCTACCGGTACTGGGGGAGTACACATGTCCCAGCCCTACCGGTACTGGGGGAGTACACATGTCCCAGCCCTACCGGTACTGGGGGAGTACACATGTCCCAGCCCTACCGGTACTGGGGGAGTACACATGTCCCAGCCCTACCGGTACTGGGGGAGTACACATGTCCCAGCCCTACCGGTACTGGGGGAGTACACATGTCCCAGCCCTACCGGTACTGGGGGAGTACACATGTCCCAGCCCTACCGGTACTGGGGGAGTACACATGTCCCAGCCCTACCGGTACTGGGGGAGTACACATGTCCCAGCCCTACCGGTACTGGGGGAGTACACATGTCCCAGCCCTACCGGTACTGGGGGAGTACACATGTCCCAGCCCTACCGGTACTGGGGGAGTACACATGTCCCAGCCCTACCGGTACTGGGGGAGTACACATGTCCCAGCCCTACCGGTACTGGGGGAGTACACATGTCCCAGCCCTACCGGTACTGGGGGAGTACACATGTCCCAGCCCTACCGGTACTGGGGGAGTACACATGTCCCAGCCCTACCGGTACTGGGGGAGTACACATGTCCCAGCCCTACCGGTACTGGGGGAGTACACATGTCCCAGCCCTACCGGTACTGGGGGAGTACACATGTCCCAGCCCTACCGGTACTGGGGGAGTACACATGTCCCAGCCCTACCGGTACTGGGGGAGTACACATGTCCCAGCCCTACCGGTACTGGGGGAGTACACATGTCCCAGCCCTACCGGTACTGGGGGAGTACACATGTCCCAGCCCTACCGGTACTGGGGGAGTACACATGTCCCAGCCCTACCGGTACTGGGGGAGTACACATGTCCCAGCCCTACCGGTACTGGGGGAGTACACATGTCCCAGCCCTACCGGTACTGGGGGAGTACACATGTCCCAGCCCTACCGGTACTGGGGGAGTACACATGTCCCAGCCCTACCGGTACTGGGGGAGTACACATGTCCCAGCCCTACCGGTACTGGGGGAGTACACATGTCCCAGCCCTACCGGTACTGGGGGAGTACACATGTCCCAGCCCTACCGGTACTGGGGGAGTACACATGTCCCAGCCCTACCGGTACTGGGGGAGTACACATGTCCCAGCCCTACCGGTACTGGGGGAGTACACATGTCCCAGCCCTACCGGTACTGGGGGAGTACACATGTCCCAGCCCTACCGGTACTGGGGGAGTACACATGTCCCAGCCCTACCGGTACTGGGGGAGTACACATGTCCCAGCCCTACCGGTACTGGGGGAGTACACATGTCCCAGCCCTACCGGTACTGGGGGAGTACACATGTCCCAGCCCTACCGGTACTGGGGGAGTACACATGTCCCAGCCCTACCGGTACTGGGGGAGTACACATGTCCCAGCCCTACCGGTACTGAAAACAGGTAAACGGACAGCCATAGCCTACACTGATGTTTGCAGGCCACAGTGAACCCTACTTCTGTATGGGATCCTGAAGAAAAAAGAGTACAGTGTGCAATGTTACGTGGCATTTGGTTGATGGTGAAGTCTACATACACTCTGTGTGTTTGCGTGCATGTGTGTTTGTATTCTATGTATAGGTGGCGAGAGTGTTTACATTCGTGGGGTCCCCTCGTCTTATCCTTGCGTTTCCATGATGTAATCTTTCGTGTTTTCTAGTGGTAGTTGTGGTTACTTTCTACAGGCTTTTGTTCCACGGATCCACGACTATGTTGGGGAAAAAATGCTTCCTCCTGTCCCTCCGTGTGCTTCCTCCAGTCCCTACGTACACTTCTTCGTCCCTCCGTACACTTTCTCACGTTCCTCCGTACATTTTCCTTGCCTTGCTTCCAGCTGTGTCCATTTGACTTGGGCTCTTGTCTGAGTTCAAAGAACTCTTCCATGTAAGCATCGTTAAGATCTTCCAGGACCTGGTATGCAGTCGTCATAGCTTCCAGTATTCTTCATTTCTCCAGACAGGACAGATCGAGGACCTTCCTTCTCTTCTCTTCGTGGCTCATTCTGCTCCACGCCACATTCAATTCAGTGATCCTTTGTGACTCCCGACGGGTGATGAGACCAGACTCTTACGTTATATATTCTAGACTTGGTCGAACGAACGTTGTAATATACATTCATAAACATCTCACTGTCCATGTCCTTCAAAACAATTTTCACACTGACCAAAATATTGTTTGACTCACGATCCTTCTCATCTAATGTTCTGGTGACAAGTTCGACTGGAAGAAGGGCGATAACCTCTCCTCGTCATCAACTGATAGGTCTTTCTGGTCTTTAGGCAAGGGCACCGCCAACACCTTCTGTCGCTATACCTTTCCTTCACTTTTCTGTTCTGACGGTACTCTAACTGTCTCTCCTGTAGACAAAGAAACTCTGTCGTTTCTCCTCTAACTCCACCTTGGATGACTCTTACATTCCTTCACCCGCTGATGCTCCTCTAACTAATCCTATGTCTCTTCCCGTAATCTCTTTTCGAGCTCTCAGAAAAGCATTTCTCTCTCTGGACACAAACAATGCTCATGGTCCTAATGGCATCCATCCCGTTGTACTGAAAGAGTGTGCCTCAGAACTTGCACCTGTGCTTTCTCCACTGTTCCGTTTCCTTTTAAAGACCAGAACTTTCCCATCTTGGAATTAGGCGCTGATACATCCCATCCCAAAGAAGGGTGACTGTTCTAACCCCTCGAACAGTCGCTTTGCCTTCTACCATTTCCAAAGTCTTTGAATCCCCCGTCAGCTCCCATATCCTCAGACATCCTGAACTTCGCGTTCTTTTCCCTGATCACCAGCATGGCTTCCGTAAGGCGAGATGCACACGTGATATTCTTTCTTATCTTACTAATGTCTGGTCATCATCCCCGAGAAATTTTTGGGAATCCTGTTTAGTTGCCCTTGATATATCTGAAGCTGTTGACAAAGATGTAGCATGGCTGTCCTCCTTCACTTTGCTGTCTCATATCTAGTTTCTTCTTCAGCCGATTTATCTCTGTGGCTGCTGATGGATCAACCTCTACCCCTTTCTCCATCAACAGCAGTGTTCTTCAAGGTTACGTTCTGTCTCCTACACTCTTCCTCCATTTCATCAACGATTCCTGTTTCTCTATAAACAACCAAATGCACTCATATGCTGACGACTCAACAAAGCATTCCTCCACATCCTTCAGTTCTGTTCCCTCTCCTCTCACTCGATCTGCATCTCGTCTCCACAGAACTTCCTCAGTAAACTCAGATTTGGACAGGATACATCAACGGAATAGACGAAGTCTGCTTAGGTTTAATGCCTTCAAGGCCCAGTTTCTGCTCATCTCTCTACCGAAAATTCCTGACAACTTTCCTCTCCTTTTGATGGTTCTATAATGCCTAATCTTGACTCAATGAACATACTTGGTATTACTGCAACATACACTTATCTTGAATACCCCACCTTACAGAAATAGCTAAGTCTGCCTCTTAAGAAACCGAGAGCCATGTTTATAAGTCCAAATATCTTTTCTATAGAACAGTTCTTCCGCTTAAACAAAGGATTGATCCGTCACTTGTATGGAATACTGCTCTGACATCTGGGGCGGTGCCAGCTCTGCCTTCCTAAACAACAGAATCGAGTCGAAAGCGAACCGACCAATCAACTCTGTTAGGCCAACTTCAAAACCTAAGCCACTTTCCCTACGCCCCAATGTTGGTTCAGTTTCCCTCTCCTATAGGTATTAACTCTGATTTTTGTACCCGAGAACAGGCTGCTTTCCTCCCCCCCCCACCACCACCACCGCCACCACCACCACCACCAATAGCTAGACAACACAATGCTCGGCAAGCTACTACGTCACATGATTACTGTGTGGCTGTGCACAACCACATACAGACCATCCCTGGCTTCTACGCAAAATGTGAGAGGGTTTAGGGGGAAGCCAGAGTGAAAATGCGAGTTCGTATGGAAGAGTAATCCTTAGTAACAAAGTTTATTGGACAGAAACTGATGTCGTGGTGGATCAATTACATGGTACAACATTATATCAGCTTCTGCTCAACAAAGGACATGGGCATAGTCAAACTCCTACCACAACCACCCAGTATGAGTGATGATTGTTAAAGTGGTCACAGTAGTGCAGAATGTACAAGACAAAGATACATAAGCACTTGAGAAACGCAAAGTACAACACAAGGACTTCACATAATATTAAAGAATCTAGGATAATTGTTCAAGTGGTCACAGTAGTGCAGAATGTACAAGACAAAGATACCTCAGCACTTGAGAAACAGGACGTACAAAACAAGGATCCTCGAGTGACGGGCGGTGGTTGACGGCCAGGGCTGTCTGGCGGGTACTTGTGGTGTCCCTAAAGCAGGAGCGAGGCCAAAGCCCTCTCGTCGTCGGCAGATGGAAGTCATGATTACCAACTCTTTGCACACACACACACACACACACACACACACACACTATATGCATATATATATATATATATATATATATATATATATATATATATATATATATATATATATATATATATATATATATATATTTTTTTTTTTTTTTTATACTTTGTCGCTGTCTCCCGCGTTTGCGAGGTAGCGCAAGGAAACAGACGAAAGAAATGGCCCAACCCCCCCCATACACATGTATATACATACATCCACACACGCAAATATACATACCTACACAGCTTTCCATGGTTTACCCCAGACGCTTCACATGCCTTGATTCAATCCACTGACAGCACGTCAACCCCGGTATACCACATCGCTCCAATTCACTCTATTCCTTGCCCTCCTTTCACCCTCCTGCATGTTCAGGCCCCGATCACACAAAATCTTTTTCACTCCATCTTTCCACCTCCAATTTGGTCTCCCTCTTCTCCTCGTTCCCTCCACCTCCGACACATATATCCTCTTGGTCAATCTTTCCTCACTCATTCTCTCCATGTGCCCAAACCACTTCAAAACACCCTCTTCTGCTCTCTCAACCACGCTCTTTTTATTTCCACACATCTCTCTTACCCTTACGTTACTCACTCGATCAAACCACCTCACACCACACATTGTCCTCAAACATCTCATTTCCAGCACATCCATCCTCCTGCGCACAACTCTATCCATAGCCCACGCCTCGCAACCATACAACATTGTTGGAACCACTATTCCTTCAAACATACCCATTTTTGCTTTCCGAGATAATGTTCTTGACTTCCACACATTCTTCAAGGCCCCCAGAATTTTCGCCCCCTCCCCCACCCTATGATCCACTTCCGCTTCCATGGTTCCATCCGCTGCCAGATCCAGCGGAGATAGGAGAGAGAGAGAATACTTCCCATGTATTCCCCGAGTGTCGTAGAAGGCGACTTATAGGGGTGTGAGCGCGGGAGGGGCTGCAAATCCTCCCCTCCTATTTTACTCTTCCAAATGAAGGAACACGAAGGGGGCCAAGTGAGGATTATTCCTCTAAGGCTTAGTCATCTGTTCTTGACGCGACCTCGCTAACGAGGGAAATGGCGAATTCGTACGAAAATATATATATATATATATATATATATATATATATATATATATATATATATATATATATATATATATATATATATATATATTACCATCACGCTGGGATCTCTTGAGCCACGATATACGCGTCTCAAATTTCACCTTCACCGCAGACATTGGTTAATTTATTCTTTGAAAATTTTGCTTTGAAATAAGAAATAAAAAAAAAACGCCATATCTCTCATGATAAGGACACACACGTCTATGGAAAAAAAAACTATCAACGTGTTTGGTGCTGGTGTGAAGCACCTGAACTAAAGTCCTTGTTGACCCCTGACCCCGATTTGGGTCGGGGGATGCGAGTGACCTGGCTCAAGTATAGACACAGAAGTGTATCGCCTACGGATTTTCACGTTTTAGCATCGATGAAAGAAATGAGTGTGAGAACATCGGTGGATGGGCAGAAGTTAAAGCGCAGTTCCGCCTTTGTATACGATTGTATATGGTCTTCCCCGTGGTGTAGTGGTTAGCGTTTCTGACCGTGAAACATTAGCGGGTCGCCCAAGGTCGAAGCGTATAGGTTCGAATTCTGGTTGCGGCAGTGGGTCCATAGTCAACCTAGCTGTTCATCCACCCCTAGGGGTTGGTCGATAAAATGGGTACCTGGCAAGGTGCCATTGTACAAAGGCAAAGGGGATAAAGGTGAGTGTTTAAATTACAGAGATATAAGTTTGTTAAGCATTCCTGGGAAATTATATGGAAGGGTATTGATTGAGAGGGTAAAGACATGTAGAGCATCAGATTGGGGAAGAGCAGTGTGGTTTCAGAAGTGGTAGAGGATGTGTGGATGAGGTGTTTGCTTTGAACAATGTATGGGAGAAATAATTAGAAAAGCAAATGGGTCTGTATGTAGCATTTATGGATCTGGAGAAGGCTCTTGATAGAGTTGATAGAGACGCTCTGTGGAAGGTATCAAGAGTATATGGTGTGGGAGGCAAATTGCTAGAAGCAGTGAAAAGTTTTTATCGAGGAGGTAAGGCATGTGTACCAGTAGGAAGAGAGAAAAGTGATTGGTTCTCAGTGAATGTCGGTTTGCGGCAGGGGTGCGTGATGTCTCCATGGTTAATTTTCTTATGGATGGGGTTGTTAGAGAGGTGATTGCAAGAGGTTTGGAGAGAGGGGTAAGTATGCAGTCTCTTGTAGATGAGAGGGCTTGGGAAGTGAGTCAGTTGTTGTTCGCTGATGATACAGTGCTGGTGGCTGATTCGGGTGAGAAACTGAAGAAGCTGGTGACTGTATTTGGTAAAGTGTGTGTAAGAAGAAAGCTGAGAGTAAATGTGAATAAGAGCGAGGTTATTAGGTACAGTAGGGTTGAGGAACAAGTCAGTTGGGAAGTTTAGTTTGAATGGAGAAAAACTGGAGGAAGTGAAGTGTTTTAGATATCTGGGAGTGGATTTGGCAGCGGATGGAACTATGGAAGCGGAAGTGAGTCACAGGGTACATTATCTCAGAAAGCAAAAATGGGTATGTTTGAAGGAATAGTGGTTCCAACAATGTTATATGGTTGCGAAGCGTGGGCTATAGATAGGGTTGTGCTGAAGGGGGGGGGGGGGAGGTGAATGTGTTGGAAATGAGCTGTTTGAGGACAATATGTGGTGTGAGGTGGTTTGACCGAGTAAGTAATGAAAGGGCAAGAGAGATGTGTGGTAATACAAAAGAGTGTGGTTGAGAGAGCAGAAGAGGGTGTTTTGAAATGGTTTGGTCACATGGAGAGAATGAGTGAGGAAAGATTGACAAAGAGGACAAAGAGTTGGAGGGAACGAGAAGTGGGAAACCAAATTGGAGGTGGAAGGATGGAGTGAAAATGCTTTTGAGGAATCGTGGCCTGAACATGCAGGAGGGTGAAAGGCGTGCAAGGAATAGAGTGAATTGGAGCGATGTGATATACCGGGGTCGACGTGCTTTCAATGGATTGAACCAGGGCATGTGAAGCATCTGGGGTAAACCATGGAATGTTTTGTGGGGCCTGGATGTGGAAAGGGAACTGTGGTTTCGGTGCCTTATACATGACAGCTAGAGACTGAGTGTGAACGAATGTGCCCTTTGTTGTCTTTTCCTAGCGCTACCTCGCACGCGTGCGGGGGGAGGGGGGTGTCATTTAATGTGTGGCGGGGTGGCGACGGAAATGAATAAAGGAAGCAAGTATGAATTATGTACATGTGCATATGTGTATATGTCTATGTATGTATATATATGTATACGGTAAAATGTACAGGTATGTATATGTGCGTATGTGGACGTGTATGTATATACATGTGTATGTGGGTGGGTTGGGCCATTCTTTCATCTGTTTCCTTGCGCTACCTCGCTAACGCGGGATACAGCGACAAAGCAATATATATATATATATATATATATATATATATATATATATATATATATATATATATATATATATATATACATATATATATATATATATATATATATATATATATATATATATATATACATATATATATATATATATATATATATATATATATATATATATATATATATATATATATATATATATACGAACAAAGTGCATAGGAACGCGCACCTTCATACATTTATATAGCCAGCATATCTCACCCGACGACTCGATGAAGCATATAAAAGAGAATGAACAAAATAAAAAGGAATTAATTATAATAATATGCAACGGGTGACTTTCTATAATACAGGTAAAGCCTAAAAAAAAAAAGAGAAAACAGATAATTATGCCACGGAGTGGCAAACTGACAATCTTTACATAGACATGTAAAGATTTTGGATGACGACATAGGTCGGGTGGGGCTGTTCTTAAAGTGGTCTGTTCCAGCTGGAATGGGCTCGATGTGGTTGCGGTGTCGAACTGCAACCCAGGGGACGAGGGATCTCTGACGGGTGGCAGGAGGTGATGACGGTGGCGAGAATTGTGCCCTAGCTTCTTGGCAGAACACTTTTTTTTCTTCTTTTACCGGTGAGGGCGAGACTGACCTTCATAATCTTTCTTAACAGATTGGGATGAGCCGAGGAGAGGGCGGCGCGCCTGGCTGAGGCAACAGATGACGTGGAATAAGGAACTGAGTATCAACAAGATCGTTCAGTTTCTTTACGCCGGCGGTAGGTCACTGTGCAGGCAAGGTCTCTAGTATGTCTTTGTGCAGGCAAGGTCTCTAGTATGTCTTTGTGCAGGCAAGGTCTCATGCAGGTAAGGTCAACAGCCATTTGAATATAATTACTTTATAAAGCTGACTTCTGTTTTACTGGTAACCTTCACCGAGCGTCTGCCTGTACTTATTCAAGGGTTGTTCTTATCTGCCTGGGTGTATTGGATGTACGCCTCTTCCTCCCTTTAAGTGTAAAGTAACTGTACTTCTAAGACTCCAGTACTTCGAGATAATGTTGTCTCAAGGGTAGTAATGACCACTAACAAGTCATCGTATGTCCATAAGAAAACGAGTACTAAACTGCCATCTTAAATAAAAAAAAAAATAAATGTTAGAGTTTATATCATCAGTTTTCTCCTAGGTCTTCAGGCAATCGTATGGTCAAGTTAGATTAAGTTATAACAAATGCTGCCAGGCTAGTGTGAACTATAGGCGTGAGTTCGATGTTGTGTTGTTGATTATTTTGGCTTTGGTCCCGTCGACCACTAAAAGGTTCATTGTGTCTGTAAATATCACTTTGTAACCACCAATCGAAGACATGAACACCATACTTGGGTGTTTTAAGATAACATCTTTTATAGATCATATACGTTCACAGTGAGTTCAGTGTTGCCATCTCCTGTGCTAATGACACCTCCATTACCCAAGGAACGACATCCATTTTGCTGTACTTGACGCTCCACATGAAGCAGCTTGGCATCACTGTCACGGAAATCAGCACCATTTATGCCATCCTGTATGTCGCTTCGATCATCGGCCCACCTATCTCAGGTAAGCTATCTGCTCATCCGTATCTATTTTAAGTGGGGAAAATGAATGTTTCTTTTTTTTTATTAAAGTATATGTATTTTGTTCCCCTGGATGGTTGTGAAGGGCTAATGGTTACTGAACCAGAATCCGTACCGCACATAAAAAGAAAAATACAGTATACAGAATTTGGCTACTAACGAGGGCTCTGGACCCGTAGATAGCAAAAGATAACACAGTTGCTTTATTTCATGCATAATCCTCCAGGCGTTTCCTACGAGAAATGGAAGTATATCAATCATCCAAGAACTCAAGAACTCATTGGAAAAGTTATTAGCCATTTCTAGCGCGCGAATTACGGGAAAACCCAAACTAAATAGCACGTTGTGCTACTGCTAGCGGAAGTAATCAATATAACATACAGATCATCGTGAAAAAAACCAGTTCGGTAAGACATAAATAACCAACTATATCCAAGTGAGGTAAAGAAATACGACGACTAGCCAACAAGGCAAGGTAGTTATGACGAGACTGGGAAATGGTCCCAAGATTGACTGCACGGTGGTGAGGCAGATCCAACCATTGCATGGACGAAGTCTAATAAACTCCTCTGAGGTAATTGTATATATATTTATTAAATTTTATTCATTATACTTTGTCGCTGTCTCCCGCGTTAGCGAGGATTGCGCAAGGAAACAGACGAACGAATAGCCCAACCCCACCCACATACACATGTATATACATAAACGCCCACAAACGCACATAAACATACCTATACATTTCAACGTATACATACATATACATACACAGACATTTACATAAATATATACATGTACATATTCATACTTTCTGCCTTTATCCTTTCTGGTCGCCACCCCGCCACACATGAAACAGCAACCACCCCTCCCCCCGAGCGCGCGCGAGGTAGCGATAGGAAAAGACAACAAAGGCCACATTCGTTCACACTCACTCTCTAGCTGTCATGTATAATGCACCGAAAACACAGCTCCCTTTCCACATTCAGGCCCCACAAAACTTTCCATGGTTTACCCCAGACGCTTCACATGTCCTGGTTCAATCACAAGCTTCTAACTTGTGATTTATTTGGCTTCACTGGAATAGTTAATAGCGTATATATCGTATGATGATGTATTACGCCAACTTACAATGATGTTACGTTTATGTAATGCTTCAGAAGGCTTACCTGCAATTGCTGTGTTTCAGGTATTATGGCTGATAAGCTCGGGAACTACACATGGGTTGTGTTCATCAGCATGATATTGAATATCATCTTCCACGTGTCGCTCTTGTACGTACCGGAGCGCCCAAGGAACCCCCTGACGCTGTCCTGCGGTCCCCATGGATATGCTTTAAACCGGGCCTCATGTGACACTTGCCACGAACTCGCTAACACCAACCTGAAAGTTACACTCCAGGTCATTATCTGTATATTATAAGATTCGTGTGTCATCACCTTCCATATAGCTAAAACTACAACTTGCACAATGCACATTAGACATTACATCTTCAAATAGTATATATATGCAGGAGGAAGCAATTGCCTGGTTATTACTACATTATATGATGATCCTCCAACTAACGCATCCTACCGCCTAATTGGAAGATCAATCATATTTCTGCAATCTTTTCTACACTTCATTCACAAAAGAAATGTCAATTAAACCCGGCCTACGTCTTCTACACAAAGGTTTGTGACTAGCTATTCAAACGGTGGGTCACATAATCTGTCCCTAAAATTCTTTCAATCTTTGTTAATCATTTTACAAATGCTACCTTTCAGTTACATAAGGCACAACTTTGTAAACTGTGTAAAGCTGAGTAATCTAATGAGGTGTTTGTACCCATAAGACTGTCGTTGTTTTGAAAAAAGGGTAAATGATTAAATGCACAGAGCTGCAATTTGACCCATCGTCTAATAACCAATCACCAACCTCTGTATAATAGTGGGCGCGGCTTATCTGAAATTTCTTAAGTGAACGAATTAAACCTATGCAGTCATTTTCTAAGTTAGGAAATAAACACTGATTGGTAATCTACATTTCATTTACAACTAGAGTTGATAGCCAAGTCGTGGCCTTTATATTCACTTCCTTAGCGTTCACTCTTTTGTTATGGAAGCAAAAAATCCTTTTGCTTCGTAATTACACCAGAATAAGATTAATATTAAAGTGATTTAGTCTACAATGGATGCTCTGAAATTTTTTCATCTTCAAATAAAAGTTCTTCAAATCTTTTAGTGTTTCTAAAAGATTCTAGAAGCGAAATGGGAACGTTGATCTAAACTTGTTTGGAGGATGTGAGAGGCTGTTTTATGAACACAAGTACCCATGGGGAAGAGACGTGAATACAACAGCTTCTAATTTCACTCGTGCCCACCCTCAACCCATGACAACTTGAAGCACCGCAAGTACATGGAAACAAGTGTAAATATATTAAAATGTCGGCAGAATTGTGAGTTCGATTGTGCGCGCCATCCTCCACTGATGCAGTTCTGCTTTCATAGCGAAGACAACGGCATCTGTCAGTCATTCAACCTCACCGACCAGGTTAGTATTTTTATCATATTAGAAAAAAACAATGTATCGTATTTCAGTCAATTTTGCAGATTATGAAATTTCATCTGTATTACAGTCCATGCCAAAGATTTTTTGTCTATCATTCCCTTAAAACTCTAAGATCAGGAAATGAATAGAAATTTCGTGCCTATGATGATAACTGAACCGAGTGGTACAATAACACCGTTCCGCTTGTGTTCCTGGCGATAGTAACATTTTTGATAACTGATGTAAAATAATCAAGCACCTCAGGTTTGCAGCTCCTGACTGTTAGCTACATCAAATACCCTTGCCATTTTTTCTAACTTTTCAGACATGTTTTTGTAACTGGTTTTCAGATAACTATCAATGGTACAATTGAGTCATGGCAGGATGGAGATCGGTGCGGCCACACCTGGCAAATGCTGGAGTATGAGGGCGAGGTGTACGAGCACTTCAGTTGCTGTGGCTGTCCAATCCGCTGCCAGGTGCCTGAGGAGCTACGTTGTGTTCACCCGGACGATGAGCACGCCAGCAAAACCTTTTGGATCTACCTCGTCCTCCGCACCATAGCTACCATGTCCATGAATTCATTATTTACTATGATGGTATGGAGGAGCCTTCTGCTTTACTATCTTGTCTTCATCTTTACGGATTTAGAAAACCATTACTGTCCTTCAGCAGAGGAAACCGCCCAATTATGTACGTCACCTGACCCGTTGACTGGATTTACCAGATTGTCACTACCCGTAACTGGTACGGTTGTTCTTGCGTATCTTCTGTATACACATTTTCACTGAAGTACTCCTGATATTGCATAATTATATCTTACGGAGCGTCATGCCGGACGGTTTCTACGCATTATTTTGAATATGATGAGCATGCACGCTAAATTCCATCAAAATTCTGATAGGAGTCATGAGGCGAGACGCATGAGGAGCAGGGTACTAAGTCTACCTCGTCATTGACCATCAGATCTTCCGTTGTCTGGCTTTCCCATGTTATAATTAATTGCTATATATTTACCGACACAATACCTGGTAAACCCAAAAGACACAACAAACGTCATAGTCACGGAATTGGGGGCAAAGTTTACCTGTATACTAAGACGCTCCTCCCTCGCCCCACCCCAACTGTGTTGTTTGCTTCAGAATCGTGTTTGTTGGATGAAATTAGAGCAATTTGAAAGTATTCTTTTTTATTTAAATTTCAGTAAGTTCCCAAATAAGGGGGGAGGGGGGAATATTCAGCTCCATTACAAGATCGTCCACTGACTATTTCGGTAAGAAAATCGGCGAGAAAAGAAAAAATAACGTTTATCCTACGCTTGTTGCTCGGAATTATATATTATATAAAGAAGAAAATGCAGGTGAATCGTGAGATTTTCATGAACATCACTGATGATAATTAAGACAATTACGTTGATTCTGACTTCATATTAGGTCTTTGGACTAACTTTACGTAATCTCATCCTAAAATTTCTAGAGTGGTCGAAGTGGTTGTTTCTGCTGGAGATGTATCTCGTATATCAAACTCCAAACTCCTGATATGTGGAAATTTCATATCTTTACAATAACTCCTGAATAATGTGAGAAGGGCCTTGAATCATCGGGTAAATTAGGGGTAAAATAAACGAAAAAAGTAATTTACCCAAACCTAGTACCTAACATACTTATTACGCAAACTTTGCCTAACAATATCTATCTTCATCTGATCATAATGAATTCTTACCATAACCGGACCAAGAAACCCGACTTAACCAAATTTGCTTCCCTACCATAACTAAACTTCGTACCTAACATAACACCTCATATTCTATCACAATACATCTAATACCTTAACTCAACATGGTGTCCAAACATGACGAAACTTTATTTTAATCTATCAAACCTTGTTCACAACCTATCCACACCTAGTCCAAAACGTAATAAAACCCAGTATCCTATCTTAAACCTATTCTAATCCCTACTGACAGAATCTTAATTTTCTATGGAACCCACCTAGCTCCAACACACATACACACACAAACATATGAAGTACTGGCTCCTCGTTCCAGGATGCACTAACGGTGGCCATCGTGAAGCAACATGGCGGGGAATATGGTAAGCAGCGATTGTGGTTCATCGTTGGCATGGCCGCCATACCGCCCCTGGCTGGCTACGTCGTCGACCGGTATGCTGTCGCTGTTGGTAAGGACACCCATTGCAAATGTAGGTGCTTGCAACTTACATGAATGAACTGGAGAGTGGGAAAACTTAAGTGGCTGTTAGGGGAGTCCAGATAAGTTAGACCTAGGTGGCTGTTGAGACCAGACATGACAAGAGCTAGGTGGCTATTAGAGTGAGACGGTAAAGCAAGGTGGCTATCGGGACAGACGTGGTTGAGCTAGGTGACTTGAAAGCAGACATAGCAGAGCTAGGTGGCTGTTGGGGGTCAGCCCTGCTAGATTAAGACTATTCTTAAGGCTTTTCAAGACATGAAACAGGATTGAACAGAAGGGAGAAAAAAAAATAAATTATTCGATTGCTTTAGAATGCTAGATGATCGGAGGGATATTATATATTAATGAAAGTACTTAAGATGTTATGATGTGTTTATGAAAACATGCCTGCTCCTGTCAAACCACACTTATCAACGCCAGTTCACCAGAAAATGTCCCACCTAACTCATCACAAGAGAACTCCCCCACTTGACACCTCCACCAATTAACCAAATAAAAAAAATTAAAGTACCTACGAATAACAGCAACAACTTTAATTCCTTACATCAGAAATAAACTTTTTAAGATTAGTCTTAAACTATTTCCCTGATAAAAAGTAGATATAAAACTTTCAATAACTGATCATTTTGAGTCACTATAATTTCATGTCAGGTAGATATCTAACGATCAGAAATGTGGCTAAGGGCCGAAAATGTCACACAAACGGGAGGGGGGGGGGGTTCTAATCAGTAAGCGAATAGAACATGGGAATTATCGACACGGTCATGGTGAAAAACTTCAATAAATCTATATCACAGCTCAACTTATGATGTTTATGATAACCCTGAAAAATTGCTTATACACGCACTTCACCGTCCTTTTTCATTACAAATGAGAAGCCAAGGTACATTTTCCCCACTGTATATCCTGCGCTGGAAAATGGATGTTTCCTATCTATTTCATCCTACAGAATTTCTGTCAGTGTGCTCGTCGTATGCTACATGGTGATTCTTCTTTGCTACTTCCCTTCCGGCTGATGAGCTGGAGGGAGTGGTGGGTTGGAAGTAGCCTTCTGCTGTACTATCTCCATCTGTATATAGATTAAACATCTGGGATGCTATCACTTATTCTCTTGCAGATAACCTCGCCATCGTCGTCAGGTCTTTTGTTTTCTGTTCTTTGTATCTACTCTCATAATACTGCTCACCACACTGTCCCCCAGATCATTCCAATGCAGGGAATCTCTGCTAGCAGTGTTAGGGAATTACTATCCCACTTTTAGTATTTCAGGGCTAGAGATGTCAATGCATAGCTTTCCACACTGCTGCTAGTGATGACAGGGTATTATCCACACTTAGCGACGTCAGGGCATTACTAACCACGTTAAGAGTGACGTCAGCTCATTACTAGGCCACACGGCTAGTGATGCTAAGGATATTACTAGCCACACTGCTCGTAGTATCAAGGCATTATTAGCCACACTACTAGTGGTATCTGGGCATTACTATTGACACGGGGACTACTAACCAAACCCGTCAGTGATGGTAAGGAAAATGCACACCACACTGCTGAGGTTACCTGGACATTATCAGCCGCAGTTAGCGGGGATACCCGACACAAGAGCGACAGTAAAAAGGCTGTGGTTGATCCCACAGGGTACTTCGACTACATGCCAGTCTTCTACCTGGGCGCTGGGATGACCTTCCTGTCCGGCCTACTCATTATTCGCAAGGATGTGAAGGTAAGAAACCACTTTTTTTTTTTTTTGGTGCAGATGATAAGAGATGTAATATAAACATGAATATTATTATACTCAGGTCCTGAATGAATGAACACTGGCCACATTGTCCACTGTTGGTCATGCCACCGAAATAACTTTACACGCACACACTTGGCCTTACAGGATTTCCTTTGTATTACGGTAATTTCAGTAGGATGGTCTCCCTACAGTCCTTCGTTTGTATGGTAAATGTCATTCATGAACACTAGCGGTGTTCTTCAGCACGACGGGACGACCTTTCACCACGGTGGTGCGACCTCGAGCACGACAGAACGACCTAAGAACACGACGGTACGACCTTGAGCACGACAGAACGACCTGAGAACACGACGGTATGATCTTTCAGCACAAGGATACTGTTACGTTCTGCCTCCATCCTTTACATCAAAGGGTGTATAATCAGCCCATAGGCCCATTAAAACAGATAACTGAAATAACAGCTTCTGTTAACACAGAGATTTGGGCTAGACACAAGAGTCTGTATACAGATTAATCATCTCGCTAAAATATGACAGCTGACGGCCATAATTATATACCTTCGCTTTCCTTCAGTTGGTCAAATGAGTCGAAGGTACTTCCCAATACCCTTTCAATAGATAAGTCTAACATAGTTACAAATTTAGCATCTCCTATTTGATCAATACAAACATAAAGTCTTGGAACAGGTTACAAGTCAGCTTTAGTTATCTTATTTACCTTTCTGAAATCGGTACAAAATTTGTAGGAAATACTATCAGGTTTAGTTATTAACACACAATTTGAACTCCAAGGACTATTACTTTTTTTTCAATCAAATCATTGTCAAGCATATAATGTACTTCTTTTCTCATTATCTTATTTTAGGATTCACTCCATAAAGGTGCTGCTTGATGGGTGTTGCATCGTCAGTTTTGACGTACTGCAGTAATACACCAGTTCTCTGAGGAGCATCAGAAAACACACCTAAACTCATTCATTATTTGTATGATCTCATCGCTTCTCTCAGTTTCTATATGCTCAAGCTTCTTTTTCAAATTATGTAACATATCTGAATTTTTTAACAATCTGTCTTCACATCTCCAACTTTACATTCTTACTTCCATTCACATCCTCTGCATTATCAAAAATAACACATGCACATTGCACATATGTAACCTCATCATCCTTTGCAGAATTTCTATCATGATAAGGCCTTATCAAGTTCAAGTGACACAATTGGCTTGGCTTGTGTCTTTCTGGAATATTCACAATGTAGTTCAAATCATCCACTTTTTTCTCAATAACCCAGGGACCATAAAACCTTGCTGTCAGAGGATTTCCTGTCTGAGGCAATAATACCAACACTCAATCACCTGGTTTGAAGTCTCTGCTTCTAGATTTTTTGTCATACCATACCTTCATATCTTCTTGACACCCTTTCCAATCTGCTGCACTCTCTCTAGCTCTACACAATCTGCTTTTAAAATTTGATACATACTTCAATAATCCTGGAGAATCACTCTTCCCTAACCATTTCTCTTTCAACATACTCAATGGACCTCTTATTTCATGTCCATACACTAACTCAAATGGACTAAAACTTGTAAACTCATTTACTGAATCTCTAATGGCAAACAATGCTAAAGGCAGACCATCTCAGTCTACTGACAATTCCTCACAATACATTCTCAAAGTATTTTTCAAAGTCTGATGGAATCTCTCCACAATTCCTTGGCTCTGTGGGTGATAACCACTTGACATCTTATGTGTTATATGTAACCCCTTTAATATTTTCCTAAACAGTCCGGAAGTGAAATTACTTCCCTGGTCTGACTGTATAATTTCAGGCATACCACCCACGAGAAATATTTCACCAACTCATACAATAATTTTAGAATGGATGCTACATAATGGTACTGCTTCGGGAAATCTGGTAGATGCACACATTATTGTTAATGGTGCTGGCTTTATAGTCTGGTTGGGTTTACCTACTATCTGACATAATTCACATGTCTTACAATACTGGGACACATCTTTCTTCATATTTCAGTAATAAAAATGACTTAACATTCTATCATTTGTCTTTCTAACTCGCAAATGCTCAGACAAACAAGAACTATAAGACAGAACAATTACATGTACCCTGTAACTCTTTGGAATTACAATTTGCTTTCAGACCTCCCAGTGATCAGATGCTGGCAACATAAGCAAGCCTCTATTTTCTCATTAAAACATCATTTTGTACATAAAATCCAACTGACACATCACTCTCATTCCCGTTTCTAACAGCTTCATTCCAACATTCTTTCACACTCTCATCACCCTTCTGTAACTTTGTCAACTCTTCCTTGTCCACAAGAAGATCTTGAAGTATATCAGTTTCTAATTCCACAGTGCTCTTCTCATTTCCAATTTCTTCTGAATTATCTCTAGTTACATACACTTCATTAAATAATTCACCTAAATCATAATAGACTTCTCTCTTTAACATTGACGTGGTCACAACACAAACTGGACAAATACTACACTGTACATTACCATCAGTCTGATTCTCTAAAGTTTTATCTGTCATGTGGTTCACCTCTACAATAGTATATACATCAAAGGGATTACTACTTATAATAGGCTCTGTGACTATTTTGTCAGTCAAATCATTCCCCAACAGCATGTGTACTCCAGGCACACGAAATTCCTCACATATCTCAACCTTTACACAGCCACTCACAAATCCACTCAAGATTTATATAATGCAATGGGATAGGTTTGCCTAACCATAACCCTTTTACATTTATTTTTCCCCAGAGTAAGACTCATTTGTCCACTCTAATACATCTTTCAGAATTAAATTCTGACTTGTTCCAGTATCTTCAATAGCAAAATTTTCTTCTCAGGACCACCTTTAATTCCAACCTTCCTTCAGTAATACATGGCTCATAAAGTGCACATTTTGTTTTACTCATGTTATACTCATTACTTCTTACCTCGTTAATATCATATCTGTTCCTAAGATACATTTAAACCTATAGTCTTTGGTGATTTTTGACACTGATATTTACCATGACCAAATTCTCCACATCCCATACATTTCATCAGTGGTCTCTCCTGTCTCCATAACGGTTCTGACTAAACTGAGGTCTTGAATACCTATTTTGTGTTTGTCTTTGGAATCTTATTTCCTACATAGTTTTGTGGCTCATAGTTATGTGAACCTTCCACAAAATAATGTTGGCTAGACTGTTGAACATTTGAATAGAGTGGGTATTAATAAGGTTTGTCATAATTCCTTCTATTACACTGTCCTGAATAATGTGGATATTTATAAGGTTTGTAATAATTCTGCCTATTACTCTGTCTTATCATACTTTGTTTCTATGATATTTCTTTCTTACAATATTTGTTAGCTATTTCTAACTGGTCAGCCATCCTGGCTGCTTGTGTCACATTTTTCACTCTACTCTTGCATATTTCATAATGTATTTCAGGTTGTAAGCCACTTTTGAACTGTTCTAACAGGATTAGTTGTCTCTGCTCTTCCATTGTCTCTACTTTTTCAGATTTACAACAACTATCAAATGTCATTCCACATTCTCTAGCCATCTCCAGATGAGTTCATCCGCTAATTTTCTTTACGTCCCTAAATCTTCTCCTGTATGCTTCTGCATCCAATTCCACAGTTTTAAATACTGCCTCCTTAACAGCCTTATAATCTACTGATTCCATTAAACTAAGACATGCATATACTTCTATTTCCTTACCCTTAAATTTACTCAGCACCAACATAGCCCAGTCAGTTTCATCCCATTCTTTAATTGTGGCAAGCTTTTCAAATTGAATAAAGAAGTCCTCAGCTTCTTCTTCATAAACTAAGGTAACTGACTTACTCTATCATCTTTATCTCCAATTCTTCTTCTTGTACACTATATTTCTGATTGTCTTAGCCTTACTTCTGTATCAACCTGGATTCTCTCTTTTTCTACCACAATTTGTATTTTCTTAAGCTCAAATTCTAATCTCTCTATTACAACTTTTTCACTATTATCAACATCTTGAGGTTCCTTCAATATTGATAAGGACGCCAACTGGTCATTTAATTCTCTTTCGTTGTCAATTTTGACATGTCAGCAGAGAAATTCCATAATGAACTGCCACCTGGTTCAGTTCATCTTCATTACACTGTTACAGAAAATGTATATCCTGGGTTTCAATAAACTTCTTAACGTTATCTGCCAAGTTTAAATACACTATATTTACAAATATGAACACTCACTTATTTAGAAAAATCTTCTCCATGTATTTCAAGAGAGCACAGTAGAGTACTAACCCACAACACTTCAGACAGCTTCAATTACATACACTTGGTTTCACAATTTCAGCTCCCTGGACTGGGTTTTCACATATTCATCTCCTGGAAAGCAGGTTTCACAGTTCATAATCCTGGACGGGCCCCCATGTTACATTCTGCCTCCACCCTTTACATCAAAGGGTGTATAATCAGCCCATTGGCCCATTAAAACAGATAAGTCTGAAATAACAGCTTCTGTTAAGACAGAGATTTGGGATAGACACAAGATTCCCTTACCATCTGGTTAACATCTCCTGAGAGCTGATGGCCATAATTATATACCTACTTTTTCCTTCTTGTCAAGTTGGTCAAATACCAAACAGATAAAAATCTATAGAAATATATTAATTATAGCAGAAATAAACATGGCTCCCTTGTAACATAAATACCTTTTATTCTTGATACATAGATCTCTCTATATATTACTTAACATCCCTTTGGCAGATTTACTGGTCTCAGTTATATAACATAAGGGTTTGAAATAAATGAGATGTGTACAGATTACATTACACATTTACCTGCAGCTCTGTATCATCCTTCCTGTATAGCCATTCCTGAGAGAGAGGCTTGACCTTGGCCTCCTTCCAGTTTTTATGCAAATTCTTTATATCACTTTCTCTTGTCTCTTACATATGTTTTGTCCTTCCATAATTTGTAATTGTATTGAAAATATTTACTCTTAATATGTTTATACTCTAAGGAACAAAATCTCTTATATTAACATACAATAATAAGACCCTCAAAACAATATAATGTACACTGGATTTATCATTCCTCAAAGAAAACTTAATGATATAATGGATAACTGTAACATTTATTGATAAATAAAATCTGTAACAAGAATAAAATCTGTAACAATAAAACACTTGAGCAGTATAGAATGACATTTGAGAGCAATGGAACGACCCTTGTTCATGACACTTCGGCCCTTAGGCATGATGGAACCACCTTTGGACACCACGGTACGACCCTTAAGCATGATAGGCCAGGCCCTCAACCCAATCATACCCGAGGGCCATAACCATCATGACAGCGGTTAAAGGTGATCACTCAGTATTACATACCTGTATCTGATGTAGTTTATATCTGGTTTAAGATGAAGACGTGGCTTTACATTGTGGTGCAGTGATCTTAAGACCTGAATTCTGTTCTGAGAACAATCCAACACTGTTCTCTCTTGAACAAATGGCTGTCTCAAGAATTCACTGAAATGGTCTTTCAGTCATTGTTCACCATGGTCAAGGCTTCGAGTGAAAATGGCATGAAAGTAGCATTGGAATTGGCATTGATGACTTAACTTCAGATGGTTGATAGTATTACAGTGTCTCACAGTAGTGGCTCAGTTTATGAAATATTCCTAATTCTGTGATGGTATTAATTCTAATTATCTAGTCTGACCCAACCTTGTGCTGGAGTTTAGGTGGATCGTGCCAACCAGAATATCCTTCAGGACCTGAAGAAGCTTTTCACTAAGGTGGAGATCAACATGTTCCTGCTGATAATCCTGTTGATGGGTTCCAACTGGGGCTTCCTCGAGAGCTTCCTCTTCATCTACCTGAAGGAACTCAATGCGCCTAACTATCTCATGGGCAAGTGCATCGTACAAACACTAATTTTATTTCTGTGTCTGCCAGTCTAAAGGAACACTACCAGTTCAGAAACAGAACTTTAAAAGTTTTCTATCTTCCAATTGACAGTGGCGACAGTATACTTGTGTAAGTGTATTGCATGTAGTGCATGTGTGTGTGTGTGTGTGAGTGTGTGAGTGAATTGCTTGGAGTATGTACCTATTTCTCCGTTTTGTCTGTCAGTCTTTGTAACACAAGGACATTCTAAAAACTATTTTCACCTTATGAGGCAATAGGTAAAGGAGGTCAGAAGGTAAATGCGACTACAAATCAAACCCGTTATGGTTTCTTAAGACAATTTTGACAAGAGTTCTGCTGGCTATAAGGTGTCCACAAATTCTGATGCCCGATGCCCTGCATGGCCTATGAGAGAGGGTTGCGGGGGGTACATCATACTTGGGCCCAGGAATTCACATTTATATACATTTATTTATATTTACCATGGAGGGAGTATAGGAGCATAAGGCCTCAAATGCAGAAAATCAAGAGCGCTGTATTCCACCCCTCTCTAATCTTCCATACCCTTTTTGGCCTTACAGCTCATGGCATAAAACCTTAGTGGATAAAAACAGGATGACTAATGGAGAAAGGAAGGGGACTCAAAAGAAGATTTGTACCCCCTGATAAAATTCCTCTCAGATGCCCTGATGCCCTCAGTTCTTACCCAGGAACCTGGGTTACCAGTCACATTACTTTCTTGTAGATTGTATGATCACATGAGTCATGTGATGTTAAACTACTTACTGTAGTTGAAGATAAAATTTGAGCTTAGGTGTGTGGACCTTACTGCTGACATTATCAGTTTGGTTTGACAAATGAGACATCACCTCTTTCAAAAGTAGGTGTAGTAGCAGACATCTCTTTCCATAGTAGGGGGATGCAAGACACATATTCAAATATGAGTTATGGGCAGGAAACGTAGAAGTGGATGTAATAAACATCAACAAGGAGACTGGTATAAGTGAGTCCATTACATGTGTGACAAGCCTAGGATGTGATGTGTTTGTTTCTGTAATCCTACACGGGAAATTAAGATATTCAACCATGGAAATTCCCAATGCAGTACAATGAGCTTTACTATATTTTTCTCCCAAAGCCTTGCTTTCTTCTTGTCAGTATCATTATCTCAGGATTTCCTTTCTCCATACATGAACTTCGTTCATGGACAAAGTTCCTCAAGGAATTGTTTTTACCCTGGATCTCCACTTCTGTCAGAAGTTTTTCCCATGGCCATGTGTCCTCTTTAGTAAATTTCTGGAGCCCCCAATATGGCATAGCTATAGTACTAATGTCTTGTGTTGGTCAACAGGACTGACACTGACAGTTGGGTCGATAATTGGTGTGCCTGTCACGTTCACCGCTGACCAGATAGTGAAAAAGTTAGGTTGCCCAACCATCTTCATCATTTCCTTCTTCGCCTATGCCATCAGACACTTCGGTTACTCCTGTATAAGGTTAAGTATTTATCATGAAGATGCTGAGTGATAGCTCTTTCCATTTCCTGCATCATAGTGCAAGGAGGAAGTACTATACTCATTCATGGGACCTCATTATCACAAGAGTTACATTACTATCATTCTTATTTGATATCTTTATATTGTCTAATTACTTAGCCTAATCATGTCAGCTTATCCCATTCATCCACCAGTCAGTTGCTATGAAAATGCTTTACGTCTTTTCTAATATGGTTCTTTCTAAGTGATTTCAAATAACTGTTCTCTTTCAACACAGTCAGTTATATTCATAAAACTTGAAAGTTTTTTTATCAGGTTCCCCTTCATTCTTCTGTCTTGCATTGTGGAAAGGTTTGTAGCCTTCAACCTCCTCTTGTATTTCTTCTCTCTTCTTTGTCTTTATTGCCAGTAGTTTGTGTAATTACCCATGAATTTATGTATGCTGTCTACTTTAATTATATCATTAGTCATTCCATTTCATTCATCCTCCACTCTCATACTATAAAAGTACTTCTTTACATCTTGTTTTTTTATAAGCAAGTTTCTTGTTTACTTTCATGTTATGTCCTTTGGTTGCTGAGATTGCTTTGTCCCTACATATCTCAATGAACTGTTCCCTGTCTTCATTATTGATGTTTTGAAAACTTAATGGTTGTTAACAGATCATCTCTGATTCTTCTGTCTTCCAAGGTAGGCAAATCTAAGGCCTCTAGTCATTCCATGTAACTTAGCTCTCTCAGTTTTGGTCCCATCTGTGTTGCCTTCCCCTGGGCCTTCAGTTAGCTCTTTATGCTTCTCTATATATGGTAACTAAATCTGAGAAGCATATTCTAGTTTTAGGCTTTTGTATTCTATGTACAACTTGCAAAATATTTCCTTATTTATTTTCTTTAAAGATATTCTGATTGTTGCCAACAGTTTTCTCCTAATGTGGGACTAATGACAGGTAAGGAATGATGCCAACTCCCAAAATCATCTCACAAAGAATCATGAAGCTTATTTCCTGTCAGATAATAATCATATTAAGGCCTTTTACTTTGTCCCATGTGTGTGTGTGTGTGTGTGTGTGTGTGTGTGTGTGTGCATAATTGTCTATAAATGAATTTTCATTTGTACTATAAGGAAAGACAGCTTTGTGCACATGAGGCTCTATCTCTTGAACCATATCTGTCATATGGCTTTTAAGACTTCAGTATGGTGTCCACATTTATCATGTCCTCATTCAGTTTATTTCAATTGCTTACCACTTTTATACTTTAAAGTATTTCTTTACATCTTTTCTTACAAATTTTTTGTGTGATTTTATGTCATATCCTCTAGTTCTATCCCTGCATCTTTCAAGGAACTGTTCATTCTGTTTATCATCATAGTGATTTAAAAATCTGAAGGTCGTGATTAACTCACTTCTCACTTGCCTCTCTTTCATGGTGAGCAAATGTATGGCCTCTAGCCTTTTCCTGTTTACATACACCTTTAAACATACCCATTTTTGCCTTCCCAAACAATGGTTTCTCTTTCAACACATTCTTCAGCACTCCTAGAACCTTCATCCCCTCACCGGCTCTATAACTCACTTCCAGTTCTGTGGTTCCACTTACTGTTGTGTCCAGTTCTGGGTATCTAAAACATTTCATTCCAGATTCTCTCCACTCAAACTCACATCCCAACTAACTTGTCCCTCTGCACTGCTAAACCCAGTAGCCTTTTATTCACATTTACTTTTTTAGTGATCTCAGAAATATCTGATCCAGCATAGATTCATGATTAAAGATCTTGTAAACTCTTCAACTGATAAGCTGAATAATTCATAGAACACAGATTCTTCAACACCTTCCTGCAGTGACCCATGGATGGTGTTCCCATTCGAGCTGCTGGAGGTGTTCACGCACCAGCTAATGTGGGTGGCAACCATGACCTTCTGCCCACTGATTACCCCTAAGGGCCTGCTGGCCACCATGGTTTCACTGGTGGGCACTGTCCACTTCTCCATTGGTGAGTTTCTCCCTGAAGCCAAGCAAACAGGGTTATTAAATGAAACATATTGGATTTTTTTATTTTATACAGCATATACATCTTCGGGATATATCAATAACAGCAGCAAATGTTCCTTCAATAAATGGAACCCAGAAATCTCCAGTGTTCAATGAATAAGAGAGCTTTAACTACATACTGTATCAATTTATCTAACAATATATTCATTTATTTTATCCCTGGGGATAGGGGAGAAAGAATACTTCCCACGTATTCCCTGCGTGTCGTAGAAGGCGACTAAAAGGGGAGGGAGCAGGTGGCTGGAAATCCTCCCCTCTAGTTTTTTTTTTTTTTTTTAATTTTCCAAAAGAAGGAACAGAGAAAGGAGCCAGGTGAAGAGAAGAGAGAGGCATTTGGATGATTTTTGCAGGGAAATAATGCAAATGAGTGGGAGATGTATAAAAGAAAGAGGCAGGTCAAGAGAAAGGTGCAAGAGGTGAAAAAGAGGGCAAATGAGAGTTGGGGTGAGAGAGTATCAACAAATTTTAGGGAGAATAAAAAGATGTTTTGGAAGGAGGTAAATAAAGTGCGTAAGACAAGAGAACAAATGGGAACATCGGTGAACGGGGCTAATGGGGAGGTAATAACAAGTAGTAATGATGTGAGGAGATGGAGTGAGTATTTTGAAGGTTTGTTGAATGTGTTAGATGATAGAGTGGCAGATATAGGGTGTTTTGGTTGAAGTGGTGTGAGAAGTGAGAGGGTTAGGGAGAATGATTTGGTAAACAGAGGAGAGGTAGTAAAAGCTTTGTGGAAGATGAAAGCCAGCAAGACAGCGGGTTTGGATGGTATTGCAGTGGAATGACTGTATTGTTGACTGGTTGGTAAGGATATTTAATGTATGCACGACTCATGGTAAGGTGCCTGAGGATTGGCGGAATGCATGCATAGTGCCATTGTACAAAGGCAAAGGGGATAAAGATGAGTGCTCAAATTACAGAGGTATAAGTTTTTGAGTATTCCTGGTAAATTATATGGGAGGGTATTGATTGAGAGGGTGAAGGCATGTACAGAGCATCAGATTAGGGAAGAGCAGTGTGGTTTCAGAAGTGGTAGAGAATGTGTGGGTCAGGTGTTTCCTTTGAAGAATGTATGTGAGAAATACTTAGAAAATCAAATGGATTTGTATGTAGCATTTATGGATCTGGAGAAGGCACATGACAGAGTTGATAGAGATGCTCTGTGGAAGGTATTAAGAATATATGGTGTGGGAGGCAAGTTGTTAGAAGCAGTGAAAAGTTTTTATCAAGGATGTAAGGCATGTGTATGAGTAGGAAGAGAGGAAAGTGATTGGTTCTCAGTGAATGTCGGTTTGCAGCAGGGGTGCGTGATGTCTCCATGGTTGTTTGATTTGTTTATGGATGCAAGAGTTTTGGAGAGAGGGGCAGGTATGCAGTCTGCTGTAGATGAGAAGGTTTGGGAAGTGAGTCAGTTGTTGATTGCTGATGATACAGCAGTGGTGGCTGACTCCAGTGAGAAACTGCAGAAGCTGGTGACTGATTTAGGTAAAATGTGTGAAAGAAGAAAGCTGAGAGTAAATGTGAATAAGAGGAAAGTTATTAGGTACTGTAGGGTTAAGGGACAAGTCAGTTGGGAGGTAAGTTTAAATGGAGAAAAATTGGAGATGAAGTGTTTTAGATATCTGGGAGTGGATTTGGCAGTGGATGGAACCATGGAAGTGGAAGTGAGTCACAGGGTGGGGAAGGGGGCGAAAGTTCTGAGAGCGTTGAAAAATGTGTGGAAGGCGAGAACATTATCTTGGAAAGCAAAAATGGGTATGTTTGAAGGGAAAGTGGTTCCAACAATGTTATATGGTTGCAAGGTGTGGGCTATAGACAGAGTTGTGCGGAGGAGGGTGGATGTGTTGGCAATGAGATGTTTGCGGACAATATGTCGTGTGAGGTGGTATGATCGAGTACGTAATGAAAGAGTAAGAGAGATGTGTGGTAATAAAAAGAGTGTGGTTGAGAGAGCAGAAGAGGATGTTTTGAAATGGTTTGGTCACATGGAGAGAATGAGTAAGGAAAGATTGACAAAGAGGTTATATGTGTCAGAGGTGGAGGGAAGGAGAGGTGGGAGACCAAATTGGAAGTGGAAAGATGGAATGAAAAAGATTTTGAGTGATCGGGGCCTGAACATGCAGGAGGGTGAAAGGCGTGCATGGAATAGAGTGAATTAGAGCGATGTGGTATACCTGGGTCGACGTGCTGGCAATGGATTGAACCAGGGCATGTGAAGCGTCTGGGGTAAACCATGGAAAGTTTTGTGGGGCCCACTATATTAAATCAAAACTCCAAAATTGCTTTCCTACTCAATTTGTGTCCTTTCGCAAAGTTCATAAAATCATTCTTCTTTTCCTTTGAAACTTTTCTGTAACTTGTCTAAATGCTAAAATCCTGTGCATACACAATCATCACTCCCTAATCCTCCTAGTCTCTCACCAGCAAAGGGTTCACTGATATTTTCAACCTGATTAATCACCCTTCCACCATACATCTTATGAACTGTGCTAAGGAAACTTATTCTTTCTCAGTTCTTACCCTCACTTTTACTTCCCTCCCCTTCATACAGTGGAATAATTGCTCTATTCTAACAGTCACCAGGCATCGAGCCACTTTACAACAACCTTGATCAGAATTATTTCAGATCCTCTTAGCTTTTCTCTTACTTTCTTTTGTAAGATACATTTCACCTTTTCATTCCTCAACTTTTTTATTGTTATCTTCATTTTTTCATTCATATTTCTCATATGCCATGATAAATTGTGTCCCAACCCTCATAAATGGCACATCATGCATACTTTTGTGACCAAAAACAAATTTACCATACTATTGTTAACCCTCTTTTCCATGTCTCTATACTGCTTATGTTTATGAACAATATCATGTTTAAAGTATGTGCAGTATTTGCAATGTTCATGCCTGTTACTGCACACAATCCAAGTATTCTTTCACCTATTGTCATTTCCCCTTGGGATCCATTTCCTGCTTATCACTCCCTCCTTCCCTTCGTCCCCCACTCACCCATCAAAGTCATCCATCATATATAGTTTCTCCCCTGGATCTGCATTCTTTAGTGCTATTACAGGTTCTCTCCAAAAGGAATTCTTACTATCTTCTTTTGTTTTGCAGTGCATATGCAACCATTACAGACATTCTTAACCTGTCACATATGAACTACACACATTCTTGCCATCAAACATCTGATTTCACATCTTTCATTTCATCCCATTCAAAGGTTCCACAACCTGTCAACCTTGTTGCAAACAAACCTTATCTCACTGAAACTGAGTTTGCATTTCTTTGTGATCACATTACTTAAAGGTCAAATAGATACATTTTGTTTTATTAGTGACTGTACTGCATTTTATTTTAGCTTCTGTAAAAGCTCTTTTGTATAATATAGTGATGAAATTAAATATGAAAAGATCAAGGATATACATATAAGATGCTATCCATGTGCATGAGCTCTTAACTGTATTCATCTTTTACTTAAGGTTTGGATATAATGCTAAGCCCCTATCCTGTCTGGCCAATATACAATTTCTTCGTGAATATAACTCATTAATGCTTCCATTTGTCAAAAGATTCATGTGCTATTAAACACTGCATTATAAATGTTAGAAAAGAACAAAGAGACAATGTAGACAGTACAATTAAAGTGAGCATTATAACTGAGGAGTGAGTGATGCAGGTCAAGGAGTTGGCTCGCTGGTGGGTGGGCACCTCATTGCCGGCCTAGGAATGCCTGCAGCCTTCAGAACCTTCAGTGCCATCGCTCTTAGTGCAGGCCTTTTTTATGTGATTTTCCACTTCAGCTACACCAAGAAAAAACTGGCGGCAAGAGGTAAGCTTTCATTGGAAAAATTGCTCTAAAAATTTAAGGGTGAGAGCTGCTTGGCTTTACTGTTGGTGGCAATGCATGTTAGGAAATTTAACCACTCTCAATAAACATTGACCTAAACTACCATCAGTTTTGAGGATTTAAAGGTGACAGTCACTGAGCTCATTGATAAACTTTCAAGTATATAGGCAAGAATGCTTAAGGTATTTGCTTAAATGTTCGATAAAAAAAGGTACATTGTAAAAGCCAACCATTTATTCTCAGGTTCAAAAATTATTGCCAGATGTTGAAAAACCACTAGATCACAAAATTATGCTGGTCGAAATTGGATGTTAGTTACTTGATGTACACCTGTCTGGATTTTGATTATTTTATGTGTGATAAAAGGGTCAAGTATATCAGTACAAGCTGAGATATGGTTATTCATACACATTGATCAGAACCCTGATCATAGCACAGTTATATAGTCCTTTTCACCAAAGCTTATGGATGTTAAGACTACCTTACCAAGGTTCTCTTACTCCCTTTTACAACGCTGATATACACTTATGTACACCATGATATCTTTGTTAGAATATGTTTTTTAAGCTTAGTGTCTGTTACAAAAAGCTGCTTAATAGATATGACACAGTACTTTCTTTTCATTCATTTTAATTCTTTTTCATTATACTTAACTGCCATCTCCAACGTTAGCGAGGTAGCACAAGGAAACAGATGAGGAATGGCCCAACCCACCCACATACACACGTATATACATAAACTCCCACACACTCACATTTTTATTTATCTATTATACTTTGTCGCTTTCTCCTGCGTTAGCAAGGTAGTGCAAGGAAACAGAAGAAAGAATGGCCCAACCCACCCACATACACATGTATCTACATACATGTCCACACATGCACATATACATACCTATACATTTCAATGTATACATATGAATACACACACAGACATATACATATATACACGTACATAATTCATACTTGCTGCCTTTATTTATTCCTGTCGCCACTCTGCTACACATGAAATGACACCCTCCTCCCCTGCATGTGCATGAGGTAGCGCCAGGAAAAGACAACAAAGGACACTTTCGTTTACACTCAGTCTCTAGCTGTCATGTATAATGTGCCGAAACCACAGCTTCCTTTCCACATCCATGCCCCACAAAACTTTCCATGGTTTACCCCAGACGCTTCACATGCCCTGGTTCAATCCATTGACAGCATGTCGACCCCAGTATACCACATCGTTTTAATTTACTCTATTCCTTGCACGCCTTTCACCCTCTTGCATGTTCAGGCCCCGATCGCTCAATATCTTTTTCACGCCATCCTTCCACCTCCAGTTTGGTCTCCCACTTCTCCTCGTTCCCTCCACCTCTGACACATATATCCACTTTGTCAGTCTTTCCTCACTCATTCTCTCCATGTGACCAAACCATTTCAACATGCCCTCTTCAGCTCTCTCAACCACACTCTTTTTATTACCACACATCTCTCTTACCCTTTCATTACTTACTCGATCAAACCACCTCACACCACATATTATCCTCAAACATCTCATTTCCAACACATCCACCCTCCTCCAAACAACCCTCTCTATAGCCCCTGCCTCACACACGCACATATACATACATATACATTTCAATGTATACATACATATACATACACAGACATATACATATTCCTATGAGTCCACGGGGAAAATGAAACACGATAAGTTCCCAAGTGCACTTTCGTGTAATAATCACATTATCAGAGGAGACACAAGAGAGAAATATAACAGTCAGTTGATATACAACGAAGAGACGTAGCTAAGACGCCATTTGATATACGTCTCTTCATTGTATATCAACTGACTGTTATATTTCTCTCGTGTCTCCCCTGATGATGTGATTATTACACGAAAGTACACTTGGGAACTTATCGTGTTTCATTTTCCCCGTGGACTCATGGGAATATCTTGATCACGCGCAAAATTGTGATCCTTTTCAACATGTACATATCCATACTTGCTGCCTTCATCCATTCCTGTTGCCACTCAGCCACACATGAAATAGCATCCCCCTGCCCTCCAGTGAGGCAGCGCCAGGAACAGACAGATAAAAGAAAAAAAATATTATTATTATTATTATTATTATTACTTCAAATGTCTGCATCCATTGGTTTGGGATATTGGCACATGGTTGAGACAATCCTCCCTGTGGTGGAAAAGGTCTATGAAAGATAATTGAATTGAGCTTGTGGTAAGTGTTGTAATGAAGAAACAATGGTTTTAAGAACTGTATGCTTTTTACCTCTCTAATTCTGGGCTTTTTAATTTCAGTGGTATTCTTATATGTACAGCAATATATTATATAAATTTTAATAATGATTTCCTCTTCAGAGTTGGAAGATGAGAGACAGCAAGTAAGTGAGGAGGACAGATCTGTATTTGACTGTGATGAGCAAACTCCAACATCTGTCATGCATAAGAACTCCAGAGAATGATTCTTTTTTGAGGGGACCTGTTTGTTGTAGACTGCATAGGCTTTCTCCACTGAGTTTTGGGACTTCAGTTCTGAGCAAAAAAAGTGTTAAACTGGCTGGGTGAGTTATATGTGTGTTAGATATTAAGGTAACAATGACATGATCTGTTTATCAGGGTATCATTCACAGTGTTTCAACAGTAGTCTTCCTCAAGACAATTCAGTCCTGATTAGCAGCTTGTGTCTCATTGTTACCTAACTACTTATCTGTCAGAATGAACAACATTCATATGTATTTTACTTTCAAAAAATATATATCTTTAATTTAGTACTAGGGAAAGATAGTGTTTGCATTTGATGGTGTAAACACTCCCAATTGTTGCATGATTTGGCCTACTATTTATTAAGGTCTTACTGATGGTGTTATTGTACTAAAAAGCAGCATTATAAGCCAGACCAGAAAAACTGTAACAGAGAGGTGCTATTAGCATGCAGGGATGACCACAAAAATGTGATTGCTAAACATTGTCATGAAAATGATACCCCGTAGCTCTTGAAAATCCCTCCATTCTATGCCCCTCTGCTGATTATGTCACATACAACATCATTGAATCTGTCTTAATTGCTAATACTAAGAACTTTAATTTGTCCCCAGGCAATTTTAAAGCCCATCCTAACATTAACCAACTCATTATGAGAGAATTGACATAACATGAAAACAAAAAATGTTGTTCAAGACACACCCAGCTACCCAGGTCAACCCCCTTAACTACTTTCCTTACAACAGTTACTGCCAGAGAAAGTGATAAGTCTGTACAGATTAGTGCTGGACAGCAGGAATCAAGTGTAATGCTGGGATTTGAATAAATTCAAGTGCTGGCACCTGATGAGATTGATCATCTCCATGAAACATGTGCCACATGTATAAAAAATTACAGGTTAGATAAAATAAGTGTGATTTCACCTTCATATTCTTTCCTCTTTATATCAGTCAGCAGGTAAATATTATCACAGTACAGTATGAATCAAAAGTTGTTGAAGTAATGTAGGTAGAGACACTACCCAAAGCTCTTCCTTCCAGCTTACTAACTGTACTGTGCAAATATGAACATTTTCTGTTGTATGAAACTGCCACACATTGGTTGTGTGGTCCACTGGATTTCTTAGCAATTTGTGTCACCTTGCTAATGCTGGAAGCAACCTAGCAACCAGGTCTGAAGGGTAGAACTACTGAAACATACATACCATTCAGAAAGATCAACAGTGCAATGCAAGGAAAGTGGCCTAAGTCGTACAATCAAAATTAGAAAGTGACAACTTGGATTGCTTTTGACTTAAAGTCAAGCATGTATATAGAACTGGAGTCACCAAAGATGGCAGAACAAAACTCCATACTCAGGAATGATTTATTTTATTGGTGGATATCTGAGTATCTTTCAAATGCTAAAAGTAAAGCTTCTTTTGCTTCATAGTTTGTGAAATTTTATAGTTGATCTGCAGGGTAATCATCTGTTATGTACATCTCAATTCCTTCAGCTTTGTAGGGCTTAAAAAGCCCACATATGCCTGGTTCTAAAAATAATCCCTTGCTTCTATCAGTAAAATTTGCATTTTCAGTGTTTTTTCTGAATTGTGAATAACATCCTGCATACAATTTTCAATCACAATTTGCATACAAAAATGAATAAATTCCTTTTATTCCCAATGTAACTATTCAGAAGAAAAGAATCTTCATTTCCAGAATAGATCAGGTTATGGCAAAGGTATGAGGAGTTTTGGAAAAATAAACAGTTAAGAGATCATGTTACTGTGGAGAACATCTAATGATGTTGCATACACCACACTGGTACATCCTATCCAAAACTGGGTCTACTGAAGTAGCTGCAAGATGAGATGTTGATTGAATAAGAGAAGACAGAGTGAATCTGAAAGAGGTGGATGTATATATCACAAGAAAGCTGAATTGAATATTTCAGGCAGTATGGTAATTTATCTAAGACACAACCCTCTTATTATCTACAGCCAAGGAATGAGGACCATTCATCATGGATATAATGATGCCACAGAGCTCAATACAACCCTATGATCTTCCACATAAAAGCATGAAACACAGCCATAATATGGTCAGTTTCATGCAAATGAGGCCAATTATCAGTCAAACTAATAAAGCTTTTTACCAAATCATATGAGTATCACGTTAGATTTAGCAAAAATATTACATAAATGAAGATGTATTACAGGCAAAAAGACATAACTGAAGCTTTTCAGCTATGTACCCTATCAACAAATTTTATTACATTTTCTTCACTCCAATCTCTCTTTCTATACATGAGAGTTCTAACCATTTAGCTGGTAAAAATAGGTTACACATTTCTAAGCAATTACAAATGGTTTCAAAATTACAATTTTCGGAGCTTCAGCAATGGTCAACCCTAACTGACATAAATGAGAGTTTACAGTAACCAAGAGTTCCCAGCTTATGAAAAGTTAATGTTCCTGCTTGTGAGGTGAATTGTTAATCAGGCAGGAATTATAAAGAAATGATAATTCACAGTAAATACCTACATCTGCCTGTAATAATGTAATAAATATTGTATTCTTATTATAAAGATAGTTAACAAAACATCCCTTTAAGCAACATGTAATGAAAAATGCACATTAAAAGAGTTCTGCACTTCTTAATTATGTGATTGTTCATAAAGGAACATGTGTTAATACGTCAGACATCCATAAGTTGGGGATTTCCATTACATAATTGTATCATGATACTGTGTAAACACAAGCAGTACATCTAACTCTGTACCTCCTAACTTTGGTGAAAAAGCTTTGATATCAGTTAGAATCACTGAATACAACTAAGGAGCTCAAAACTGTATCTGAGACTAAACTGCCAAATCTGCACATGCTACATTTTAAGGTACAAAATCGAGGGTCATCAGTCCAATGGAAACTTTCTCTAAGAAAACACAAAGGTTATAAAATCTAATAAGATTTAAATTGTTTGCATTATTTTATTTAGGAACTAAAAAAATATTTTCCCTGAAAGACTATGCATAGTTACAAAGAATGTTAGTCAACATTTATCTTGTGATCCCTGACTAGATACATCAAAGGAAGAGTAAATACATGGAAGAATCTTTTCATGACACATTTTGCATCAACACTACTTTTTTTTTTTTTTACAAATAAAATGTTTTTGAATAATTTCAGTTTAGTTGCAGTGTGTCTATAATATTCTCACTTTGCTGTAATAACTGTCTAATAGTTGTATTTCTGCAGATTATGTTTCGATAATCAACATTTTCTTCATCCTGCTACAGTTCTTCATCTTCACCCCATTTCAAATGACAAAGGAAGTATCTTCTTCAGGCTAACAGATTCCAGCCATAAATCATGCAGTTCCATTTTCATTAGTGTCTTGTAATACATTCTGCAAGCAAGATGTAACAAGATCTCTTTTCAATGCCTAATACGGCAAAATATGAACACCACATGCTGCTTGCATAATACAGTGCCCTTACCCTAACTGAAGCTGATATATACAAAGAGTGTCTACATGATATAGTATGGTTAATGAAAATTTAAAGAATGATTATCAATGATAACTATTATGTAAAGATGATGGGATGAGCAAGAAAACAGCTTTATGATAAGTGAAAATGGAAGACAGGCAGGTTGAAGTTATCATGAAAGTAGAAAATGGAATGCTGAACAAGAGGTTAGCTAATACAAAAAGGTAAATGTAATGCATCTGTCTTTTGAGACCTCCTTCACACCCTGGCAAACAAGGAGTGAGCCTCAACTTCTGTACGTCCTACCATGACTGGTCCGTGCATCACTGACCTACAAGCACCCAATGGTCTGATATTCATTTCAGACCAATAAATGACTTACTGTAGGCTAGTATAATACTGAATCTGTAACTAACCAATCACAAGCCAGATTTTCTCTCAGCCCCATGAGCAGGTCTGGACAAAAAGTTTTGACTGATCATGGTATTCAGTTTCAAGAAAGACAAGAATACTAAAATGAAAGAATTAAGAGGTTAATAAATGATAACAAAGATATGACAGGTAATATTTTTTTGGATGTGATGAGTAATAACATCCATTCCATGTCTTGAGAGAGTTAAGGCACCATATGAGACATTATGGCAAATATCTACCTAAAAACCATTTTTCTAGTTATTCTACCTCTTCTGATATGGCAAATGCCAAGAAAGAAAAGTTATCTTTCTATGACTTCGACAGTAACCAGCTCATCACATACTTATAAAAATCTATCCCTATTATGCACTGGAGCTGACTGCAGAATTCAAAGATTATATACGCATTGTTGCACCTGAACCATGATAATCCTGACAAGGTAAAAAACAAAAAGCAAGTTAATGTGTATAATCATTTCCTAGAAAATGTGGTGCACCAGCCATTCTAAAGCATGAAGTCAAAATATGGTCATTAAGAATATGATGGTATAAGTCATGGACTTAGAAGTCCTCACCTTAGAGAATATAGAAAAAAAAAAAAAGGAGGGGACAAAGAAAATAATTAAAAATTGTCTTCAGTTACTAAGGATTTGGATATCTTGCCTTTAGAGAAAGTAAAATAAAGTGTGTGAACAGTATGAATAAAGAAGAGGATAGAGGTGTATGGTGCATGTAAGAAATTACTTTGAAGTTTACACCAGTAGCTTAATTCTTTTAAAAAGGAGGGTATAAGATGAAGTTAGGTATCACCTTTATACTTATGTCACAACAGTATTACTTGTGATATAATGTTGATTTAGAGGAGTGGAGAGAGAGGTGGAACTGAATGAAGACTACACTGACGGAAGAAACTTTAAAATGATTAACACACTAAGCAACAGGGTAACAGAATCTAGTATGCTTCAGTGTCTGATGTTATCTAAGCAACAGAGGACTCTGACCAAGCTATAGTATATGGATATTTGCTCTGTAACTAAAGGACTGACCTACCTCATAACCTGTGCAAAACCAATGTCAATTATCAAGCCAAAACCCATGGATAGTCATACTCTAAGATATGAAATAAAAAAAACTGAGGTGGGAAAAGTTAATAATGAAAGTTAAGCTACACTTTTCATCAGGCAAAGAGAAGCATCATCAAACTATAACAAATATGCTGTTAAGTATTTACTATACTGGAAGCTTAGTTGTACCTGAGCTGGATCAGATTTTCTGTTGGTCATAACACTGCCCATATACAACAGTTAATACTTTACTCGTAGCTCACATTTGTTCAACTCATTACCTTGTAAATTCTACCCTGGCAAGGCAGATGTGTGATAAGCTTTGGACAGTAGCTCAGGATGGTTTACATATGCATGTGGCTCATAAATTGACATCTTAACTTGGAAATGAGAGATACATAGATGACATCATATTTAAAGACCATCCATTATGAGTTATTCCTCAAGACAAAAAGCTATCCTAAAGCACTAAGGTATTTAGAGAACAAATTTCTCCGATATAACTGGCTTCCTATGGAGACAGGCAACAGCAACGACAAAGTTACAAATGACCTTGTGATTCTCCAAAACTTCTAACAAACCCACCTTTACTGCTTATTATTGACTGTAAAGTATATAACTACACTGATTTTTCAGCATTACTATGTCACAGCAGTTAGCCTTACTAGATGACTTACAGAGTTAAATGAATTCTTAAATTCACCAGGAAGATCATCAGTTTCAGATAGCATCTAATGATGAGGGAATTAACTGCTGTTAGCCAATGTGTGTTTCTCCATTTAGGCTTGTATATTCTCCAATCAAGAGAGGGCCACCTGCTTTTTTGTTTAGCACTGGTATTTTCATCTGTGAACTAACCATGGTTGAACTCTTTTTTTTTAAATGGAGAGTTAGATAAGTTAGTATTTTTGCCACTTTTTTTTCTAGCTTACTCAAAGATTGTTCCAGATTCTGGAATGTTTTCTGTTTGAATGTTCCCTTTTCTCTCTCACTCCAACGCTATCTTAAAATTTCACTTAACATACGAATATCTTTACCTCTTTGTAGAATGATTTTGTTGCATCCAGAAACTTTTGCCTATTTTCAGTCCATCAGTGCTGCACACATCTTTCTTTTTAATATATATATATATATATATATATATATATATATATATATATATATATATATATATATATATATATATATATATCCCTGGGGATAGGGGAGAAAGAATACTTCCCACGTATTCCCAGCGTGTCGCAGAAAGCGACTAAAAGGGGAGGGAGCGGGGGCTGGAAATCCTCCCCTCTTGTTTTTTTTTTTTAATTTTCCAAAAGAAGGAACAGAGAAGGGGGCCAGGTGAGGATATTCCCTCAGAGGCCCAGTCCTCTGTTCTTAACGCTACCTTGCTAACGTGGGAAATGGCGAATAGTTTGAAAGAATATATATTTTTTTTTTTCTTTTTTGCTTTGTCGCTGTCTCCTGCGTTTGCGAGGTAGCGCAAGGAAACAGACAAAAGAAATGGCCCAACCCACCCCCATACACAATGTATACACACACACACGTCCACACACGCAAATATACATACCTATGCATCTCAATGTACACATATATATACATACACAGACACATACATATATACCCATGCACACAATTCACACTGTCTGCCCCCATTCACTCCCATCGCCACCTCGCCACACATGGAATACCATCCCCCTCCCCCCTCATGTGTGCGAGGTAGCACTAGGAAAAGACAACAAAGGCCCCATTCGTTCACACTCAGTCTCTAGCTGCCACGCAATAATGCCCGAAACCACAGCTCCCATTCCACATCTAGGCCCCACAGAACTTTCCATGATTTATCCCAGACGCTTCACATGCCCTGGTTCAATCCATTGACAGCACGTCGACCCCGGTATACCACATCGTTCCAATTCACTCTATTCCTTGCACGCCTTTCACCCTCCTGCATGTTCAGGCCCCAATCGCTCAAAATCTTTTCACTCCATCCTTCCACCTCCAATTTGCTCTCCCACTTCTCGTTCCCTCCACCTCTGACACACGTATCCTCTTCTTCAATCTTTTCTCACTCATTCTCTCCACTGTGACCAAACCATTTCAATACACCCTCTTCTGCTCTCTCAACCACACTCTTTTTATTACTACACATTCCTCTTACCCTTTCATTACTTACTTGATCAAACCGTCCTCACACCACATATTGTCCTCAAACACCTCATTTTCAGCACATCCACCCTCTTCTGCACAACCCTATCTATAGTCCATTACTCGCATCCATATAACATTGTTGGAACCACTATTCCTTCAAACATACCCATTTTTGCTTTCCATGATAATAATCTCACCTTCCACACATTCTTCAATGCTCCCAGATCTTTCGCCCCCTCCCCTACCCTGTGACTCACTTCTGCTTCCATAGTTCCATGCCACTGCCAAATCCACTCCCAGATATCTAAAACACTTCACTTCCTCCAGTTTTTCTCCATTCAGGCTTATCTCCAATTAACTTGTCCCTCAACCCTACTGTACCTAATAACCTTGCTCTTATTCACATTTACTCTCAGCTTTCTTCTTTCACACACTTTACCAAAATCAGTCACCATCTTTTGCAGTTTCTCATCTCAATCAGCCACCAGTGCTGTATCATCAGCGAACAACTGACTTACTTCCTAAGCCCTCTCATCCACAAGAGACTGCATACTTGCCCCTCTCTCCAAAACTCTTGCATTCACCTCCCTAACAACCCCATCCATAAACAAACTAAACAACCTTGGAGACATCATACACCCCTGCTGCAAACCCACATTCACTGAGAACCAATCACTTTCCTCTCTTCCTACTCATACACATGTCTTACATCCTCGATAAAAACTTTTCACAGCTTCTAGTAACTTGCTTCCCACACCATATACTCTTAATACCTTCCACAGAGCATGTCTATCAACTCTTATCATATGCCTTCTCCAGATCCATAAATGCTACATACAAATCCATTTGTTTTTCTAAGTATATCTCATACATTCTTCAAAGCAGACACCTGATCCATACATCCTCTACCACTTCTGAAACTACACTGCTCTTCCCCAATCTGATGCTCTGTACATGCTCTCACCCCCTCAATCAATACCCTCCCATATAACTTCCCAGGAATACTCAACAAACTTATACCTCTGTAATTTGAACACTCACCTTTATCCCCTTTGCCTTTGTACAATGGCATTATACATGCATTCTGCCAATCCTCAGGCACTTCACCATGAGCCATACTTTCACTGAATATCCCCACCAACCAATCAACAACACAGTCACCCCTTTTTTTTTAATGAATTCCACTGCTATACCATCCAAACCCGCCACATAGCCAGCTTTCATCTTCCGCAAAGCTTTCACTACCTCTTCACTGTTTACCAAATCATTCTCCGACCCTCTCGCCGCACACCATCTTGACCAAAACACCCTATATCTGCCACTCTATCATCTAACACATTCAACAAACCTTTGAAGTACTCACTCCATCTCCTTCTCCCATCACCACTACTTGTTATTACCTCCCCATTAGCCCCCTTCACCAATGTTCTCATTTGCTCTCTTGTCTTATGCACTTTATTTACCTCCTTCCAAAACATCTTTTTAATCTTCCTGAAATTTAATGATACTCTCTCACTCCAACTCTCATTTGCCCTCTTTTCACCTCGTGCACCTTTCTCTTGACCTCCTGCCTATTTTTTTTATACATCTCCCAGTCATTTGCACTATTTCCCCACAAAAATCGACCAAATGCCTCTCTTCTCTCTCACAAATAATCTTACTTCTTCATCCCACCACTCACTACCCTTTCCAATCTGCCCACCTCCCACCTTTCTCACGCCACAAGCATCTTTTGCACAAGCCATCACTGCTTCCCTAAATACAACCCATTCCTCACCCACTCCCTTTATGTCCTTTGCTCTCACCTTTTTCCATTCTGCACTCAGTCTCTCCTGGTACTTCCTCACACAAGTCTCCTTCCCAAGCTCACTCTCCCCACTCTCTTCACCTTTCGCCTCCACAAAATAATGATCAGACATCCCTCCAGTTGCACCTCTCAGCACATTAACATCTAAAAGTCTCTTTCATGCACCTATCAATTAACTCATAATCCAATAATGCTCTCTGGCCACCTCTCCTGCTTACATACGTATACTAATATTTTTTATCTTTTTTCATAGCTGTTCACCATCTCCCGCGTTGGCGAGGTAGCATTAAGAGGAGAGGACTGAGCCTTTGAGGGAAATCCTCACTTGGCCCCCTTCTCTATTCCTCCTTTTGGAAAATTAAAAAAGAGAGAGGAGGATGTCCTGCCCCCCACTCCCTCCCCTTTTAGTCGCCTTCTATGACACGCAGGGAATATGTGGGAAGTATTCTTCTCCCCTATCCCCAGGAATAATACTTATATATATATAACATGCAGGAGGGTGAAAGGCGTGCAAGGAATAGAGTGAATTGGAACGATATGGTATACCAGGGTTGACGTGCTGTCAATGGATTGAACCAGGGCATGTGAAGTGTCTGGGGTAAACCATGGAAAGTACTGTGGGGCTGGATGTGGAAAGGGAGCTGTGGTTTCAGTGCATTATTACATGACAGCTAGAGACTGAGTGTGAACGAATATGGCCTTTGTTGTCTTTTCCTAACCCCTACTTCGCACACATGAGGGGGGGGGTTGCTATTTCATGTGTGGCGAGGTGGCGATGGGAATGAATAAAGGCAGACTATGAATTATGTACATGTGTATATATGTATATGTCTGGGTGTGTATATATATATGTATATATTGAGATGTATAGGTATGTATATTTGCGTGTGTGGACGTGTATGTATAAACATGTGTATGTGGGTGGGTTGGGCCATTCTTTCGTCTGTTTCCTTGCGCTACCTCGCTAATGCGGAAGACAGCGACAAAGCAAAATGAATAAATGAATATAAATATTTGAATGGAGAAAAACTGGAGGAAGTAAAGGGTTTTAGATATCTGGGAGTGGATTTGGCAGCAGATGGAACCATGGAAGTGGAAGTGAGTCACAGGGTGGGGGAGGGGGTGAAAGTTCTGGGAGCGGTGAAAAATGTGTGGAAGGCGAGAACATTACCTCTGAAAGCAAAAATGGGTATGTTTAAAGGAATAGTCGTTCCAACAATGTTATATGGTTGCAAGGCGTAGGCTGTAGATAGGGATGTGCGAAGGAGGGTGGATTTGTTGGAAATGAGATGATTGAGGACAATATGTGGTGTGAGGTGGTTTGATCGAGTAAGTAATGAAAGGGTAAGAGAGATGTGTGATAATAAAAAGAGTGTGGTCGAGAGAGTGGAAGAGGGTGTGTTGAAATGGTTTAGTCACATGGAGAGAATGAGTGAGGAAAGATTGACGAAGAGGATATATGTGTCAGAGATGGAGGGAACGAGAAGTGGGAGACCAAATTGGAGGTGGAAGGATGGAGTGAAAAAGGCGTGAAAGGAATAGAGTGAATTGGAACCATGTGGTATACCGGGGTCGACGTGCTATCAATGGATTGAACCAGGGCATGTGAAGCGTCTGGGGTAAACCATGGAAAGTTTTGTGGGGCCTGGATGTGGAAATGGAACTGTGGTTTCTGTGCATTATACATGACAGCTAGAGACAGTGTGAATGAATGTGGCCTTTGTAGTCTATTCCTAGCGCTACATCGCGTGCATGCTGGGGAGGGGGTTGTCATTTTATGTGTGGCGGGGTGGCGAGGGGAATGAATAAAGGCTGCAAGTATGAATTATGTACATGTGTACATATGTATATGTCTGTGTATGTATATATAAATGTATACGTTGAAATGTATAGGTATGTATATGTGCGAGTGTGATGTGTATGTATATGCATGTGTATGTGGGTGGGTTGGGCCATTCTTTTGTCTGTTTCCTTGCGCTACCTTGCTCACGCGGGAGACAGCGACAAAGTATAATAAAAAAAAATAAAGAATAATATATTCATTTATTTATTTATTTTGCTTTGTCGCTGTCTCCCGCGTTAGCAAGGTAGCGCAAGGAAACAGACGAAAGAATGGCCCAACCCACCCACATACACATGTATATACATACACGTCCACACCCACAAATATACATACCGATACATCTCAATGTACACATATATATACACACACAGACATATACATATATACACATGTACATATTTCATACTTTCTGCCTTTATCTATTCCCATCGCCACTTCGCCATACATGGAATAACAACCCCCTCCCCCTCAAGTGTGCAAGGTAGTGCTAGGAAAAGACAACAAAGGCCCCAATCATTCACACTCAGTCTCTAGCTGCCATGTAATAATGCACCAAAACCACAACTCCCTTTCCACATCCGGCCCCACAGTACTTTCCATGATTTACCCCAGACACTTTACATGCCCTGATTCAATCCATTGACAGCACGTCGACCCCGGTATACCACATCGTTCCAATTCACTCTATTCCTTGCACGCCTTTCATCCTCCTGCATGTTCAGGCCCCGATCACTCAAAATCTTTTTCACTCCATCTTTCCACCTCCAATTTGGTCTCCCACTTCTCCTCGTTCCCTCCACCTCTGACACATATATCCTCTTAGTCAATCTTTCCTCACTCATTCCCTCCATGTGACCAAACCATTTCAAAACACCCTCTGCTGCTCTCTCAACCACACTCTTTTTATTTCCACACATCTCTCTTACCCTTACATTACTTATTCGATCAAACCACCTCACACCACATATTGTCCTCAAACATCTCATTCCCAGCACATCCACCCTCGTACGCACAACTCTATCCATAGCCCACGCCTCGCAGCCATACAACATTGTTGGAACCACTATTCCTTCAAACATACCCATTTTTGCTTTCCGAGATAAAGTTCTTGACTTCCAAACATTCTTCAAGGCTCCCAGAATTTTTGCCCCCTCCCCCACCCTATGATTCACTTCCGCTTCCATGGTTCCATCCGCTGCCAGATCCATTCACAGATACCTAAAACACTACTTCCTCCAGTTTTTCTCCATTCAAACTTACCTCCCAGTTGACTTGACCCTCAACCCTACTGTACCTAATAACCTTGCTCTTATTCACATTTACTCTTAACTTTCTTCTTTCACACACTTTGCCAAACTCAGTCACCAGCTTCTGCAGTTTCTCACATGAATCAGCCACCAGCGCTGTATCATCAGCGAACAACAACTGACTCACTTCCCAAGCTCTCTCATCCACAACAGACTGCATACTTGCCCCTCTTTTCAAAACTCTTGCATTCACCTTCCTAACAACCCCATCCATAAACAAATTGAACAATCATAGAGACATCACACACCCCTGCAACAAACCTACATTCATTCAGAACCAATCACTTTCCTCTCTTCCTACACGTACACATGCCTTACATCCTCGATAAAAACTTTTCACTGCTTCTAACAACTTGCCTCCCACACCATATATTCTTAGTACCTTCCACAGAGCATATCTATCAACTCTATCATATGCCTTCTCCAGATCCATAAATGCTACATACAAATCCACTTGCTTTTCTAAGTATTTCTCACATACATTCTTCAAAGCAAACACTTGATCCACACATCCTCTACCACTTCTGAAACCACACTGCTCTTCCCCAATCTGATGCTCTGTACATGCCTTCACCCTCTCAATCAATACCCTCCATATAATTCACCAAGAATAATTAACAAACTTATACCTCTGTAATTTGAGCACTCACTCTTATCCCCTTTGCCTTTGTACAATGGCACTATGCAAGCATTCTGCCAATCCTCAGGCACCTCACCATGAATTACACATACATTAGATAACCTTACCAACCAGTCAACAATACAGTCACCCCCTTTTTTAATATATTCCACTGCAATACCATCCAAACCTGCTGCCTTGCCGGCTTTCATCTTCCGCAACGCTTTTACTACCTCTTCTCCGTTTACCTAATCATTTTCCCTAACCCTCTTACTTTGCACACCACCTCGACCAAAACACCCTATATCTGCCACTCTATCATCAAACACATTCAACAAACCTTCAAAATACTCACTCCATCTTCTCACATCAACACTACTTGTTATCGCCTCCCCATTAGCCCCCTTCACTGAAGTTCCCATTTGCTCCCTTGTCTTACGCACGTTATTTACCTCCTTCCAAAACATCTTTTTATTCTCCCTAAAATTTAATGATACTCTTTCACCCCAACTCTCATTTGCCCTCTTTTTCACCTCTTGCACCTTTCTCTTGACCTCCTGCCTCTTTCTTTTATACATCTCCCAATCATTTGCATTTTTTCCCTGCAAAAATCATCCAAATGCCTCTCTCTTCTCTTTCACTAATAATCTTACCTCTTCATCCCACCACTCACTACCCTTTCTAATCAACCCACCTTCCACAATTCTCATGCCACAAGCATCTTTTGCACAAGCCATCACTGCTTCCCTGAATACATCCCATTCCTCCCCCACTCCCCTTACCTCCTTTGTTCTCACCTTTTTCCATTCTGTACTCAGTCTCTCCTGGTACTTCCTCACACAAGTCTCCTTCCCAAGCTCACTTACTCTCACCACTCTCTTCACCCTAACATTCTCTCCTCGTTTCTGAAAACCCGACAAATCTTCACCTTCGCCTCCACAAGATAATGATCAGACATCCCTCCAGTTGCACCTCTCAGCACATTAACATCCAAAAGTCTCTCTTTTGCGCGCCTATCAATTAACACGTAATCCAATAATGCTCTCTGGCCATCTCTCCTACTTACATACGTAAACTTATGTATATCTCGCTTTTTAAACCAGGTATTCCCAATCACCAGTCCTTTTTCAGCACATAAATCTACAAGCTCTTCACCATTTCCATTTACAACACTGAACACCCCATGTATACCAATTATTCCCTCAACTGCCACATTACTCACCTTTGCACTTAAATCACCCTGGGGATATGGGAGAAAGAATACTTCCCACGCATTCCTCACGTGTCGTAGAAGGCGACTAAAGGGGACGGGAGCGGAGGGCCAGAAACCCTCCCCTCCTTGTATTTTAACTTTCTAAAAGGGGAAACAGGAGTCATGCGGGTAGTGCTCATCCTCCTAAAAGGCTCAGATTGGGGTGTCTAAATGTGTGTGGATGTAACCAAGATGAGAAAAAAGGAGAGATAGGTAGTATGTTTGAGGAAAGGAAACTGGATGTTTTGGCTCTGAGTGAAATGAAGCTCAAGGGTAAAGGGGAAGGGTGGTTTGGGAATGTCTTGGGAGTAAAGTCAGGGGTTAGAGAGGACAAGAGCAAGGGAAGGAGTAGCACTACTCCTGAAACAGGAGTTGTGGGAGTATGTGATAGAATGTAAGAAAGTAAATTCTAGATTGATATGGGTAAAACTGAAAGTTGATGGAGAGAGATGGGTGATTATTGGTGCATATGCACCTGGGCATGAGAAGAAAGATCATGAGAGGCAAGTGTTTTGGGAGCAGCTAAATGAGTGTGTTAGTGGTTTAGATGCACAAGACCAGATTATAATGATGGGTGATTTAAATGCAAAGGTAAAAGAATAATATATGTGCTCCTATTTTTACAGATAAGAATAGATCCACAAATCCTCTATACTTCATAAAATGCCCATTCTTCACTTTCTCTCCACTCTTCTATCTTCATCTTCTAAATTATACTTTTCTCATATACCTTTTCATGGTATGCTCAATAAACTGATTCCTTTACAATTCTTATCCTTAATACCCTTTGCTTTGGTTTCTATTCGCAGGCTCTGAAAGCACACTGGGTCTATGTTTAAACTGTGTCTGTTGCAAACTGTACTTAATTGTTAGCAGTCAGGGAGACAATATTTCTGACCCAATGAACAATTTTCTGACGTATGTTTCATCCAGTAGAATTCTAGATAGAGGCTTATAACACAAGTCTTTGGCTCACTTATAACACAAGTCTTTGGCTCACTTTTATGTTCAGAATTTAAGGGTAGCAGATTGAGAACAGAAAAAAATGCATGAATATCTGGTATTGAACTGAAACTCAAGTAAATAAGAAGTGCAGCCTAAGATTCTAAGCATGAAATAGTATATTTCATCTTCGGTGGGAACAAAATCAATAAAACATTATAAAAAATTTTCCTGGTCACTAAAAGCTTACCTGATTCTTTTCAAACATGGTTTCCTTTCCTTTGCACTCTGGAGAAATATTCATACATTCTGACATATACCTTTTCTGTGAAAAGTGGTACCCTTATTCCTAGCCAACCAAGAATTATAAAGAATAAACTCAGATATCTAAAATCTTGAAAAATATACAGATAAGGAGAATCAGTAGTTGGTAGGCAGCCACTGATCTGGGAGTATATTACCAATACTACCCGCCTAGGTATCGGAAGGTTATTGACCGCTGTGTTGTGAGCCCGCACTTCAGTGGTTGTCAAACTGTACTCCTCTGACCCAGGTAGCTGTCTTTCTTTCTGCTGACATTCTGTCTACAAACAGACAATCTCTCCTTGTCACTTATAACACCTGAAACACTTAACTCACACAACTCATTCTCTTAACACTAAAGTTTCCAGTAGTAAGTGCTATGTGCTAACCCTGCCTTTTAGGCAAAATGATAGGAGCAATAGACAGGATAAGCAGGTGAGTCCATTATGCAGGAGCATAAGGTTGAAACATTAGGTACAAGTAGCAGGTAGGAACATTAGGTGAGGCATTAGGTAGGAGCCTCTGGAAACACTGTGCTTGAGTTGCCCTCAGCCAATGGCTTGTTAAGCGTGAGGCACTGAAGGCAAAGAAGCAGCACTTGAATTTCAAGTTATGGAGACTCTTTTGCTGTGGCCACCCCCTTGAGGGAGTTCCTAAAGGGAATGGGCATCAGAGATGCAGAGAGATAGACAGATAGACAGATAGACAGACAGACAGCATAACACATAGACAGATAGACAAATAGATAGCACAAAAAAAATGTAAAATAAATTATCAAGAAATTGTTTGAAAGAAATCAACTCATTTTCCTCTCTCATATATGAGCTTACAAGCTCATACATATATCTTTTTCTGTATCCTGCTATTAATAATTTCAAAGGATATTTCCCTATGACTCACATGGAAGCAGAAGTGAGTCATAGGGTGGGGGAGGGGGCGAAAGTTCTGGGAGCGCTGAAGAATGTGTGGAAGTCGGACATTATCTCGGAAAGCAAAAATGGGGATGTTTGAAGGAATAGAGGTTCCAACAATGTTATATGGTTGCGAGGCATGGGCTATGGATAGAGTTGTGCGCAGGAGGGTGGATGTGCTGGAAATGAGATGTCTGAGGACAATATGTGGTGTGAGGTGCTTTGATTAAGTAATAACAGGGTAAGAGAGATGTGTGGTAATAAAAAGAGTGTGGTTGAGAGAGCAGAAGAGGGTGTTTTGAAATGGTTTGGTCACATGGAGAGAATGAGAGAGGAAAGATTGACCAAGAGGATATATGTGTCAGAGGTGGAGGGAATGACGAGAAGTGGGAGACCAACTTGGAGGTGGAAAGATGGAATGAAAAGGATTTTGAGTGATCGGGGCCTGAACATGCAGGAGGGTGAAAGGCGTGCAAGGAATAGAGTGAATTGGAACGATGTAGGTATACCAGGGTCGACGTGCTGTCAATAGATTGAACCAGGGCATGTGAAGTGTCTGGGGTAAACCATGGAAAGTTCTGTGGGGCCTGAATGTGGAAAGGGAGCTGTGGTTTCAGTGCATTATTACATGACAGCTAGAGACTGAGTGTGAACGAATGTGGCCTTTTTTGTCTTTTCTTAGCGCTACCTCGCGCACATGAGGGGGGAAGGGGTTGTTATTTCATGTGTGGCGGGGTGGCGATGGGAATGAATAAAGGCAGACAGTATGAATTATTTACATTTGTATATATGTATATGTCTGTGTGTGTATATATATGTATACATTGAGATGTATGGGTATGTATATGTACGTGTGTGGACGTGTATGTATATAAATGTGTATGTGGGTGGGTTGGGCCATTCTTTTGTCTGTTTCCTTGTGCTACCTTGCTAACGCAGGAGACAGCGACAAAGCAAAATAAATAATTTTTACTTTTGTAGCTACGAGCTTGTCTCTGGTTCTTTTACTGGGAAACGACTATCCAGAAAACAGACAGAAAACTGGTCACGTCCCATCAATGCTAAACAAGATCCTGAAGGGTGCCACCTGTTGGTAAGAAAGAAAAAAGTATCTTTAGAAAGGTAAAAATTTGATGATTCCTTAATGCTACATATTATCGCAAAGGACTTTTCCTCCCATGCAGGGTGGCATCCCCTACGGCAAGGAGAATCTGCTTTGTCTGAGGCCTTATGATAATGAAGTAATCAATTTTAAGTAACCTTTCCACATAACAATGAGGCTGCTAAAATGAAAACAAGACCCATTAAATATACCCTTAAATTTATCTAATACCAAGTGTATTTGTATTTAGATGGTTGGATCAAGTACATATAGGTATGCAAGTTTTGCAAGAGTAAAACAGGTTTCCATGTTTCGCAAGAGAATTTTGCTAGAGGCAAAGCTCAGGGATGACTAATTCCTAGAGGAACACTTGTAACCCTAATAATTATCCATACCTCAATTTCACGACAAGATGACCAAAGCAGAAGCAGCAAACGCTGATCACTATACATCACAATCATTTAATGTTAAAAATCATAGCAAGCTGAAAAATATTTGCCAAACAAGTCTGCATATTTATTCAACTACCAAATGAATTCAACAGTTCCCTCTTGCTTGTACTGATACAAATGGCACTAAAACACAAGGCTGAAAAAAAATAATGAAGCATGAAGATTTCATGAAACAAATACTAATTTGTAAGACTGTGTTTAAGTGAAGACCATAAACCTTAAAATACAGATGAAATAAAACCAGAAATGTTTTAACCATCAACAGGGAAAGAATTTTACAGTAAATGAAGGCTAATAAAAGGTACCTTTTATTCTTATTCAGGTGATTTTTTCCTTGGGTTATCGTATGATTGAAACTCATTGTAACTGTTAAAAGTACCAATGGAGATAATAAAAATAGTAAGAAGACTGTAAATCTTCCTGTTTGCTGTTTCAAACTTGTCAAAAAAGTGATGCCTATGAGGACACTAAGTGTGAAACCTTGTCTGTCTGTGTGAACCATTTACGTCTTCTGCACAGCTATTTAAGTGATTTCTAGACCTGCTCAGCTTCAATTTTGCAAGTAAGCTATAACTTGCATATCAGCAATCAAATAAAATTTTCACATCAATCAACTTTCATCATGAGTCACACTTCTGCTTTGCAAAGCACCTTTACTCATCAAGAGGCCTGATGTTATATCCTCCATTCCTTTCCAGTCAAATGTTCTCCTAACCCTTGGCTTTATACTAACCATTCAACTATCCTTAAGCTTTTATTTCACACAGAGTAGATGTGACATATCTAAATTACCCCTTATGTTAAATATCTACTCTTTCCCTGACCTTATACTTTTCATTTACTCGTCATAATCCATTCAGCCATGTTTGTAATACAGACATAATAATGTTCCTTACAAGATCAATGGCCATGATAGCAACAAACTTCTTCACATAAAATTCAGGTTGATATAGAACTTTGAGGCCACATAGGTTGAAAACAGGGAAACATCACCAATTATCTTAAACTGGTTATTATCCAAATCTTACAGTCTGAAAGAATCAATAAGCCTGAAGTTCCCAAACAGCTGCACTGAAAGGCCACTTCAAACCACTTCTTATAAAAACTGAACAGAAGACTAAGTTAACTAACAAGACCTACTTTTCTACTTAAGGTACTGTTTTGCATGTGCCTATACATTTATAGTTTGTACAAGAAACAACTGGACAGAGGATCCTGTAGTTCCACTAACAACTATAGTCTAGTAAGTACTGCTGATCCTGCAGATATGAAGCAATCAGGAACATGCTATAGTGATTCAACACTATAAGAAATCAGAGGATATAGAATATCTTAGCTTGTCTTTTCTGATGCCAAATGGAGCAGATAGTATCTTCAGAGTGGAAGAGAAGGTCATTCTTTAACTGTAAGAATATATTATCCATTCTGAGCCTTAGTACTATTGTTTATGTTTTCTATGGGCCCAAAGAACAAGCAAAAATGGCCATAAGCCTTACCAGCATGATAAGACTGGGAATAAATAATGAATACACACCTGACTGACATGATCTGCAATGTGGGTGCTCCTGGGACTGCAACAGTTAGACAGCCAAAGGGAGACCAGAAATAAACATGGTTATTTCCTGTACACAGTGCCAAACGTGGTTGTTGTGGGTCCCAAGCAAATTCTGCAAGTGTAAAAGAAATAACTATTATGTTCAATAACTATAACACCTTAGAATGCTATAATCTATAATGATATCTCCTCTCCTAGTGAAAACTATAATCTATAATGATATAATGATGGCAGTCTACTACAAAATCTTGCACTCTATGCTATCCTTCAAAGCTTTATCTTACTATTATAAGCTGCACTGTTTTCTCTATTCTTGAGCCCTTTTATTTCTTCAGTTTCTCTACTTATACTTCTCTCTTGTATATCCCTGGAGAGACACTCCTTATTCTTTACACATATAATCTTTATTTTTAGGCTGAAATCAGTCAATAACTGCATTTATAAAACAGCTAGATCAATACTCAATCCCTCAACAAATGTTCTGAGCACTGCTACCAAATCTTTAGCATCTGAGGGAGGTCATGGATTACAATACAGGAGAGCAATTCTAGCTAAATATAAGCTTACTGCTCATTTCTTTTAAATATCAGGAACTATAATAACCATACCTCTGTGGATGTAACTGATACCTATCAGTCCCAAGCATCTACCCTTTTAATTCTCCGTCACTATAAAGTTTTGGTTCTCAGTGAATGTCGGTTTACAGGCAGGGGTGCGTGATGTCTCCAAGGCTGTTTAATTTGTTTATGGATGGGGTGATCAGGGAGGTGAATGCAAGAGTTTTGGAGAGAGGGGCAAGTATGCAGTCTGTTGTGGATGAGAAGGCTTGGGAAGTAAGTCACTTGTTGTTTGCTGATGATACAGCACTGCTGACTGATTCGGGTGAGAAACTGCAGAAGCTAGTGACTGAGGTTGGTAAAGTGTGTGAAAGAAGAAAGCTGAGAGTAAATGTGAATAAGAGCAAGGTTATTAGGTACGGTAGGGTTGAGGGATAAGTCAACCGGGAGGTAAGTTTGAATGGAGAAAAACTGGAGGAAGTGAAGTGTTTTAGATATCTGGGAGTGGATTTGGCAGTGGATGGAACCATGGAAGTGGAAGTGAGTCACAGGGTAGGGAAGGGGGTGAAAGTTCTGGGAGCGTTGAAAAATGTGTAGAAGTCGAGAACGTTATCTTGGGTATGTTTGAAGGAATAGTGGTTCCAACAATGTTACATGGTTGTGAGGCGTGGGCTATAGATAGAGTTGTGTGGAGGAGGGTGGATGTGCTGGAAATGAGATGTTTGAGGACCATATGTGGTGTGAGGTGGTTTGATCGAGTAAGTAATGAAAGGGTAAGAGAGATATGTGATAATAAAAAGAGTGTGGTTGAGAGAGCAGAAGAGGGTGTTTTGAAATGGTTTGGTCACATGGAGAGAATAAGTGAGGAAAGATTGACCAAGAGGATATATGTGTCAGAGGTGGAGGGAATGACGAGAAGTGGGAGACCAAACTGGAGGTGGAAAGATGGAGTGAAGAAGATTTTGAGTGATCGGGGCCCGAACATGCAGGAAGGTGAAAGGCGTGCAAGGAATAGAGTGAACTGGAACGATGTGGTATACCGGGGTCAACGTGCTGTCAATGGATTGTACCAGGGCATGTGAAGCGTCTGGGGTAAACCATGGAATGTTTTGTGGGGCCTGGATGTGGAAAGGGAGCTGTGGTTTCGGTGCATTATACATGACAGCTAGAGACTGAGTGTGTGAGTGTGAACGAATGTGGCCTTTGTTGTCTTTTCCTAGCCCTACCTCGCGCACACACGGGGGGAGGGGGTTTTCATTTCATGTGTGGTGGGGTGGCGACGGGAATGAATAAGGGCAAACAGTATGAATTATGTACATGTGTATATATGTATATGTCTGTGTGTGTATATATATGTATATGTTGAGATGTATAGGTATGTATATGTGCGTGTGTGGACGCGTATGTATATACATGTGTACATGGGTGGGTTGGACCATTCTTTCATCTGTTTCCTTGCGCTACCTCGCTAACGCGGGAGACAGCGACAAAGTATAATAAATATAAATACTATTCTGGTGTTACAGGACTCTGCCTGCATGACATTACGCTGTAAATGAAAAGTCACCTTTGGCAGGGCTGTATCACTAGTAGTACAGTTGTGTACAAAAACTTCTTTGTCCAAAGGAAGTTGCATGAACTCCTGGGAATAGGTCCTGAGTAACACCACAACCCTTTCTTAGAAAGGAGTCCTGAGTCAATTATAAATAAGATAGATGAATAAAATAGATACTACTCATTAATTTCATGTTGCAACATGGGTATACCTACTGAGCTAGAAAAGCTTATAATGGCTAAAAGGGAAGGACTATGGAATCTCTCTTGTCAAATCACTGGAGATAATGAATAGCAACCACAAAGACCTTAACATATGTTAGAACTATAATACACTGACTGAGTGGCTAGAAGTTAAAGTTGGAGAGAGGCAAGAGAGAGACAAGGATAAGTTATGCTAACAATGTTCTATTCTAGTAAAATGCTGTTACTGGGAATTTTTCTTTATAACTGCTTACCCTTTCCCCATAAAATGATGCAGCACAAGGAGTCGATGACTGAATGCTTGAGGAAAATCCTAGCTTGGTTCCTTTGAATGTTTCTATTTCATAAATATAAGAGAGAAGGATTTTCAATTCCCTGCTCCCATCCCTCTCAGTCACCTTCTATGATATACAGGAGATATTATGGTAGTATTCTTTCTCCCCTATCCCCAAGGATAAGATTAAATTATGCTGAAAAGATTTCTAGACAAAGGATGATACAATGTATGGATGATATTGATAAAGGCAGAACTGGCAAAAGACCTATCAATAATAATAGAATCTGGAATGTCTGAAAGTAAACAAAGTAAAAATAAGTGGATGTTTGCTGAGAATGTGGTGCCATACACTTCATCTACATGATTAATAAAACTTCTCTTCAAATTAATCAAGCTATAAAGTATCTATTTGTCTATGTCTCTGGTGCCTTGTTCCATTAGCAACCCAACTCTCGGAGGGGGGTGATGATGAGAGAAATGTCTCTAGGTTGCCCTAATCCAAACATATATCCCCAGCAAACTCCATCTCCCTAATATCTTCCTGTATTTTCATTTTAATCAATCCCTTATGTTTCCATATCAGGAAGACGAGTGCCCATTCCTCAATCTATTTTCTTATGCCTCACTCCTACATATAAGGTATTCATAGTAACAGTGAGAAGTCTACTATACACCTGAAAATCTGTTTTCTAAGATACCATAATCATATGTCTTTCCTCTATCAAATGATGGCAATGCACTCAAATGGTTCAAGACTGTTGTCTGGAATTTCAAAGGTTTTAGAGTGGATGACTGACCATGCACTTGAGCCAGATAAAGCAGAAATTAGGAACATGACAACACTGAGAGGCAAGAATGAGTGAGCATCATGGTAGCAAGTTCATGACTCTCTCAGTCAATGACCATTAATCCAAGCCTCCTTGGCCAGTCATGCACATAGTACTGTCCTTGTGCTTACTATTTTTGCTAACAACTGTGTGGTGATAGTGCGCAAAATGAGTTCATTTGATGATGAAAAGCAGCCTAATTTATTTCTCTACTTTTGGGAATGAAAGACAAATACGAAGTAGTACAAAAATGTGAAATCAAGGTGAAATCTTGTCTGCTTGGTTATTACTATCTTCATCATTATGCATACTAATTGCAACACAGTGTCCTTTCTCTTTTATCATTCCTATAATCTTCATCAAAATACCTTGAAAATGAGACCAAATTAATCAAAATCTATAATTTTTGTCAATGTTATTGCTATTTATTGTCCCTAAACTTTACTGTTCATTTTCTCAAGATCTACATCTAGCACACTCACCATTGTTGATTTTAATGCCTTTTACATTCTTTACTAAAATGTTACCATATATCATCTCTACATTGACAAAACCACTTCAAGGCACTTCTTTTAATCTACTTTGAGATACCCCATAATTTTGTCTTTGCCTAGCAATCCCTCCTATACACTTCAACATTTCTCACCCTATCCTATTCACTATCACTACAAGCATGTCTTTAATAGCCTGAATCCTAGATCTGCCTACTCCAACCCATACCTGTTTCACACCTATGGTTGGGGGCTGACAGAATTATGCTCTTCATTTCGTCCATTTCATATTTAAGGTCACAATTTCCCCTTTCAAATTTCAACAAAGTGATTCAGTTAACTTTCTCCCCTGTACAGTTCTCTCCTTTAATTCTATTGTCTGGATAATCTTGATCCAGAATAAAATGTGAACCAATCCTAACCCTGTAGTGTACTTCACTTAATCTATCATTTTTATATTCTTTTCTTTCATACATGTTTGCTATTTCTCACATGAGGAACAGATAAATAAGCCTTAACGAAGAAATTTGTTGACTCAAACGGTATGACAAAATCAACCACTTCATTCTTCTTCCTTTCAATAACCATCATCTTAATCTTACACACATTCACCTTGAATCTTCTTCTTTTGTAGAATATGTACATCTCATTTATCATCCACTGTAATTCCCTTCACTCTCATCTAGCAATATGAAATAATTTACAAATTAGTTATAATTCTACATTTTAAATTGCACTGCCTTGCCTGTTCTCCTACAACAAACCATAACACTCTTACAATAACTTGCTTTATTACATGCAAAAGATTCCTTTTACAATATCACAAGCACTTCTCTTACACACCTTCCCCACAATATGACACATCTACATAATTCAATAAGAAGTCTCAACTACTTGTGTGAATTAATGAAGTCAGAGCATTCAAATCACTTCAACTTTAAAATGAATGTTAGAAAATATCTACATACCTCTGACAGGATTGACATGTACAAGCACAGCCTTGAGTGTCAACTTTGGTATATTCCATATCCAAATGGAAGCTGGCATATTGTCATTGCGTGTTGCTAGGTAGCGATTATCTTTACTGAAGAGAAGAGTACCAATCCCCATACGTGGAAGAGATTGCTTCCCTGGTTCTACACTTATTGAGGCAATGTTCACCGGTCTCTTTTCCTCTTCCTCATCTGCAAATGATTAAAAAGCACATAATACTTGGATGCTAACTACATCCAAATTCAAAGATGCAAGACAAACAAACCTGTATCTGTACTTACTGTCACTATCTTAGAATTACTGTTAAGAGAATGAAACATATGGATGGAGAGCTGGACATAAGTTTTGATATGCAAGTGGGTTTAAGGCAGGGGTGTGTGATGTCACCATGGCTCTTTAACATATACAGTGATGGAGTGATAAGAGATGAAAGTAAATTCAGGGAAAGAGGGTGCATATATGGAGTGTGCTCGTGAGGTATGGTGGCTAGTGACAAGCCTGTTTGCAGATGATATGCAGGAATATAAACAAGAGAATCAAAGCATTCTGCACCTTAATATTACATTAAGTGCTGTGACACACCATATATCTTCCTTTCAGCTTTGCTCAAATCAGTATCTTTTAAAGTAAAATCTAAGTTGTATCTTGTAAGCTTCCTGACAAGATGCTTCAGAGTCCCTTGTCTGACTGATTAGAAGTCTCATTTAATGGAATTTGTTTTGATCAGGACCATCTTGGGGTCAATCATATAAACTGGCAACTGGATGAAAAGTGAAACTTGGCTGCTTCCAGTTAGTTCATCTCAAGAATATTCAACACTCTTTGCAAATTTACTAAAATTCTACAACAAACCTTGAAGTCTGACTAAACATAACTCCTGGCCATCAAGAAAAAGCATTCTAAGAATAACCTTAGGTAAATACTACATATACCTCCTTTTAGTTCTGTAATCTAAGTGCTATCTACATCAACGTGAATATGGTCTTATGAGAAATTGCTTAAGAAAGTCTCTTGCAGGTGCTTCCATTTACTACCAAGTCTGGGTAACATGATGGATATTTGTTTATTAACGTGCTGTCAATGGACTGAACCAGGGCATGTGAAGCGTCTGGGGTAAACCATGGAAAGGTTTGTGGGGCCTGGATGTGGAAAGGGAGGCATGGTTTCGGGGCATTACATATGACAGCTAGAGACTGAGTGTGAACGAATGTGGCCTTTTTTTTTGTCTTTTCCTGGTGCTACCTCACAGGAGAGGGGGTGCTATTTCATGCGTGGCAGGGTGGTGATGAGAATGGATAAAGGCAGCAAGTATGAATATGTACATGTGTATATATGTATATGTCAGCATATGTATAAGTATGTATACAGTGAATTGTATATGTATGTATATGTGCGTGTGAGTGTTTATGTATATACATGTGTATGTGGGTGGGTTGGGCCATTCCTCGTCTGTTTCCTTGTGCTACCTCGCTAACAGAAGGCGGTGATTAAGTATAATAAATAAAAGTAAATAAAACAATTTCTACATACTTTGATTAGTTCTCTGAGGAGTTAAAGGCAAAACAACCAAATCTGTTTATCTTGAGATACATAATCCATAATTGGGTCTACATAAGATACTTATGTGAACACAAGCAGCCTTAGCTCACAAGCAAGTTTAGAAAATGATGTACAAGAGAAAGATACATGGGATGGTTATGAGAATTATTGGAAATGTTGATAAGAGAAAGTAAAATTACTGTGAATACTAATGAAAGAGACAGGAAAAGTGTTAACATTAAAAATTTGCTACAGGCTACAAATATCTAAAATAGACAAAAGCACCAATGTAAGGGGCCTAGGATGGACATGTGTTAAGGAAAAAACTCCAATGAACAGGGCATCTAAGCTCTTACTCGGAGGCTGAAGACATGTTAGAATGGACAATTATGGTGAACAGAAGTGGAAGAAAGATGCGAGGTTAGGTAGAAAGGGCAAAGGAAGAAATACAAAAGAAAGTGTGGAGGAGGAAAATCTGTATACCTTTCTCCACAATTAAACTGAAGTAATCAAGCAGAGGAAAAAGTCTTTGCAGTATCAATTAAACTTTGTTACTTGTTATAATGACTGCATAAGCCTCCTCTGAGTACATTCATATAATGAATCTACAAAACAGTTATATAATAATGTGAAGTTTTATCATACTTGTAGATTCTACATTGACCAAATATTCTTTAAATGCAAAAAAAGAATTATGTATCACAAAAAAGAGATAGAGGGCAAAACTGATATTCAAACTTACATGCAGTTTCAAGAACTAGTGGAAGGCCTTGTACTGAAGCCAATGTAGCTGGGTAACCTGTCAAAGGCTTTTCTATTTCCTTGTAGATTACACAATTACCAGAAGCAATAGATGAGTTGTGTGGGAAGTCTGCGATGATGCGCCATGTTAAGTGGTTCATCAGCCGTACCTACAATTATCATATCTTCTTAATGAGGGCTAGACTTTGCATAACAAAGAAAATCAATAGACAACTTTGCCCCATGAGAGAGTATCTAACAATATCAGACTACCTGAGCTGAGATTTTGAAATGTGGCAGGGCTAACACATAACACTATCCAAATACATTATTTGTTTAACAATCCTACCATTCTCTGCTGCCATACATGATATACAGTTGTCAGTCTCAGATTAATCTGGAACTTTTTTAAGCATTTGTTGAGTCTTTTAAAGGTTCCTGTATTCACCCCTTGCAGGATTTTTATTTCATTTGGCATAAGAGTAATGTTTTCATCTTTTTCACTGGGCTCGTGCTATTTTTGTTTGATGCCTTTTTTGAGACATTCCATGGGATTCTTGAAAATGTAATTACTCTGTTTCTTGCATATTGTGAAGTTTTTAGTCCTAAAACATTTCCTCCAATTCCTTTAATTTGTTGTCATACATAAATTTTCACATTTCTTTTGGTTATTCTTTCTAAGCTATATAGTTCAAGTTATTTCAACCTCTCATGATAGTCCATATGCTTCATTCCCACAATTTTCTTTTGTCAGGTGTTTCTATACTCACCCAGGTTTACCAATTTAAGCTTTCATTGGTAACCATAAAACACAGTACATTTAATTCAATGACACAAAATTCAATTCTGCCTCTTCTACATACAGTAAACATTTTTACAATTAGCAATCTAACTTTCATATTGAAAATTCTCATTATCACTCCAGTCTTTACTGGACTTGCTAATAAGTTCTTTCAATGTGATATCCAAATATCAGCCTTTTCTTTATGATGATTCTGAAGTCTTTTACATTATCTTTACCAGCAAAGGCAGGGATGTCCAGTTCCCTTACCTCCACTTGCTAACCTGCTATTATATTTCTTCATTTCTCCACTTTTTTCATTTGCTCTCTCAACCAAATTTCTGGTATAATCTACATCTATGTTAAACTGACTTTCTACAATTCAACCTGAATAGCATCATTATTTATCATCATCATGAGAGAGAAAAAAAAGTTTGAGATTATGAGTAAAAGGGGAGGAAGCCTGCCTCTAAGAATCTGGGAATCCTGTTTGGCTGTTGAAATTTCTTTCCCTCGGAATAGTTGCTCTGTTTATAGAAAGGACTGATCTCTCTCACATCTAGGGTGGCTCTAGCTCTGCATCTCTACTTGACAGGGTTAAGTCAAAAGCAGTTCAGCTTATAAACTCTACAATGTTAACTTCAAAATATGACCCACTAGCCCTACACTGCAATGTTGGCTCACTTTCCTTCTTGTATGAGTATTACTTTGGTTTTGTTCCCAAAAGCTGGCTGCTTGTGTGCTCCCACCACTAGCTAGACCATACAATACTCAGCAAACTGCTGCATCACATGATTACATGATTACTATGTGGCTGTTGACAACTCAAGGGTGGTCCGTTTTCATAACTGTTTTTTTCCATAAACCTCGAAGCTTTGGAGTACCCTTACCCTTTCATTTCTTTCACAATAACTATGACCTAACACATTCTGAAAGACATGTTTTTCATTTCCTCCAAAATTCATAAATACTCTCCTCTGTCTTTTCTGTTTCTCCTTTCATTAACCTCTTCATATTTTAATTAAGGCCCAGCCTTGACGTGGACTTTTGTCCGTGACTGGAGCCTCCAACATAAAATATAAATCCTAAAGTAAATGGATAAAATATTCAAGGAGAGACTGCCTGAAATTACTACTCTTTTTATCAACTAGATTAGGTGGATGTAAGCAAGCAGAAAGTCAGCAGACTAAAGGGGTAAAAGTGTGACTGAATAGTAGGGATTTATGACAAAGAGGATAATTTGGATATCATTTTTCAATTAACTTTACAACCAGGATATGGCTTAAAAACACACTAAAGGTAAGTAATCAAAGGAGTTCTGAGTAAAAAGAAAAAACTTACCTTTTGATCATAGCTGCCAATTGCTAGAAACTGGCCAGAAGGAGACCAAGCTATTCCTTTTATACCAAGTGACCACTGGTATGCTGAGTAAGTCACAAGACAGTGGCCACTAAGAGAATAGATGTGAATTTTATACTCCAAAGGAGACTCCCAAATGGCAAGTACTGAGCCATCACTTGACCACTGAACACCTGCTAAGTCTCTTGTTGCTACTTCAAAGTGCTGGACAAAGTAAAAAGTAATTATGAATTCAAAAATATGAAATTATGAAAAATGCCATCTACATATACTCATTATCACTTGAAAATACAGTACATAGTTCATGATGGAGTATGAGTATTTTGAGGATGCTAATAAGAGTAATGTGAACTGTAGTTACATAAAAAGAAACAGAAAATCACTGCATGATGGAAATGATACAGTCTTAATGAAACTGAATGCCTCACAACCTCTTTAAATGCTCAGGCCCCAGTAACTCAAAGCATCTTTCTTTCCATAGCAACAATACTGATTTTGTATTAGTATACTGCATACACACATACTCAAGCTGAACCCTGATATGTGCACCAGTGTCACTAGTAAGTGCCTTGAGAGGAAGCTGGGGTAGGAGCTACAGTAGGCATTACCAAATAAGTCTGGATCTGGTCAGTGATATAAGTAAAAAAGTAAGAGTAATGCAGAAGACTAAGTTGCAAGCAAAACAAAAATCTAAAAGGTAACTGTGAGGACAAATAAACGCTTATGTTATTGACAGAAAGGTTCAAAAATGTCTGAACTGATGGTGAAGTGCAGCAATGAGACTGACTTGGGATACCTTATAACAGCATGTGCAATCACACATACAGAAGAGCAAACAATAATCATAAAACAATAACAATGGATAATAATGAAAGCCTATATCTAAATAGAAGTTCACAAATCTTATCATATAATCAATAATGATTACACATTACCTTAACCAGTTGCCATGACTTAGTTTCCAATAGGGAAAGATAGTCCTTGCACTCTCTTCTCTCAGCAACAGCCAAATAATCATGGTCGGGACTGAACTGCAAGCCTAATGCTATGTTCTTGGGGTGCTTAATGTATGAAACTGACTTGTTAATTAAAGACCATACAGTAATTCGTAGCTGTGAAAAAGAATAACAATAAATTGTTATGGCAAATATGTTAAAAGTTGGAACTATAAAAATAACTTTGAATTTCAGGCATTCACTGCCAATTATAAAATAGATACTTGGAAGAAATGTTCTATGTAACCATTCTCTATGGGTATTACTATCTTTTTCAACTACATAAGGTAGATCAAATGCTTATATACTTAATCTACAGTAATTGCAAACACATTAATCAATCTTGTCTAAAAGAATCTTTAACAAAAACATTCTTTTCCTAGATACTGACTCAGTTTACCAAATCCAACACTTTCAGTTGCCTTCCATAATCCTATAGATGTAGAGAATGCACTTTTTAAAGATGCTCTTTAAAGACAAACAAGAGGTGAATTACAGAAAATAAAATTCTGTACACAATGGTATAGGGCAATCTTATTCAAAACCCTGTTCTCCATAACTTTAGTCCACATTCAAATTGGCCATATTTATTTGCCAAATCTGATCTTATATTTTAATTTAGAGGGAACATAATGAAATCTATTGGCATGCTATAAACCTTTTCCCATAATATACTGGGGAAGTTTGTTAATTTTACATACCACAAACCTGGCAAAATGCTGCATATTCCCTCATATACACATGTCATTACACCTAAATTATATTACCTTTCCATTCCTAAAATCACTCACTTCACTCACATACATTCTTTCAGTCATTTTCCCCAACTAGTCCCTCTGATAAGTTCATACCATCTTTAAGTCTAACTTCTTTCCTCACTCTACTTCCATAATAGCTCCTATCCATACCCAAAAGACCCATTTCAAATGCCTGCATTCCAGTGATCTTTCAGTTACTGTAGACTCAAACCCACAAACATTCAGCTAACATGACAGTTAGTCTGCAGTATACATATGGATGAAGCCATATGGCATTTACCTAAATCTTTTGTTTTCATAAACTACATTATACATTTTGCAATGCCATCCACTCAATCTGTCTAAAATTCAAACTATGGGTAGCATATAATTTTTCTAAAGGTTCCAGTCACAGTATAAGTCCTTACCAATGCCAAGCATTAAGAGGATAGAAAAATAGAACAGCATGAAGGAGAATTTGCTTTTCAAAGAGAGGCAGGTTGTAGCTATTTGGAAAAATAAGTGATTTACAGTGAGTAAAAGAAGGGTCTGATTTAAATAATGATAAAAAAAAAGAGTGAGAGGAAGACACACATAGTGCAAGTTCGGAGAAGATATTTAGATTGGCCAAACTGGACAGTGTGAGATGTTTTCAAGTGTCATTCTAGTAATAACTTTATGCTTTTCTTACACAAAACTCAGCTGTGGTTAAGATGTGACGACTATCTGGAGCCCAACATATTCTTATAAGGCCAGCTGACCCTTCATTTACTCTGCACCTCCAATCAGGGTTTCCAATAGACCATATTTCTGCCACAGAACGCTTGTAGTTTCCAGTTAACACATAAGAGGAATCAGGGGCCCATTCTACTATCTGAGAATAAAGATTTTATTTTTTACTTTTCTTAAATGTAAGTGCAAAACTTTAGAGACCAAGCAACAAACAACTTAATGCAAATCTTCATAAAATTATACAGTACAACCAAAGTACCCTTTCTGTGGGGCTCTTACAGCTTCAAGGATGCATTTCAATCACAAGAAGGGAAATGATGGATTCATTTAGAGGAAGAAGTCCCTCAATGAGACTATTCTTCTTTTTGTCCACTAATGATAACACAACCTCTCCTAAAGTGGCTTTTCACTTGCAGTGTGACCACATGCATGTGAAGTCTGGACTCTGCTTACCTGTAGTTATGCTAAGAATGAAAAGTCACCTGCAATGAGGTTGTGTCATTTGATTACAATCTTGTTGTTAATGATTGTAACACGGCCATTATGGTACAGCATTTCCTGAGAAGAGTTCCAAGGTATATTTATGAATTATATAATAATAAAAGAGTTGGTTCCTATGGGACAAAAGTATATATGCAAACATACACATGCATTTTTTTCCTTGCTTGTTTGCTGTTTCCCATGTTAACAAGGTAACACCAGGGAGATAGGTGAGGGCTGGCCTCATTTGCTCATATACAATTTCTAGCTGTCAAATATAAAGCACAAAAACTGCACACTCAGTCTCTAGCTGTCATGTATAATGCACCGAAACCACAGCTCCCTTTCTACATCCAGGTCCCACAAAACTTTCCATTGTTTACCCCAGACGCTCCATATGCCCTGGTTCAATCCATTGACAGCACATTGACCCCAGTATACCATATCGTTCCAATTCACTCTATTCCTTGCACACCTTTCTCCCTCCTGCATGTTCACTCCATCCTTCCACCTCCAATTTGGCCTCCCACTTCTTATTCCCTCCACCTTTGACACACATATCCTCTTTGTCAATCTTTCCTCACTCATTCTCTCAATGTGACAAAACCATTTCAAAACACCCTCTTCTGCTCTCACAACCACACTCTTTCTATTGCCACACATCTCTCTTACCCTTTCATTACTTACTCGATCAAACCATCTCACACCACAAACTGTCCTCAAACATCTCATTTCTAGCACATCCAACCTCCTCTGCACAACTCTATCTATAGCCCACGCCTTGCAACCATAAAACATTGTTGGAACCACTATTCCTTCAAACATACCCATTTCTGCTTTCCGAGAAAATGTTCTTGACTTCCACACATTTTTCAACGCTCCCAGAACTTTCGCCCCCTCCCCAACGCTGTGATTCACTTCCGCTTCCATGGTTCAATCCGCTGCCAAATCCACTCTCAGATATCTAAAACACTACACTTCCACCAGTTTTTCTCCATTCAAACTTACCTCCCAATCGACTTGTCCCTCAACCCTAATGTACCTAATAACTTTGCTCTTACTCACATTTACTCTCAGCTTTCTTGTTTCACACACTTTACCAAACTCAGTTACCAGCTTCTACAGTTTCTCACCCGAATCAGCCACCAGCGCTGTATCATCAGCGAACAACAACTGACTCACTTCCCAAGCCCTCTCATCCATAACAGACAGCATACTTGCCCCTCTCTCCAAAACTCTTGCATTCACCTCCCTAACAACCCCATCCATAAACAAATTAAGCAACTATGTAGACATCACACACCCCTGCCGCAAACTGACATTCACTGAGAACAAATCACTTTCCTCTCTTCCTACTCATACACATGCCTTACATCCTCGATAAAAACTTTTCACTGCTTCTAGCAACTTGCCTCCCACACCATATATTCTTAATACCTTCCACAGAGCATCTCTATCAACTCTATCATATGCCTTCTCCAGATCCATAAATGCTACATACAAATCCATTTGCTTTTCTAAGTATTTCTCTCATACATTCTTCAAAGCAAACACCTGATCCACACATCCTCTGCCACTTCTGAACCACACTGCTCTTCCCCAGTCTGATGCTCTGTACATGCCTTCACCCTCTCAATCAATACCCTCCCATATAATTTCCCAGGAATACTCAACAAACTCATACCTCTGTAATTTGAGCACTCACCTTTATATCCTTTGCCTTTGTACAATGGCACTATACATGCATTCCGCCAATCCTCAGGCACCTCACCATGAGTCACACATACATTAAATATCCTCACCAACCAGTCAACAACACAGTCATCCCATTTTATTAAATTCCACTGCAATACAATCGATACCCACTGCCTTGTCTGTGTATTTATATGTATGTATATGTGCGTGTATGGGCATTTATGTATATACATGTGTATGTGTGTATGTGTGTAAGCGTAATAAATAAAGAGGGTATGCTGAAATGGTTTGGTCACATGGAGAGAATGAGTGAGGAAAGCTTGAAAAAGAGGATATATGTGTCAGAGGCATATACTATCATATATTCCTAAAAATTACATTGAATAGAAGAGTGGCATCCTATAACACAAAGATCTGCAACTACACTATAGTTTGAAGGATGCATCTTGTTCCAATAAAGGGTGACCTTACTGCCTGTTCACAGTTGTAGTCTCTTACACTGCATGTGTTCAGGACCTGATTTAGACTCCATCATCAAAACTTTGCTGTCAAGCATTTAAATATTTGTGAAAACATACTTGCTACTCATGACTCATGATTGCCAACCAATAATGAGCTATGTTACAAGCCTTATGACAGACATCTAAAGTGAAGCCACCCCTTGGGATATAAAAAATTCCTTAAGTCACCTCTGTGGAGGTGCTAGGGCTATGTCCCAGTTGCACCCTCTTAAATCTCACAGTGCTTTAGGTACTTTTTGCAGCTTACTATTAAATCATAAATACAACACAACTATAAATTCACATCATAGTGCTAACTTGCTCACATACCTGGATAATATCAATGCAGTTGTAGGTAACTAAAATTTGTAGTGAGGTAGAGTCCCTAATCTCTAATCTTGCAGTTACAGGTACTGCACAAAAACGACCATCAGGTGACCATGTTAACAAGCTTCCACTAGTTTTTAGTACCTCAGCAAAATTCATTCTTCAGTAACTGTAAATGAGGAATATCATCAAATAAATAACATAACTTATACAAGATGCATTTCAATGAATACTCAAATAAAAGAAATGCTGCTATTCAGTTAAAATATACAACAAAACAGAGAAGGGTGTGAGGTATTATTTCACTACTACAGTGAGACCAACTGCAACTGGGAAAAGATAAATGTCTCTAAAACGGCCATTTTCAGTATAATAACGGTTCCTACAGAAAACTGAAAACAAAATTTTAGAGTTTTCCATGACTCTGGTATAAATTTGTTTGAAAAATGAACATATCACAATCTACAGCCACCCCACTTTAACGGCCCAGTCCTTCTATTTTCTTATTTCAAGTTCTATTTCTTTACCACCACAGGTATGACTTACCTTTTCATACATTTACGTCACTCATCCACATTTGTTTAATTTCTACTAACGCTTATCCTACTTCTACATTACTTAACTCCAGGTTACACTTTGCAAATGTTATTACATTCTCTAAACACAACAAAGCCTTTGTAGATTAAATCACTCGATATTCAATGTTAGTTTTGATGCTCAACTTAACTGGTATATCAGGTTACACTGCAAGTGAAAAGTAATTTTTGGTGAGGATTTATCATTGGGGGTACAGTCTCATCGAAGAACTTCTCACTTCAAAGGAGTCCATTATTTCCCTAATACTGGAAACAGTGCAGCCTTGGACTGCAGAAGCCCCTGGAAGGGAAGTCTTGGGTAACATCAGGGCCCTTTCATGGAAAGGGGTTCTGGAACAGTTAAAAATACATATTCATTATCTATTTATTTTTCTTTGTCGCTGCCTCCCGCGTTAGCGAGGTAGCGCAAGGAAACAGATGAAAGAATGGCCCAACCCACCCACATACACATGTATATACATACACGTCCAGACATGCAAATATACATAACTATACATCTCAATGTACACATATATATACACACACAGACATATACAAATATACACATGTACATAATCCATACTGTCTGCCTTTATTTATTCCCATCGCCACCTCGCCACACATGGAATAACCCCCCTCCCCCCTCATGTGTGCGAGGTAGCGCTAGGAAAAGACAACAAAGGCCCCATTCGTTCACACACAGTTTCTAGCTGTCATGTAATAATGCACCGAAACCACAGCTCCCTTTCTAGATCCAGGCCCCACAAAACTTTCCATGGTTTACCCCAGACGCTTCAAATGCCCTGGTTCAATCCACTGACAGCACGTCGACCCCGGTATACCACATCATTCCAATTCACTCTATTCCTTGCACGCCTTTCACCCTCCTGCATGTTCAGGCCCCGATCACTCAAAATCTTTTTCACTCCATCTTTCCACCTCCAATTTGGTCTCCCACTTCTCGTTCCCTCCACCTCCGACACATATATCCTCTTGGTCAATCTTTCCTCACTCATTCTCTCCATGTGACCAAACCATTTCAAAACATTCCCTTCTGCTCTCTCAACCACGCTCTTTTTATTTCCACACATCTCTCTTACCCTTACATTACTTACTCGATCAAACCACCTCACACCACACATTGTCCTCAAACATCTCATTTCCAGCACATCCACCCTCCTGCGCACAACTCTATCCACAGCCCACGCCTTGCAACCATACAGCATTGCTGGAACCACTATTCCTTCAAACATACCCATTTTTGCTTTCCGAGATGATGTTCTCGACTTCTAAACATTCTTCAAGGCTCCCAGAATTTTCGCTCCCTCCCCCACCCTATGATTCACTTCCGCTTCCATTGTTCCATCCGCTGCCAGATCCACTCCCAGATATCTAAAACACTTTACTTCCTCCAGTTTTTCTCCATTTAAACTTACCTCCCAATTGACTTGACCCTCAACCCTACAATACCTAATAACCTTGCTCTTATTCACATTTACTCTTAACTTTCTTCTTTCACACACTTTACCAAACTCAGTCACCAGCTACTGCAGTTTCTCACATGAATCAGCCACCAGCGCTGTATCATCAGCGAACAACAACTGACTCACTTCCCAAGCTCTCTCATCCACAGCAGACCGCATACTTGCCCCTCTTTCCAAAACTCTTGCATTTACCTCCCTAACAACCCCATCCATAAACAAATTAAACAACCATGGAGACATCACACACCCCTGCCGCAAACCTACATTCACTGAGAACCAATCACTTTCCTCTCCTCCTACACGTACACATGCCTTACATCCTCGATAAAAACTTTTCACTGCTTCTAACAACTTGCCTCCCACACCATATATTCTTAATACCTTCCACAGAGCATCTCTATCAACTCTATCATATGCCTTCTCCAGATCCATAAATGCTACATACAAATCCATTTGCTTTTCTAAGTATTTCTCCCATACATCCTTCAAAGCAAACACCTGATCCACACATCCTCTACCACTTCTGAAACCACACTGCTCTTCCCCAGTCTGATGCTCTGTACATGCCTTCACCCTCTCAATCAATACCCTCCCATATAATTTACCAGGAATACTCAACAAACTTATACCTCTCTAATTTGAGCACTCACTCTTATCCCCTTTGCCTTTGTACAATGGCACTATGCAAGCATTCCGCCAATCCTCAGGCACCTCACCATGAGTCATACATACATCAAATAACCTTACCAACCAGTCAACAATACAGTCACCCCCTTTTTAATAAATTCCACTGCAATACAATCGATACCCACTGCCTTGTCTGTCTATTTATATGTATGTATATGTGCGTGTATGGGCATTTATGTATATACATGTGTATGTGTGTATGTGTGTAAGCGTAATAAATAAAGAGGGTATGCTGAAATGGTTTGGTCACATGGAGAGAATGAGTGAGGAAAGCTTGAAAAAGAGGATATATGTGTCAGAGGCATATACTATCATATATTCCTAAAAATTACATTGAATAGAAGAGTGGCATCCTATAACACAAAGATCTGCAACTACACTATAGTTTGAAGGATGCATCTTGTTCCAATAAAGGGTGACCTTACTGCCTGTTCACAGTTGTAGTCTCTTACACTGCATGTGTTCAGGACCTGATTTAGACTCCATCATCAAAACTTTGCTGTCAAGCATTTAAATATTTGTGAAAACATACTTGCTACTCATGACTCATGATTGCCAACCAATAATGAGCTATGTTACAAGCCTTATGACAGACATCTAAAGTGAAGCCACCCCTTGGGATATAAAAAATTCCTTAAGTCACCTCTGTGGAGGTGCTAGGGCTATGTCCCAGTTGCACCCTCTTAAATCTCACAGTGCTTTAGGTACTTTTTGCAGCTTACTATTAAATCATAAATACAACACAACTATAAATTCACATCATAGTGCTAACTTGCTCACATACCTGGATAATATCAATGCAGTTGTAGGTAACTAAAATTTGTAGTGAGGTAGAGTCCCTAATCTCTAATCTTGCAGTTACAGGTACTGCACAAAAACGACCATCAGGTGACCATGTTAACAAGCTTCCACTAGTTTTTAGTACCTCAGCAAAATTCATTCTTCAGTAACTGTAAATGAGGAATATCATCAAATAAATAACATAACTTATACAAGATGCATTTCAATGAATACTCAAATAAAAGAAATGCTGCTATTCAGTTAAAATATACAACAAAACAGAGAAGGGTGTGAGGTATTATTTCACTACTACAGTGAGACCAACTGCAACTGGGAAAAGATTTTTTTTTTTTTTTTCTTTTTTTTTCATACTATTCGCCATTTCCCGCGATAGCGAGGTAGCGTTAAGAACAGAGGACTGGGCCTTTGAGGGAATACCCTCACCTGGCCCCCTTCTCTGTTCCTTCTTTTGAAAAAAAAAAAAGAGAGGGGAGGATTTCCAGCCCCCCGCTCCCTTCCCTTTTAGTCGCCTTCTACGACACGCAGGGAATACGTGGGAAGTATTCTTTCTCCCCTATCCCTAAAACGGCCATTTTCAGTATAATAACGGTTCCTACAGAAAACTGAAAACAAAATTTTAGAGTTTTCCATGACTCTGGTATAAATTTGTTTGAAAAATGAACATATCACAATCTACAGCCACCCCACTTTAACGGCCCAGTCCTTCTATTTTCTTATTTCAAGTTCTATTTCTTTACCACCACAGGTATGACTTACCTTTTCATACATTTACGTCACTCATCCACATTTGTTTAATTTCTACTAACGCTTATCCTACTTCTACATTACTTAACTCCAGGTTACACTTTGCAAATGTTATTACATTCTCTAAACACAACAAAGCCTTTGTAGATTAAATCACTCGATATTCAATGTTAGTTTTGATGCTCAACTTAACTGGTATATTAGGTTGCACTGCAAGTGAAAAGTAATTTTTGGTGAGGATTTATCATTGGGGGTACAGTCTCATCGAAGAACTTCTCACTTCAAAGGAGTCCATTATTTCCCTAATACTGGAAACAGTGCAGCCTTGGACTGCAGAAGCCCCTGGAAGGGAAGTCTTGGGTAACATCAGGGCCCTTTCATGGAAAGGGGTTCTGGAACAGTTAAAAATACATATTCATTATCTATTTATTTTTCTTTGTCGCTGCCTCCCGCGTTAGCGAGGTAGCGCAAGGAAACAGACGAAAGAATGGCCCAACCCACCCACATACACATGTATATACATACACGTCCAGACATGCAAATATACATAACTATACATCTCAATGTACACATATATATACACACACAGACATATACAAATATACACATGTACATAATCCATACTGTCTGCCTTTATTTATTCCCATCGCCACCTCGCCACACATGGAATAACCCCCCTCCCCCCTCATGTGTGCGAGGTAGCGCTAGGAAAAGACAACAAAGGCCCCATTCGTTCACACACAGTTTCTAGCTGTCATGTAATAATGCACCGAAACCACAGCTCCCTTTCTAGATCCAGGCCCCACAAAACTTTCCATGGTTTACCCCAGACGCTTCAAATGCCCTGGTTCAATCCACTGACAGCACGTCGACCCCGGTATACCACATCATTCCAATTCACTCTATTCCTTGCACGCCTTTCACCCTCCTGCATGTTCAGGCCCCGATCACTCAAAATCTTTTTCACTCCATCTTTCCACCTCCAATTTGGTCTCCCACTTCTCCTCGTTCCCTCCACCTCCGACACATATATCCTCTTGGTCAATCTTTCCTCACTCATTCTCTCCATGTGACCAAACCATTTCAAAACATTCCCTTCTGCTCTCTCAACCACGCTCTTTTTATTTCCACACATCTCTCTTACCCTTACATTACTTACTCGATCAAACCACCTCACACCACACACTGTCCTCAAACATCTCATTTCCAGCACATCCACCCTCCTGCGCACAACTCTATCCACAGCCCACGCCTTGCAACCATACAGCATTGCTGGAACCACTATCCCTTCAAACATACCCATTTTTGCTTTCCGAGATGATGTTCTCGACTTCTAAACATTCTTCAAGGCTCCCAGAATTTTCGCTCCCTCCCCCACCCTATGATTCACTTCCGCTTCCATTGTTCCATCCGCTGCCAGATCCACTCCCAGATATCTAAAACACTTTACTTCCTCCAGTTTTTCTCCATTTAAACTTACCTCCCAATTGACTTGACCCTCAACCCTACAATACCTAATAACCTTGCTCTTATTCACATTTAGTCTTAACTTTCTTCTTTCACACACTTTACCAAACTCAGTCACCAGCTACTGCAGTTTCTCACATGAATCAGCCACCAGCGCTGTATCATCAGCGAACAACAACTGACTCACTTCCCAAGCTCTCTCATCCACAGCAGACCGCATACTTGCCCCTCTTTCCAAAACTCTTGCATTTACCTCCCTAACAACCCCATCCATAAACAAATTAAACAACCATGGAGACATCACACACCCCTGCCGCAAACCTACATTCACTGAGAACCAATCACTTTCCTCTCCTCCTACACGTACACATGCCTTACATCCTCGATAAAAACTTTTCACTGCTTCTAACAACTTGCCTCCCACACCATATATTCTTAATACCTTCCACAGAGCATCTCTATCAACTCTATCATATGCCTTCTCCAGATCCATAAATGCTACATACAAATCCATTTGCTTTTCTAAGTATTTCTCCCATACATCCTTCAAAGCAAACACCTGATCCACACATCCTCTACCACTTCTGAAACCACACTGCTCTTCCCCAGTCTGATGCTCTGTACATGCCTTCACCCTCTCAATCAATACCCTCCCATATAATTTACCAGGAATACTCAACAAACTTATACCTCTCTAATTTGAGCACTCACTCTTATCCCCTTTGCCTTTGTACAATGGCACTATGCAAGCATTCCGCCAATCCTCAGGCACCTCACCATGAGTCATACATACATCAAATAACCTTACCAACCAGTCAACAATACAGTCACCCCCTTTTTTAATAAATTCCACTGCAATACCATCCAAACCTGCTGCCTTGCCGGCTTTCATCTTCCGCAAAGCTTTTACTACCTCTTCTCTGTTTACCAAATCATTTTCCCTAACCCTCTCACTTTGCACACCACTTTGACCAAAACACCCTATATCTACCACTCTATCATCAAACACATTCAACAAACCTTCAAAATACTCACTCCATCTCCTCACATCACCACTACTCGTTATCACCTCCCCATTAGCCCCCTCCACTGTTGCTTCAATGTTGCTCTAATAAGTGGTCTAACTAAAGTAAATAATAAGTGCTTTACTTATTATCACAGGATTACTTTATGTCATTATATCTTAATAATGCTCTTCTTGATCAGTAGGTAATAGGAGTCCACTGATATGCTGCTAAAGTGAAATATTACCCTATTCTCTGTGGTGAGAACATACCATGACTCAAGAGTCCTCTTGCAAATAACTATTCTTACTTGTCCAGGGGAAACAGACATTTTGATTATTTCACTTTATTTGTCTGGCTGTCCCATATAAGTCACACATTTCTTTGGACTAAATTACTCTTTTACACTATTTTCCCTAGTACCATCTCTGAGTTACGCTGAAGTAAGCTATGGTTAGATGGTAAGGAACAACCGAGATGGAATTTATGGTACGATTGACTGGTTTGACAGATCTAACCAAACACTTTGCCCATATTTCTTCAAGGTGGACATGAGCTCTCCCGTGACCCCAATGGTTTTAAATATGTTATAATTTATTTCTTTTGACACATATGAATTGATATCTAAATCTTGGTCCCATGTCAGCAAAAAACATTTCATTTGTATGTGTTGTCGAGAGATCCAGTCGTATGGAGGACATAAAGGGTGTTAAACAAAGTTTCACTCATCACTGCCAACTAAACAGCAAAATATAACCAAAGAAAAATATTTACAGTATAAGTATATACGTGTTATTAAAATAAAAACATGTTGACTTGGTTCATGTTGTTATAAAGGTAAACCCAAGTTATTAATCTAGTCTAAACATTACTATAAGCATAATGCAAAGAATCAGTACCACAAGTGAAGATCAGAGTAGGGGATTGCTGCTTTCCTATGGTGTCCTGTATTCACTATCCTAAATTCATTATGACTGAAACAAAACATCTACAACAAGTCTTACTTATGGTCTACTTAATTAACAGATAATATTTCCTTACGTAAAATAACTTATTCTTCTAGCAAGCAGTGCTTCCTCTCGGTTGGGACCATTGTTTATTTACCTCTCCCGCTATCATTCTTTTAACGTGTTGATTCTAAACTTTTGTACCAAAATCCGATGAAATACACAAAATATTATAAAATTCATATACAAGGAAATAGTACTATAATGGATATAATTTGATCTTTTACTATCTACTTTACTTATTTTTCATTTATGCTAAAAGAACATGCCAAATATCTCGAGATGACATCAGTTGTGTTATGGTAGTGAGTCGAGGATCATCTTCCGCCAGTGCTAACACGGATTATATGCTTTTTGTAACATATATTAAGCCAATTACGTGTAGGATTTACATTAAGTGAAAGACTCGTAGTATCGTGAATTCCGTCCTAAAGGTAAGCGTGCGTACTTACTGTTTAAGCGACAATTAAACCGGGAAGAGGTCAATGGTATTTTGGTAGATTATTGTTAGTATATTATTTTATTGTGTTAAAAAACTGTATTCTATGTGTATTTCATAGGGGGTGAAGTGATGGAAATGATAACGTTGTTAGAATTAAAAGTGTCTTGCTTTTTTCAGTTGCTGGATACCAATGGTAAGGAATGATCACCTGAAAATTAGGAGAAAATATATTAATTTACTAAGTACACTGACCTTAGACTGATTACACGGTGTTTCGAACAGCCTTTTGATTAGATGGAGCTTTTCCTATATGGGAGGAGTGTGAGATAGGATAGGCAGTCCAATAGGCGTCCATTTTTCCTACCACCAAATATCAATGTGATACCTGCTATTTTCAGGTTTCATTCTTGTATTATGTTAAGGGTCATCACAGTCAGAATTATGTCAGGATTATGGACAAGGAGAGAATTTTCCATGTGGGAAATAAGTAATGGGTCAAAGGACTGGGTGGGTGTTGGGAAGCATTCTTAACTCTTCATGTTGTATTTCTTAGTCTACAAATCTTGACTTCAAATCACAAACGTTTTGCTTGGTGTAACAGCAAGGGATTGTCTAGTGAATGTAGTCCACATTTCCAAAGCCACTAAATGATATGAGAGCTTCAGTCTTATAATCTCAGGTCTAGCCTCTGCTGATTAAATAGATTCAGTCTAGTCTTTGAACTTGTTATAGGTCATTGGGTTGTCACTGAATTTAGAGCCACTGGTATTTAAACCTTGAATGGCTGTCAGAAATGTTTTGTAGTGTTAGTTTACTGAACTGGAAATGGATGGTACTTGCTGGTGGTAATTCTTGTCTTTTCCTTAGACAGTAAGTCGATAATGGGTAGAGCTATGCTCAGGGAAGGTGTAGGATTAATCAGTTTAAAAGTAGATCAAACACACGCAGAAATCTGTTGTGAAAAAGTCTCATCTAACTTTGCCTGTGGAACGAGATTTGCCATATTTTTGATGTTATAGTTACCATTTACCACTGCTGTAGTTCTCTGCCCCATCTTATCATGTGATGGAGTATGTGTATTGGAATTCATTCTTGTGCTGGGATATGTTAGTATGTGACGGATGCACACAACACCCAGCAACTTCGTTTAAACATGATACCGTGATAATGGCATATTTTTCAAATCACATCATATATAATGTAAATGTTAACTGCTTGGTGACATTTGGTGAGGATGTAATTGGTTTTGTTGGTTTTTGCATTCCACGTATTTCTGTATTCTTTAACATCAAAATATCCCAGGTCGTAATAGTTCACTGTTATTTGTTTCCATAGGATAAGAAAAAAAAGGTATTTTTTTTTTTAAGGATTCTTGAAAGTGTTAGATGAGAGGGTGGTGAATGTGATATGTTGGGAATGGGGTGATGAGTGGAGTGAATGATTAAAGTGTAGGAAAGTGGCAGGAGATGGGATTTTAGTCGTGTTTCTCAAGAAAGGGCTGACTGTGTTTTTGATTAGTTAGGCTTTTTAGCCTAAGGTGAGTTGCTTGAAGACTGGCAAAGGAGGACAGTTGTGAGTTCTCAAATTACAGACATTGCTTTTGATATTACCTGTTAAGGGGAATGGGAGAGTGGTTATGGAGAGATTGAAGTATGCATAAAGCATCTGATTGGTGATGAACAAATTGGCTACAGTCATAGTAGAGGGTGCATGGATTAGTTGTGTACCTTGAAGAATTTGTTTGAGAATTACCTGGAGAAAGACAGGAATATGTATGCTATTTATGGACCTGAAGAAAACATTTGATAGGATAGACAGATGCCTTGAAGAAGGTGGTATGAACATATATTGTGGAAAGAAGGAAACTAACTGCAGTGAGGAGTGTGTGTGAAAGTAGGAAGGGAGAAGCATGAGTGGTTCCAGGTGAAGATGGATTTGCTTCATGGATTATGTCACCATGGGTGTTTAATCTGTTTATGGGTTGGTGAGGAAGAGGAATGTGAGGGTCTTGAAGCAGGGTTAGTCTTCAGTATGTTTGGGGTTGGGAGACCTGGGAGATAAGTCAGTTGCCATTTGCTGGTTTCATGCCTCTGGTGGCAGACACAAAAAATTCCAGTTTGGTATCTGAGTTTAGGAGAATGTGTGGAAGTTTGAATGTGATCTAAAGTAAGGTAATAAGGCACAGCAAGTAGGCCAGCATGTTTTGAGTGTAACTGGGAAGGACCTGGAGAAGCGGAGTGCTTTAGGTGCCTGGAAATGGACGTGGCGGTGGATGGAACCATGGGGGTGGAAGTAAGTCATCCAGTGGGAGAGGAGACTTAGGTACTGGATGCTTAGGAAAGGAGAGGTCAGTGCCTCTTAGGGGAAAGGTAGATATACCATATTTGAGTGTAAAGTAGTCCTGGCTATGTTGTATGGATATGAGCTGTGGGCATTGAATGCAAAAAATAGAGGTTGGGTGAGATGGAAATTAAATGCCTAAGGATAATATGTGATGTAAGGTGGGTTGATCATGTGAGATATGATAGTGTCTGTCTTTTGGACCAACCAGGGCATATGAAGCGGCCAAGGTAAACCATGGATTAGATTTTAGGACTTTGCTGTAATGTTGGGCTCTGATTTCAGTGCATTATATATGACAGCTAGAGAGTGAATGTGTGCAAATGAGGCAGTTGTTCAGTTGTTCCTGATTTTACCTGGATAAGGTAAGAAAAGCACTTAGGCATGAAAATAGAAAAAAAGAGTAAATAATTACCTTGTGCAGGTCTTATTCTGTTCTCAGTAGAGTAAAAAAAAATTTTAATGCATTATGAATAATATTCTTTAGCCTATATCCATCTACCTCTAAACCTGATCTTCAATATTAATATTGTTGTTTGTGTGACCTTTTAGATATATTCTAATGACCATTGATTTAAAAGCATCCTTCACTCTCTTCAGCATCATTTCACTTAAAATTATCATGTTTAATTCTGGATAACCTGCCTATCCAAATCCTTTTTTAAGGCTACCCTTTCCAGACTATAATTTTATATGTTTTTTGTACATTCTTTTTTTATGAACTTGCATTATGCTGTTTTTATTTGCATGGAATAGAACAAGCAATTTTTATCTAAAATATTTTTGGGAAGTATTGTTTCATAGACTGAAAGGTGTCCATGTGTCTAAATAAGAAATATATCTGTGTAGTACATAAGTGATTCTGGAGAAACAAATCACTATTTGTTAAAGTAACACTGTTGGTCATGTTGCATCCTCTCATGGAACCTTTGTATATTCAGTCATTTAAACTAAGCACTTTCAATATACAGCACTCCTCTTTTTTTTTTTTTTAGATTTTATCATCTATGTTATCCTACCATCACCCCTACATATTTTAAACTTTCAGTATTTTTCTTTGTGCAACTGCCATATATAAAAGGGAAGTTTAACAGTGCCTTGATGGCATGACAAGCTTGAAGTTTTTGTAAAATATCACATAATCCAAAAATGCTATAAATAAAAAAAGAAAGCAATATGCATGTCATGAGCCTGGAACTACTCAACATTTGCTCAAAGTATTGGGAACATTATTGGCAGCCTTTTGGTTTAAATCAGAAGCTCAGTGGAAAAGTTTACAATAAGTGTACCTAACCAGCTACATTCTTGAGAATACAAATGACAACTGACTGACAAGATCATCAGTTGAGTTACTGATAGGAGCAACAGCTCAGTGTACAGGAAGGGTTATGCTTGCTCTGTATGTTAAGTGTGGCATGCAAGGAGTCTGCAGTACCTGTCTTCACCTTGATGTATGCTTATGAAACTCACCCTTATTAGGTGGTAGTGTGGTAGACAGTGACAGATAGACTTCAAAGTAAGAATGAGAAGGAATCAGAAATTATTTTAGATGAGTTGGGAGGATGATAAAGATCTGTAGTATGATGGTTGAAGGTATTGGTATTACAAGAAATGTTTGACTGAAACTGACAGCCAATGCAGTAAATTAACTTTGAGTGTTAAGAGCACCAGTACTTGTTATAAAGATGCCAGTGGAATGGTTGTTATGATGTCCTGATACAAGTAGTTATTACCTGTTCTACCATCTGTAACAAAATTGATAAAGGTTGTGGCACACAACTGATAACTTTTTGTCCAAGATTTCTTGCTTTTAGTTCACATACATAACAGAGTATGATATTTTGACAAATATGATAGAAACCTTTTGGTGCATATGGTATGTCCGTTGGATTATAAAGAGCAGGCCAACTACAGTGACCCATCAAGGTGATACAGAGACTGATGAATAATTAAGACCTCCAGAAGTGTACAATACTTGAATCTTACACTTCATCAAACTTAACTTGAGAATACAGCTGAGTGAGCTGAGAGCCTGTTTACACTTGATGTATAATGTGTCGTAGGAGTGCCATTACACGATAGATAAAATTCTTCCAACTCACCTTAGGTACTGTTTCTTGATGCAAATGATTTTTATAGTCTAATATGTTATTTCTTCTCACTTCCTATCAGAAACTTCCTGAAAATGAAATTTTTGCTTGAGATGCTCCAGCATCATTATCCCTCTTATTACAATTTAAAAACATTGGATGCATCATCTTTGTTCAATATGGTTTTTATACAGAATTATGGCTGGTTAGATCTGCTCATTTTTTCCTCATGATCAATTTAATTGTTTTTATAATTTTATAACATTTCACATGCAGATTCTTAAGGTTTGTATGACCCAAAGATTTACATTTTATTACTGAATACACATTGGTCTGACTCTCACAAGTTTGTCACACAGTGCTAAACTTGTTTATTTTGATGGTATGTTGCTGCATTACTTTTTATTGTTTTTATGATCAGAACGGAGAATGCAGTGCATGCAAAGGTTCAGTCTGAAATAGTACCATCCCTCTCCTAAACCACAAACTAATCTGGCATTACAATAAGAATTTATAAAAACTGCTGCTTAACTTTAGAAACAAAGCTACCCTTTCTGACTCTCCAACACCATTATTCATTTATGGTAATAGTAACTTCTTTTATGTTATTCTGGAAGAGTTTATAGAAGAACAGATATTTTATGGAATGCAGAATGCTTTATCAATCTCTTAAAACTAATCCGTACTTATTCTTTACATATAGGCTTTACTTCATAGACTGTTCTTTTGAGTTTTGAATGACTCATATTAGTTGATGCGGTGAAAAGTTTTTAAAAGTATGATGTTTTTCATAAAAAGTTTATGAAATTAATGTCTGTTATTTAAAGATACGTAAGAGTCATTAAGAATAATGAAGTTATGTGATTCATGTGCCACTTTTGAGCTCTGAGTCAAATATAACAAATTTAAGAAAGTAATTTGAGCTTTGAGTCGAATATAACTCATTCAAGAAAGTAATTTGAACAAGGGGCAGGAGGCGTTAAAGCTGGAAAAGGACCTTTCAAACACCATTTAGATGAGACCATGTACCTAATGACATGATATCCTGACATTCAGTTAATAAGCAGTCATTGGTAAAAATACTTCTTTATCCAGTCAGTATGTCTCTACTAGAATCTGGGAATACAATCTTCCCATTTATTTGTATGTGATTTAACTCTAAATTTGAGTGCCCTATCCTTGGCAGACTAATAATACAACCAACCTGATTTAATTGAAGTAATCTCTCAGATGGAACTTGCCCCACCTCTTGGTACTAATTTTCTAGTCACTTCTTGGTACTAATTTTCTAGTCACTACTACTTAGCTGTCTACAGAGGAGCATCGGTAACTTTGATTCGAGTGCTTAACATTTAAAGTTGTGTACCTTTTTCAAACCAAGTGTTTTCAATAATGTGAATTTATTGATGTTGCCTGATTGATTTCATACTGTATGAGCATTTTTGATGACAGATACAACTTGATATGAGAGAGTTAAAACTTCAGGTGTTGTATCTGAAAGCACCAATATTTTCCTACCATAATATTATATATTAATTATACTGATTAATGATTACCAGGTAAAGTCGCCGCATTAAAGAATGTTTATATACATTCACAGAGTGCAGTTTTTTTCAGAAATCAACATATCTAGAAACATGAAATTATTGTCATTTCAATAATTTCATTTTGAGATCAAGTTTCACTTTATTAATACTTGCCAAATGACACCTTAAATTTCCTCATAATTTTTCAGACTGTTGCAGGGTCCTGAATACTGAGTTTACTTGTATGAAAAGCGGGACACCTATTGATTGTAATTGTGTTATTTTAGTCTTCCAGTCTGAACTTGCAATAGGGAATGATTTTTGGATATATACTTAGTTACTTTACCTTATAATTTGTTTTTAGTTGGTTTGTTTTTGTACTGGCTTTTGGCTTATCGACTGTCATGGTAATTAAGGACGTGAGCGTCGTTATAATTACCAAATGGAAAGTCTTAACATCTTCAGGTGTTCAGCTTAATTCTAAGTCCATATACGCTATCGCTGCATGTATGGTCTTTGCTTTCCAAGATTTTCCATGTGTAAATTATATTTCTTGCAGCAGAGAATGGTTACAGTGATTTCAGTTGTCCCAGGTTGTTATATCAGCACGTTCGCCAACTTTGCAATTTCGTCCAATAAATGGAAGTATAGAACGCTCGCATAGGTTAGGAAGTTCGTACTTTGAACAGTCATCATCGGCTTTGCTTCTCTCGTTTGGAGATTCGTAAACAGCATTCTACAGGCTTCGTGAACAGGCAACAGTTACTATGTTGTGGTCACACACACACACACACACACACACACAATAGTTTACGAAGTAATTTTCTTCATACACATTCATAGAGAATGTTAGATTGCATGCTGACGTGTCATTTTAGTGTCCTTGCTGGTGTACTGCAAAACTGGGAGAGAGGAAGGCAGTCTGCTCCTTGAAAACGAATGGTACTTGAACCCACAGCTTCAGACAAGATTATGACCGGAAAAGTGAGAAAATATTTTTTGTGACTTTACAGTGACTGTCTTTTGTAGACGGAATTGCAATTATTCAGGGGAAATAAATCATAGTTTCCTGTGTCAGGCTTTGTAGTGGTTTACCACCTCGATACAAAATGTAATATACTGTGTTGAATGGAGAAGGAAGGATGCGAGAGTTTGCACGCTTATTATAAACGCGTACATACATAGATGACTAGCAAGGCTCCGAATCGGAGACTGGCGTTTACCTTGTGGTAATTTCAAGGTCACAACCTCTGCACCCTCGAGGAACTAGGTGTTGGAGCTGGTGGCCTACTGCTGGTGTTATTACCTGTAGGTAATATTTCTCGTATGCCGTATGTCGCAGCAAAAGCAAGTACATTTCGAAGCTGGTTAGTTTCGCCTTGAATCATATACAGATTTGCGTGGGATATTAAATGTACATTACAGTATGTCTCAAGGAGCGCCTTCATAATGCTTTCGAGACACACATCTATCAGACCTATCCTAATTCAGGTTAACGAATGGAAGCATCTGATTGATGTGCATTGACAAATTTGCAGTAAATGAATTGCTCATTGCGCCACTCTTTATCATGAAATTCACTCGGGTAGGTTTACGGGGCTGCAAAGAGAGGAGGGAAAAAAAGAGAAAACTGTGTCCCACTGTTATAAGCAGGGGTAGAGTAGGAATCCTTATTGAATAATAGGGAGAGATAATATTGATATATATATATATATATATATATATATATATATATATATATATATATATATATATATATATATGTCAGATTTAATATTCTTTTGGTACAGGTCACATTCGCACATGCATGCCTAAAGTGCTAACGAACTGACGGTGTAGATTATCTAAATGAGAAATGGAAGTTTTACGAAAGACTTGTCATGATGAAAGAGAGGTTATATATTACAATAAGAGGAGTGAGACGTTAGCTGGTAAAGAAGAGAGGGAGAAGTAGGATTAATCAGGGAAGGGATTGGTGCCGACAGGACTGGAGGCAACGGAGAGGAAAGGGTGAGTGTTAGTGGAGGGGGAAGGGAAAGGGGATGTGTAAGAGTAACTGATGTCGGAAGGGAACTGATACAACGACACTCTCATTTGCCGTGGTGATGGCGAGGTTTGGAAAACGCTTTTTTTTCACCCCGTTGCACCGTATTGTTGGAATATTGCGCTGATAGTTGAGTCCATGAATGATGATAGTAATGTAAGGGTCAGGGATTCCACGTTTTGTATGGGTAAGAATTTTTTCTCTAACTCTTTTCTGCAACTTGTAGCTCTGGGAACAGCAAAGGCTTCCTTGTAAGGTCTCGGTCCACCAAGCAGTTAGCTAATGTGTAAAGACTTGTCAGAGTCCTAAGCTGGGATCACTGGGTACAGACTGGAATAAGAGCGTGTATCCGATTATAGGTTCCTTTTACGTTAAAGAGTCTAATTTTAGTTCGTTATTTGCCGAGATTTTCTTTGGTTAAGTTTAAACGTAAAAAGAATGAATCCCTTGAGTATTTTCATTTACTTTTACCAGAGTATATATATAGTGTTGTGCTGTTTCTCAGGTAATACAAAGGACTCCCTGACTCTTGAAGCTCCCATAGTTGATATCTTAGACCAGAACAACTAACTATTGAGGATTCGTTAACGATGTAATTGTAATCCCACGAACCTGAATGGAACTTACGAATATATATTTTCAGTACGACATCGTTGCGCATGTGGTGTTGAGTACGTAGCTTCCGTGTTAGATGCTAACATTATCCTGGAACGCTTACAGATTCCCGAGTTGACCCCATTTTGGACCTCACAAATCTGTGGCATGCGAAGTTCCCCTGGAGCTTCTCGTGTACCCAGCTGACGCCGAGCAGCTCAGGCTAGCCTCTGTAATTAGCAACGTGCTATGCGTGACATATGAAAGCTGGCTCTTGTTCCTTCACATGGTTGCTTGGGTTTGCATTCATACGTGAACGTTTCATAAGCGTGATGAAAGTAATTAGATGTGGGGTTACGGACGTCGGAGATTTATTTCCTTGTGCCGTACTACTTTTTCTCAACTTCGCAAGGACGCATCAGAAACAGACGACAAAAACAACGGTCATATTTGCACGCATCCAGTCTCTGTTATGAAAAACGTCTTGGCGACCAGTTTTGCAATGCTCTTATGATGCCTTTGCTTGCTGGTTTTGCGGGGACAGACGGAACCTGGAATTCTGAAGAGCTGGTGGCTACAGCCGCTCATAAGATATCTGATCAAACCTATAGGGTAGATGTCCTTTATGACATTGTCGAATCCATGCTGAGGTGCACCAGGGATTGAGCTATCTACGTCGGAAAGCCGCAGTGTGGATGGATGTTGAGACATTTCAAAGTATTCCTTCCCCTTTCATACAACAGAATCGATCCTTAAAGGAATGAGCTACTAAACCCTTCCCACCGTAAACGTTTTTGTTTTTTAGGTGTCTGGATAGATTATGTCGTTGACGCTGTAGAGGAGGTTTGTGGAGGCACGAACGATATTACGACGTACTGAAGAAGATGGGAGGAGCTGTTGGTAGAAGTATCGCCGGCTCATTCAACGCTTCCGTGATAAAACTGATAAAATTATTTCAGTTCCACCTAGGATCGGCATCGGCAACGCGTTATTTAGATGTTGTTTGAATAATAGATTCGTGGACCTATGTTTTCAGGAGAGTTCGAGTTCATGGAATTATGGCAGCATTTCTACATGCAGTGTGATGTGTTTATTAAAGACGCGTTAAACCTGAATGAAGTGAGAGCTGTGCCATTTGGTAGGCTCATTAGTGAGTCTACATGTGCGCTTTGCTTGATAAAGAAAAAACCCATTGGTGGATACCCATTCCTCCTCATATTCTTTTCGAAATATATCTGTCTCATATATGAATATATTGTATTAATTATTTGAGTATATGCAACAGAATTTCTGAGTTAGAGATAACAGCATTGTAAGGGAATTACGATAATATTTCTGAATCTGGGTTACATATAAAAAGTGAATATTTCCCTGCCAAATATGCTGTTCCTTGGTACACTTTGTCATATAGTGATAGGGGGGGATAAGAATAGGCAGTGGTGTCTTGCTCTATTTTAAAACTCACCTTAATTTTGTAATGAAAAACGGTGTAGCTGTCGATAATGTCGACTTCATTTTTGTAGAAATTAATGATATGCTTTGTAAGAAAATAAAAGGCTTCTGCACAGACAACAGAGGTAGACGAGATTTAATGATCAATTAACAGAAATTTGTAATGAATACGATTCTATCATGCTAAGGGATTTTAACTAACTGGCCTCATAAGTTGAGTGAATTCCTTTCTGTTAACTCCGGGCCCGGACTCTACCCTAATTTACTTGATAGTGCCCTAATCCAGTTAGACAAGAGACCCACTCACAAAATATTTGCACTGCAAATGAGTATCGTATTAATAGTAATGATTAAGTTGGAGAAAAATTTAGTACAAGTGACCACCGACAAATTATCTTTGTCACTTTCAACACTGCATGGAATATTGGTCGACAAGACAGTATTGGAAAAAAAAAAATCCAGATTTTAAACGAAAAAGTTTTCATGAACTTTGCTTTGTTCTCGGCAGGCAAATTTGAGATGATATGGTCAATGAAAACGACATAAACGTAGCGTGGAAAAACATCTGTAAAACTTTCAAATGTTGTGGAGGGAACATCTGTGCCAGTGCGTAGTGCACAGTCTTTTCTAAAACGAAGCCAAGGTCCTGGAACGATGAAATATAGAAATGCCTGTTGTCGAAGAAAGTAGTTCATAGGAAACTCAAAGAGACCAATAACAAACTTGGGGTGAATTATTATGTTTTCGTAGAGACTAAGAGGTGTACTTCAAAGTCAACGTCATTATATAGTATGTAATGTCGAAATAGCAAAAAAAAAAAAGATATTCATATATATATATATATATATATATATATATATATATATATATATATATATATATATATCTTTTTTCTTTTAAACTATTCGCCATTTCCCGCGTTAGCGAGGTAGCGTTAAGAACAGAGGACTGGGCCTTTTTTGGAATATCCTCACCTGGCCCCCTCTGTCCCTTCTTTTGGAAAATTAAAAAAAAAAACGAGAGGGGAGGATTTCCAGCCCCCGCTCCCACCCCTTTTAGTCGCCTTCTACGACAGGCAGGGAATACGTGGGAAGTATTCTTAATCCCCTATCCCCAGGGATAATATATATATATATATATATATATATATATATATATATATATATATATATATATATATATATATATATATATGTATAAGGTTTGATAGGAGCAATAGTCATTATCATTCGGGTGGTTGATTTATTACGATAACAGTGACTCGATTTAAGACAAAGAAGCCATGGCAAAAGTCTTGAATAACATCTTTGCATCTGTGCTTTCGATCGAACACACATGTCCTGAATCCAGTCTCGACGGGAAGATCGTAGAATGTTCCGCAGCTGTTTCACATCAAGCGTTTTAGTCGCCTAAGTATGGAATACCGTTGACACATCTTGGGGTGGCTTATCCTCCACCTCTGTATCAGTTAGAGTGGAATCAAAAGCCTTACGTCTCATTAATTCTTCTGGCATCACCTCTTCCAACCTTCCCGTCCCATACGCCGCAATGTTGCTGCTTTCACTGCCTGTTGTATACGTATCATTTTTCATCTGAGATGGCCTTGATTAGGGTATGTTATTTATCCGTGCCTTGTCGGTCTGTGTAATATATATATATATATATATATATATATATATATATATATATATATATATATATTTATATAATGTAATGGATGCAAACTCGTAGGCTAAAGTTTTACCTCGGATACGGCGAAATACTTTTTCTTCAACAGGATTGTTAGCATATGGAATGATATACCGATTAGAGTGACTGGAAGCATTGCTATAAATACCTTTAGACTTTATAGATATTTTGCTGTAAGTCCATGTCTAACATTATTTGCGCCTTTTTAGGTACATTGACAATTTACAGATTTTTCTGTTTGAATTACTTGATGCCCTATTTCTATAGCTTTGAAGGGACTGAATGGTCTGTTGACGTTGGAATTCCTTTACATTAATGCAATAGGCTGATGTTCCCGGGTTCTTGCGCGTGGTAACGCACGAGTGACATGTCACTCTCGACGAGTCTATTACCGCTAGGGGACGAAAAGGAGTATTTCCTTGTCGAGGACCTTTCATCCTATAAGGAACCTACCTTACCCTGCCTTCGCGAGGAGGGCAGTGAGGAGGGTGCAAGGCTTTCATAAAATGGGTGCTGGGTTTACATATCTTCCACACAATCTACCATCCAGAGCCAAGCCTTAGGCTACAGTGTGGTTTACTTAGATCTTGGAACTCCAATTTAAGCTAGGTAACTGCACTGAAAGAAATCTAAGTAATGGGTAGTGCTTCCAACGAGTCCAAGAGCCAAGGTTTGATGGTTGTAGAACCACGGTAGAGGACGACGACCACACCTCGGGAGAAGCCCAAGGCTCAAACCGCGCTGCAAGGCAGCAGAAACCCTGTGTAGGGAGTCGATTAGAATCGTTTAAGCGTTCGAGTGCTTACGAGACATCACCGTTCTTGTAGGATGCATGCCAATTGTAGAGATGGATGGGATTTACCGTACATGGATAGTTTTTTTTTTTCATGTCGCCAATTTATTTATTTGTACCAAACGATTTATGTATGTTTATTTTGGTTCATATTTACTGCCACCATTGCGAGAAAGCCCTCCTCCCCTCCCATGACTAAACACAATAAAAGTAATTGCATGGCGTTACTTCCGCCATCGTAAGCCAGGCCGACACCGTAGCATTATTCTCGTTATCGCAACGATGATGAGGGTGTAGTTGTGCTCGTTTATTGTGTACTCTAAAAGTAATTTCATGTAATCATCATTTTTAACGATGGGAAAATGAAATATAAACTTACGTCATATGGGGCGTGGTGAACTCTGTAGTTTAATTACATTAAGGTGTGTAATGTATTTAGGAATTGTAATCCCCCAGACTAAAACGTTTAGCTGAGGGTAAGTAGGAACTTCAAGAAGAAAAAAATGCGGCTCGATAAGCGTTTATTGTTTATTGGAAACATGAAATGATGGTGCAACTTGAGTTGGAACTTATCGCAAATCTGTATTCATTTACTTGGGATTATTAGACTTTGAGTTGCGCGCTGGCTTCCCGTAATGGTATGTGTGGGTTCAGCTGATGGCTTCCACTGGGAGTGCAACGTGACTTCGGGTTCAGCATGTGCATTCTTATTAGTTCCATCATGTCATCACGCAAAGAGTGTCGACCCGCAGAATGGATTTTTGTTGTAATTTATTAATATGTGTATTGCTCGTAACCTTTTTGATTATATATATATATATATATATATATATATATATATATATATATATATATATATATATATATATATATATACTATTCGCCAGTTCCCGCGTTAGCGAGGTAGTGTTAAGAACAGAGGACTGAGCCTTTTAGGAAAATCCTCACTTGGCCCTTTTCTGTTCCTTCTTTTGGAAAATTATAAACGAGAGGGGAAGGATTTCCAGCCCCCGCTCCCTCCCCTTTTAGTCGCCTTCTACGACACGCAGGGAATACGTGGGAAGTATTCTTTCTCCCTAATCCACAGGGATATATATATATATATATATATATATATATATATATATATATATATATATATATATATATAGATAGATAGATAGATTGATACGGTGTACACAAGGATTTTTATGCTTTTTTTGTTTGACTTTCAGATGTGCATCTTAAAAAATCATAGTACAGTAGCCGCTCATTATAGTTCATTTGTCGAGGTAGTCTTGGCTTATTTTATAATTTTATTGACATTTATTCTCCCCTTTTACACACGCTGTAAGACACCCAGATATAACCGTATTGGACTGGCCTCACACCCACGTTGATTACTCACATCCGCTGGGTGCTTTCACTGCTGGCCTAGGCAGTGGGTGTTAACCTTTGCATGTTACAGCAGGATTGTATCCTGTACTTTAAGGAACCTCATCCTTTAACCGTATGATTATGAGAGCAGCTTCCTGAACACGTCGAACTATGTGTCGCTATGGAACCTTGATGTTGCATTTTGTCTCAGGATGGACAAGAACACATTAAAACTTACTTTTAAGTTGGTGTCATCAAATCCGAATGTAATATGATATAGGTCAGCATGCGTGTGGTTAGATATGTTCTCTTGACCAGACCTAAGCATGTTAGATTTAAGTAGGGTAACTAATGACCCTAATGAGTGATAGCATATTGGTCCCCTGAAAATTATCCCTGTACCACCAGATGACTAAAGTTGTCATTTTGGTACAATATCTGGTAAGTGTGATAAGAGCTGATATAAGGGGGGGCTGTGTCAGTTATATAACCCTGCAGCCATCCGATATCAACACAAGCTAACCCTCTCCGTCATAGGACTTAGATAGAATGGTTATGTCGCTGGTATGCCAAAATGGGAAGTGATAAATAATGAATCTGCGTCTGTGAAAATTGCGTGAATGACGGCGTGTCGAGGCAGGGTTGGAATACCAGTGTTTTGAGGCGTGACAAGCGGGGGCAGGGTTGACCGACCGACCTCCTTCCGGGACAAGTGGTGGCTGTGGCCACAAGTAGTCGTAATGGGGGCGAACAGCGTGCAAGTGCAAAGTTTGCGCTCCATGTATGTGCTTCTTTGGCCCAACTCCTTCTGTATGTCCTTTGCTGTAGGAGGGACAACGGCTTGTAGAGCATTGTTTCCTGAAAGATACAGGGGGGAGGATTTTAGAAACCCATTTCAACGGGAAGTGTTACAAGTAGGCCATGTCACAACCTCGCCACACACCAACCTTACTAATGTTACGGTTGCCGGGCTGCCTATCTGACAGCGTCTCGAGAACCACCTGTTTATTTATGAAGAATTCCATCCTCCATTTTACGGTTCTCAACCCACTTGATCAAGACGTCACGACCCTTAAAGCGGCAACGGTACGACGCTTGAGTTTGACGGTCTGGCCTTTGACCTGACCTTGCAAGGGTCACTTCGCCGTTCTCAGAGGTGGTGGCACTGTCTTGCTGAAGAGTCGTGCTCGAATGTCTTACTTTCGTCTTCAAGGGCCTTACCGCCGTGCTGAGATCACTCCGTAGTGCTCAGGGGTCGTGTCTTCGAGCTCGAGGGTCGTACCTCCGCTCTTAGTCACTCCGCAGTGCTCAGGGGGTCGTGTCTTCGTGCTCGAGGGTCGTACCTCCGCGCTTAGTCACTCCGCAGTGCTCAGGGGTCGTGTCTTCGTGCTCGAGGGTCGAACCGTCGTGCACACTGGGTGGATAATACACCGCTACACCAGGACCATAACCCCTTTCCATCTGTGTTGGGATTTAGTAGCTGGACTACAGCATTAACATTCTGTGAAACCTGCCACTAACATCACACTTAATTGCGTCGGGAACACAGTTTCAACGAGAGGGGAAAATGGGACGAACATGTGTGTGTGTGTGTGTGTGTGTGTGTGTGTGTGTGTTAGGATTATGATTTTTTTCTCTCTCTCTCTCTGTCTCTCTCTCTCGTCTAAAGTGAGTGGGAGAGAAATGGGTTGGATGGAGTGACCAGCGTTATGCACGGCATGAAGGTGGGGTATCGATCGTGTTGGTGGCCGGGCGCTCAGACACACACACACACACACACACACACACACACACACACACACACACACACACACACACACACACACCATACTTCACAAAAGGAGTAACTGGACACACACACACACACACATACACACACTTCTCGCTACCTGCCTAGCCTACCTACCTTCCCGCCTGCTCACCAGGAGTTACTAACGAATCTCTCGCTCTCTTGCAGAGTAGAACCGGTTTTGTTGCAAGATTAGTGTGAAGGGTAAGACTCCTAGCTTAATCCGTGGAGTAGGACGACTTAACATCTTAAGTTGCGACGACTTAACCCTCCCTCCTCCCCCACAACCCTTTCAGTGCGACAGCTGGATCCCATCCATAGGAGAACTTAACTCCCCCCCCCCCCCCTCAGTATGACGACTTAACTCCCTTTCACTGTGACGACTTAAGTCCTTCATTGCGACACTTAAACCCCCCTTCAGTGCGACGACTTAACTCAACCCCTATGAGCACGACGACTTAACCCTATGTAAGTACGATGGCCGTGGGTCTTCGCGCTCAGAGGTTGTCTGTCATAAAGAGCAAGTTGAGACGTCGCACTCAAAGAGTCAAGCCGTCGCACTCTCTAGGGGCTTGATAACGACTCTATACAACAGTCGATTGCCATCATATTCTCACCCCTCCCTCCTCCCCCCCCAAAAAAAAAGAAGAAAATGGTATGTATTGCTTTAGGTTTGAGATGTTCAAAAGTTGTTCATTTGTATAAAAATAAGTATCCTGTGATGTGTTAGGAAATTATTTGATGAATGGAGAGAGAGGTGGTTGATTAATGGTATATTTATATTGATTCTCTCTCTCTCTCTCTCTCTCTCTCTCTCTCTCTCTCTCTCTCTCTCTCTCTCTCTCTCTCTCTCTCTCTCTCTCATCACAGAGCACGGTGCTACCCTGTCATCGAACACAACGTTATGATCCTTGGGTATGACGGCTCGACCTTTGACCTAACCTCACTCAGCCTAGGAGTCAGGTCAAGGGCCGAGGGTTCATCGTACTCAAATGGTCTTAACCGTCGTTCTCATGAAGTGTGGCGAGAGAAATCGTATTCACAGGGAAGGCTCAGAATGTTTTGAGTACAGCGTTCGATAACGTCATGACGTCATGCAGAACTCCCCCTCGTTGTTGATTCATTATAATTTGTCGTAATTCTGTGTTAGAACGCGCTGACCGTGATTCCCTGGTGGACTTGGAGGAACCCTTATGTAAACTGTCTTTTTTTTGAAGTTCTTCGCAGCGGATGAATTATGTTGATAACTATCGGTAAGCAGTTTTGTCTTCCCTCCCTCATGTAAAATGTAATAGGGAGAATCTCTCTCTCTCTCTCTCTCTCTCTCTCTCTCTCTCTCTCTCTCTCTCTCTCTCTCTCTCTCTCTCTCTCTCTCTCTCTCTCTCTCTCTCTCTCTCCCCCCTTGGTATTTTCTGGGCCAACATTGTCATGATTAAATTCTGACCGACGTCGCCCCGATCTCCTCTTCCATATTCCATGATTCTATATCAGGCTTTTCCTTTTCAAAGTCGGCCACCACCGTTGGCGGGGTGGCGGAGGAGGAGGCGTCGGCGGCGGCTATCGACGCTGGGTCTCCGTGGTTGTCTCTGGCCGCTCACCTTTAATAACATTAATACAAGCTTTACAAATGAAAGAACACTGACTCTCAGAATGCACTAGACTTCGTCCCAAGGGCAGTTGGAGAAACTTTTCTCCTGGGGTATCTTGGCCCACCAGGCTTCTCAGAATGGCTTAACGTGTGCTGTTGTCATCTTACCCTAGGTCTCAGGAACTCGAGAAAAGAAGACAGCACTATTCGTATTTCATCATGTTCAGATGATAATATACCATCAACTTATATGGCAAAGGTGGAAAAGCCTGTTATTTCCATGAGCTCAAATGTTTGTACAAACCAGAAAACAAGACAGTGCTGTTCGTATTTCATGTTCAGATAATGATATACCATCAACTCATATGGCAAAGGTGGAAAAGCCTGTTAATTCCATGAGCTCCAATGTTTGTACAAACCCTCTTGGGTATGGTGACGTTGTACTTAAACTGATGATGGTTAGGTCAAATTGCAGATCGTCACGTCCAAGGGTCGGGTCGTATGGTTGCGCTTCAGGGATTACCAACATCGCAAGAATTAGCCCACTGTGCGCGGTAGAGGGCAAAACTTCCGCTGATGGACGGGAGGAACGAGAGGCGAGCCAGATACAGAGGAACACTATGCGTCGTTGTGAGAAACGGCAACTCCTTAAATCTTGAGCACGACCTTATTGTGTGTATATTGTTTTCAAGTAATGCCTTCATCTCTTGGTGAAGTAGAAGAAAAAAAAAAGATGAACTTTATTTCTATCCTTGGTACGACGGTGTGAGTTTTAACCTGAGCCTTAAATTTATAGGACAAAGGATCCTATACCTTTGTGATCGAATCGTGTTTAAGGGTTGTGTATTGTCTTGGTGACGTGTTGTATCGTTGCGTTGTTGTGGTGGTTTGATTATAACGGATTTCCCATAAGATTCACCCTCGTTCCTCAACGTTTTCTTTTTTAGGATAGGTTAGGGTTGTTTAGGCTCTTATGAGATGAGGTGTGTCCTCTGATCTGACTCAACCTTGCCAAGCCCAGGTAAAATGTTGGGAGTGTTGCGAATCTTCATGTGATACCACATACCAACTTCATCAGAACGCGCCATGCTCATTCGTTCTTCTCTGGGATAAAACTTCGGAATTACATCTTTTTAGAATAAAGTAGAATTCCGTGAACGGTGAATTGATAAGGAGAACTGGGGCCATTATAATACAAGAAAGAAAGAATAAAAAGGACACGGTACTCATAACCCAGCTCCTTATTGAGTGAGTAAAAAAAGAGGACATTCATAGCATGATTTCTTTTCTTTATGATTTAAGAAAAAACAATGTAATGGGCACGGGATCATGATATTGTACACAGGTCGTGGCTACATGGCTGTGTGGAGGTGGGTGGTACGTATCCCTGACGCAGCTGTCCCGTCACTATAACGTAAGATTAGGAGACCTTACAAAAACAAAGACCTGGTGTGAACTATCCAGATCTTGCTGCTAATTTGATTAGGGACTTATAGCGCGTGACAAGGCTTGCCATGGAACGAAGAAGAGCCGGTGTACGGTAGAGAGGATAAGGGATAAGGGAGAAAGAATACTACCTGCTTATTATCTGCGTCTCGCAGAAGGCCGCTGAGGGGATGGATTTTTTTTCCCTTCATCCTTTTTAAAGAAGGAGCAGGAGGAGGAGTCAAGTTAGGACTTTAACCTCGAAGGCTCACGGGTCTGTCTCCTCGTCACGCTGTGGCTGGAAAAGGCGAACCGGTATATATATATATATATATATATATATATATATATATATATATATATATATATATATATATATATATATATAAAAGTAGGCAAAGTCCAGTACTCTATCATATACCTCTAATCGTTTGGGAATTTTGCCTGCAGGTTTGCTACTTTTCAGTTTCATACCAAATGTAGATGTTGATAAGTCAGTTTCACAGACACCAAAATTAGTGTAGAAATAACTTGCCTAAAAGACATCGGGGGGAAAGTAAAGTCGATGTGTTGGAAATGAAGGAAAGAATCAAAACCAGTAAGGAAAACAGGACGCAAACTTTAGCAAAGTCCCTAATTGAGGATAGAGGCGACTTCCTTGCTTTCGAGGAACACACACACACACACACACACACACACACACACACACACACACACACACACACACACACACACACAAGGAAAACAAATCTGCCAATACAGACAATAGTTTGGTATACCTTGTGAAATCTTAGGGAGTCTTCTAGAACCCTTACAGCCCGGACTGGGTCCAGGCTGCTTGAGTGGGTTGCTGGTCGACCAAGCTGTAGGAAGCCGCAGCCCTCAGGCCCACACAGCCTGGCTGGTCTGGTACATTTCGTAGGTACTTGTCCATTGTATTCTAGAACTTTCCTACCTTGCATCCCGTGCTGTTTCTGATGGTAAATGGCAAGGTGTGGAAGAGTTTTTGGTCCCTGATGTTCTCCCCTTTTCTGCATATGGCATTTTTATTTTATATGGTATTTTACAGTCTCATGCTTGTCGTACCAGTAGGATGTTATTTCCGAATGTAAGTTGGGAACCATATCTTCTAGGATTTTTTAGGTATAGATGATAATATACTTCTCCCGTCTGCGCTCCAGGGAGTATACATCCTTGGTGGTTTCAGTCCCCAGTAATTTAGTTTATTTACCTTATTGATAAAAGCTGTGAAAGATCTTTGGACACTTTCTAAATCCGCAGTTTTGCCAGCCTTTTAGGTTGATGTGAGGACGCAACAATATTAAAATCATGGAAGAATTTGTGCCCTAAATGATATGATTATTTGTTTTTTCCCTTGCCTTGAAGGTCCTCAGGATCCATTCTGCCATCCCTCTGCACGAGGCATCCGTTGTTTTGTCTATTTCGCTGAAGGTTTGGCCGTTTGACGTGATAGGCTGGATCCTGCGAACCATATCTTTATATCGGAGGCAAAACTCGATTCTAGTGGTGTTATTCCGATATCACTTTTTTTCATCTTTATTTAGCGGCTGAAATTGCCATAGTTAGATTAACTGTAAGAATATCCAAAGCCAGTTTTGGTTCTGTGCATAAAAAACAATGCAAGGAGCGCTACCCTGCCGTAGATACTAGAGAGGATTGAAATATGTTTCGAAAAGTACTCGAAAATAAATACATGACAGACATCTTCGACTTTATAAAATATCCTCATGAACGGAAAGGCTGCCATACACAAGGGAATGTTATGAAATATCCTCATGAACGGAAAGGCTGCCACTCACAAGGGAAAGTTACGTCAGCGAGATGCACTAGGCTGTACGCCTTGGTCCTAGTAAGTGTCGGATGTTATCAATTTTTCCATTGGAAATAGTCAAGAAATTCATGGATAGATGTTTACAGTGTTCGAAATGATCAGGGCTGTATTAATTATATAAAACTCCAGGTCACGACGACTCTCAATTGACCTGTGAATAACATTGCTTTGAAGGCGTCCAAAGATCCAATAGTTAGGGTAGGGACGGCATTGCGAAAGCGATTAGAGCGACGCTAGAGAATTTTTTCTTGTACGGTAGAGAATTTATTCTCGTAGTGTACGCTAGAGAATTTATTCTTGTAGTAGGAGCTGCAGCAAGTCATATATGTGAATTTTTCCCCTGGCAAACTGAGTTTGACAAACATGATTATAAAACTTCTTTGTGTTGGTTGATTTCCGCTTCGGTAAGTCGGTCACTTCCGACCAAAACGATCATCGGTCTGTACTACGTTGTCTTACACTAGGCTACAGTGCTGGTGACGGGTAGGAAGGATATTTATTGGCTTATATTTACATATATTTAAGTAACCCTTCTTGATGTTGAATTCATTTATTTATGGCTGTGTTTACAATATGGACATACTTCCGACATGGCACAGTATTAGAGATAGGTGACTTTCCACAATGGATCTTGATTATTCGGTTTGGACATGTGCTGACGACCAGAGGATAAGGGTCGGTGCTTCCTTTATTTGTTTACGTGTATTACATATCTCGGAAATGTACGTATTCCGAATAAGAGAAATATGTACGTATTCCGAATAAGAGAAAGTAGCTCTGAAGTCCTCCATGGGTATTGTAATAGGAACGCCGACAAACCAAAAAATATGAGGGAAATAAAAGATTGCTAGACATGGGTAAATGTGGGTTGGGCATTGTACAAACCCATTAACCATCAAGTATATAAGATTAATGATCTCGTCTATCCATTTGTTATCCTTTCATCCAGTCTCTCCATCCAACCTCAGATGTTGATAATTAGAGCAGTTCTGTATGCACGACGTGTATCAATGTAGATACAGTTTCTGGGAGTTTGACCCACGAGAGATCAAAGGTCAGGATCAGCGCTTTCTATTATAGCTGATATACAGAATTTTGAGTTCGATCGTATGTTCCTGAGGTATCATTGATGACTTGGCTTCTGACCTGACCCTTAAAAGTTAGGTCAAAGGCCTGGCCTTCATATTTTATGGTTGCACCGTCATGTTAAGCGAGTCGAGTGTGTACCCATTTAATAATAACGTAATGTTTTATTGAATGATCAAACATAGGTTGGTTGTGGGGTATTGTGGTTGTATGATGAAAGCTGTGCGGTGCCGTATTAGAATTATTTCAAATTTGTCAATTTACATTTGGTGCATTCTTGTTCGTTTACGGTATTAACTATAGTGATACAGTGCCTTTTGTAATTTAAGTCATTTACTCGCTTTTGATTAAGACCTTGGAAACCATCGCCACGTATGATTAAGGTAAGATAAGGTAAATGTCAAGGACAGACACATTGAGACCCTAATCTGTGGAGTGCATAGAGTGTGGGCCAGTAAATTTGGGCGTGGTCAGTGCCGGACGCACGTAAACTAGGCGGCTATCCTCTTGTTCAGTTAATAGACCTCATGGTTTTGGTGCTGTTTATCATTCTCACATTTTCCAGTCGTCCTTTTCTTATTCTCGCTTTTTGGGATTCCTATTTTTGCTGTCTCATTCTCCAGCCTTCTCTTTTGTGGTGTCTTACTTCCTGAAAGGTATTCCCTTCCCTCGTCACTTCTCAGCATGTTCTTTGCTTGCTCGCTTCCCAGCGGTCCTTCCTCTGCATACTCACTTCTCAGCGTATCCCTTCTATACTTTCTCACTTCCAAGCATTCCTTTTTTATGTTATAACTTCCCGGCATTTCCTTTTCTGCTCTCTCCCTAGTATTTACTTTGATTTCTCACTTCCCTGCAATTCCTTCTTTGATCTCTCACTTCCCTGTATTCCCCTTTCGGCTCTCTTGTTTTTCTAACGTTCCATTTTCTGCTGTCTCACTTACAGACATTCCCCTCTCTGCACCCTCAATTTCCGTGTTCGTTTCCCTTCTTGTCTGAAGTTTATGCGAGGTAGTCTCGGGAGCTCTTCTACCCTCACAGCCAGTGCTGCGCCCAGGCTGCTGACTTGGTTTGTTGGTCGACCAAGCTGATCGGAGCCAAAACCCGCAGGTCCGAGTGTTCTCTACACTGAAACCCGCAGGTCCAAGTGTTCTCTACACCGAAACCCTGCGGCAGGCCTGGCTGGTCTGATACACTTTGTATATACATGTCCATGACCCTCTTAAACTTCCTCACTGTGCATCCCGTAATGTTTCTGGTGGTTGCGGGCAGAGTTGAAAATGGTCAGGCCCCGGATTTGTAAGATCTTTTTTTCTTTTTTTTTTTTTTGTACGCGTATCGCGCTTTTGGTTTTATAATTTTACGGAGCCTTCCGAGCCAGTTGTGCCAGTATGAATATGTTTCCAGTATAAGTTGGGACCATATCTCCTAAGAATTTCCGGGTATATGCCTCTTCCGTCTGCGCTCCAGGGAGTAGAGCCTGAATGATTTCAGCCATTCCCAGTAATTTAGGTTCTTTACCACGTTAATGTCGGCTGTGAAAGTCCTTTGAACGCTTTATAATTCTGCAGTTTCGCTTGCCTTTTGAGATGATGGTAGAACACAGCAACATTGTGTTCGAGAACGAGCCTGGTGAATTATAATCGTTGGTTTTCTTCCCATATCTTAGATATGAATCCGCAAGATCCATTCCACATTTTCTGCGTGGAAGTGGCACCTGTTTATTTTGTTCGTTGAAAGGTTGTTAGACGTTATTACTTCGAGGTGTTTCACATTATTCATTTGGTTTATGACAGTGTCTGTATCCGTCTTATGTTCTGTATTTTTTTTTTTATTTCCTCATTTTCCCCATACCGGGGGAGTTGAAATTTATCCCCACTGAACAGCATGTTGGACGGTGACCCACTGGAAGACTTTATGTATGTCTGTTTGTAACCTTTCAGCGTGGTATACTAAAGTGATTTTCATGAGCTCCAAATTTCATAAGTTACTGGCTGTTTGTTCCATGGAGTGTCTTCAGGGCTTTCCCGGCTTTTCCTCCCTTCCTGTCCCCTTCCCAGCTTTACCCATCCTCGCTGGCCCTTTGTGGCTATCCTATCTTGGCTTCTCTCATACAGCCCGTCCCTGGGGCCGTCATTCCTTCTTTCCTTTCTAGCCACTCATTTTCCACAATCCATTTCCTTTTGTCTCTTACCTGCGGTCCCATCCTCACTTTCCTTTCTCATACGGTCTCACTTTATTCCTCTTTTCAGCAGTCACTTCCTTGGACATCCTCCCTTGGAGATATCCCGAAGCTGTTTGTTCGAAGTACTCCTCCCTTCCCTGCTGTATTCCTTTCCCCCGCTCGTCCCGTTCTGTTTTGTCCATCGCTGTGCGCTGTTTCATCTGCATTTCCTCTGTGGTGGTTTTTTGATATTCACTTTCCACTGTCCTTTATTAGTCTTTATCTGGCTTTCTTTTTCTTTTATATTTTCTTTGCAGTTCCAACTCGTATAGTCGCTCTGTGGCTCGGATCTTCCCCGCAGTTCCTTCCGGCTCTTTGTCTCTTACTGTGGCATCTTTCCTTCCTCTTACCTCCCTGCGGTCTTTTGCTTTATGTGTCCCCCCCACTCCCATGCCTGCCCGCCCGCCCGCCCGCCAGCCCGCACAATCCCTTACCAGCTTTTCAGCTCCCGCAGTCCCGATGCCGGTTCGCCCTTCATGGTTCGCTTCTCCCGGCAGTCCCATCCCAAATTTTCCGTCCGTGTTTTGTATTCCCCAGTTTTCTAGGCCTTCCAGTCCCCCTGCCACACACTCTCTCGATTCTCTTTGTATAATTTCTCCTCTCAACATTTTCTTTTATTGATTTAGTTCATCGCATGCAGACACCCCCTCCTCCTCCATGCAGTTCCCTCTCCCCCCACAGGAATTTCCTCTCTATGACGCCCAACATGGTCACTCATACTGATATTGCCCATACTGATGTTGGAGTCAAACATAGAGCAAGCACGGTGAGCCACCAACCCCGTACAGCAAATTATCGCAGGGGAAATACGTCCTTTACTCGCATTAGCATCGTTGTGTACCGCCTCCTTCACGGGTTGTTACGTACCAATACTGAGTCAGGTATGGGTCCCCCCCTCAGTAAAGGGGTCAAGCAGTTTAAAGGAACTGGTTTTAACAGGTGGTAGTTTATCACTTGCACGCTATAGGGTATTTTTGTTGTTGTTGTCAAGACAGGAGCTTCTTCGTACGAGATTGTACCCTGAGGTGCCACTTCCTGTGTTACTGTGTCCACAAGCGCATGACACACGAGGGTGGTGAAGGAAGGCTTGTACGGCTTCACACGTGATGAGAGGCGGCGCTTGGGGCCAGCTCTCAGTGTCACCCCTAGTCACTTCCACACACCACACAGTCGCGGTATTTCACCTTAGCACTCTCCCCTCCGCTGATTTGCTTAATTCACTACGTGCACTGTTGATCGACGCCTTCACATGGCCTCACGTGATGGCACATGGCTGCACACACACACACACACGCACACACACACACACACACACACACACACACACACTGTCGGATGAAAAAAATGTAGGGTATGAAGCTGCTTATGATACCTTATCGGCAAGCCAGTGGGTGATGAGACGACGCCCCTGGACATCTGTTGAGGTGACGTCACGTCAGCGCACGACTTAACTCACAGTTGCTGCCTAGGACTGGCAATATATATATATATATATATATATATATATATATATATATATATATATATATATATATATATATATATATATATCCTCTATGTAACTGTAGTATATAAGTACTTTTGCAGTATGTGAGTAGTGGATGAATGGAATAATCTGAATGAAGAAATTATGCATTTTGAACAATTTACTGAATTTAGAAATGTATGGTAGAGAGAGCTGAAGGGATGGGGTCCCACGAATGTAGGACTCCCTCCCCGTTCGTTACAGAAAGGTAATCACACACACACACACACACACACACACACACACACACACACACACACACACACACACACACAGATGAGGAAATGAGAAACGAGGAAGACTGCATCAGCTTACAAGGGAATCCCAAACAGATTCGAAAGTTGATCTGATACATGTCGCCAGATTGCCATATCAGGAGGATGGTGAAGGAGAGAAACATGTCTGCTGGCAAAAATGAGAATAGCACTCAAGTATATGGGTAAGGAAACATTTAGTAAGCTGTTCATACCTTACCCAAGTCTTAAAGTAAAATACGTCTCAAAAGTCTGGTAACCGCATCGAAAGCACAAAGAGTTGGTCCTGAGGAGAGCAACGAAGATGGCTGGAGAATTAAGAGAGGTGAGTTACGGCGAAAGACTAGAAGCCTTAGATTTATCCACCTTGAAAGAGAGAAGAGTGAAGAGTGACCTGATCATTATTTTTTTTTAAAGATAGATGGCGTGGACAATGAACAGTCCAACGAGAGAAGTATAGAAATAAAAGGGTGTTGTAATTTGGTATAGGTACAGAAGAGAATATATTCAAGACTCAGACTTCAGTCTTCCGGCCCAGTCATTAGGCTGGCGGTTTTCGTTGGAAGTGTTAGGTTGCCCTGTTTGTAGACGCTGGAGGGACGATTTAACCTGCTGTTTAATGAGCTGCAGTATATATATATATATATATATATATATATATATATATATATATATATATATATATATATATATATATATATATATCCTGGCCCTTTGGACGTCTTTCTTCGGTCCTGAGATATATATATATATATATATATAGTTCTATAATCTTCCGCTTTGTGAGACACGTACATGTCGACGCGGTGTTTCTCTCTTGGCGGCGTCAGCGGGATTCCCCAACCTTACTACCTAGAGTCGTCCCGTGCATGTTCAAGTCATTGGCTAGCATTTTCAGTACCTGCCTTGATGGCCATGTCCTAGAGGGACGGGATCCGTGTACTCAGCGTCCATCGCTGGCGAGAAAGGTGTCGACGTCAGGTGAGCTAAAAGTTAGGTCAACCCCAACGCCTTACTTCTAAACAGGCCTTAGTGACCTTCCCTCCCTCACGACCTTCTTGTATCAAGATAGTGATTACCTTCTCCGAGGGAAGGTAACGTCGAAGTCGTCCAGTATGGATATGGTTTTCCAACCTTATGTGGACGTGTTCTTCAGGTGGTATCTGCAGACACCTGTCCTTTTATCCTGGTGGTGTGTTGACTGTTGACCTTTTTTTCGGTACGTTTCCCCACTGCTGGAGTCACTACTGGTGTTATGAGTGTCTTGGCCTGTCGCTGTCTGGCTTACCCTAACCTTCTGGGCTGGTGGTATACCCTGCTCAGCCTGATAACGCAGGACAGGATAGCTATACTGATGTTCCTGCAACATCTTTCGTGGACTGCTGGGGAGGTGGTGACGTCACGGCGTCCCCCTGTGGTTCAACCGAGAGGCGCTACCCGGGACAGGCATGTTTCCATGTATGTAGCAGAAGCGGGCTGGGCGGGGCGTGTGCGGATCCCGCTCATCTTCAGAGTACGGTAGGGCGGCTGACCAGTGTGTTTTCACTCTCGTTCGGGGGTGAGGAAAGAGGAGGCCTGGGCCCTCGGGCTGACTGTGGTTGGTTGCCAGGGACTGGCTTCATATTCTGGCCCATATGTATTTTTTTTCCTATATTCGCTGAGACGGCACGAGCAACTGAGGCCCTAATCTAGGCCATCCCATTGACCCTGTATGTGTATATACATACCATAACCCTGAGCCAGGTACCCATTTTATCGACTAACTCTTGCGGGTGGATGAACAGCTGGGTTGACTGTGGACCAACTTCCGCAACCGGGGTTCGAACTTAGGCGCTCGACCCTGGACTCCGACCCATGGATCCATTGTCACGGTCAGGAGCGCTAACCGCTACACCACTGAACAACTTGGAGCCTCATTGTCTTAAGGGCGACCTGGATCCAAATTCGTACCCGTAACTTTCTCTTATGCTGCCTACCTAACATTGGCACTCCGATAGGATGGGATGGGGGGTTGAAGGGGTCAAAAAGTGGGGGGTGGGGGTACGTCTGACGGTTTTGATTTGTTAGGCTTATGACGTCATTGTGGGGTCGTTAGCTGGTCGTACCGTGATTGGCTGGAACACTGGAAGCGAGAACAGTACAAAGATGGACAGATATCCCTACATGGGTGTGGGATGTTTTGTTACCAAGTCACACAGTAGCCTTTCCCGTATATCCACTTTAAAGATATACGATGTGTTCCTTTAAAACTTTCTGGTTGCTTAGGTGACACTTTTTTTTTCTTTTCTAAACTGGCACTAGATTACTTGGGTTGAGCCCGAAGATATAACACTGCCTGTATCCCCTCACCCACTCTTTTCCCAGTTATTTATTTCTCAACTTCACTCCCAAGAACTTTCCAGCAAACCCGTCCCCACATTCTTCAAGCCCGTCTCTGCAGTCCGCAGTCAAGGAGTATATTCAAAGCTCTATCTTCAGTGCCCTGGACTTGGCCCGGTCAATACTGCCAGGTATAATATACTCTCATTCCCTCACGTACGCGCGTTATAACACTGAAATTAGTAATGCTTTGGTGCAAGGTGTATAATTCTTATTAGAGGGTCCTTGAAAAATGTATATATATATATATATATATATATATATATATATATATATATATATATACATAAAGCATGCAGAATTTTTCCAGTTGCCAATATGCGCTGCATTTCGGTGAGCGTTGCCAAGTGCAACTGCTGAAAAATTTTCTAGATCGACTGAGGATAGTGCTTCGCGAGACCACCAGAGGCGCTCCACCCGACAATCCAAGCAGCAGTGTGGATAGTAAGGGACGGGCTGTGTGAGAAAAGTATATCCACCCGCCTTTAGACGGCGAGGAGGAGGAGGAGCCGCCACTTCTGCCTCACAGTGGTGTGTCGTCCCCTCTTCCATGGGGCTGCGGGCACCTCGCCGTATTGTGGACAGGGTCCGTTTTCTATTGAGAATAAAATGTTGTAAGTTCTGAGTTCTGAAACTCCCTCTCGGGCGTCATTATTGGTGTCGCTCCAGCGCCCCGCCCTCGCTCTGAAGCACCGTTTGTGGGCAGCGCGGGTGACTACTAATACACCTGGTGACAGTGAAAGTGAAATTGACTGTGTTTTGGTGATGCGTGATCAGCTATTCGTACATGGAAGGCGGGTATCCACCCGCCGGCGCTGGTTCCCCTACCAATGTGATACTTCACTGTTAAGACTTAACAATAAGGAGCTTTGGCAAACAGCTACATGTGTGTCGTTACATACTGGGAGTAGCATGTACTTATGTATTGTGTACTATGCTACTTTGTGTCTTGTGTGATGTCTGTGCTTGGGGAGTGTATGGCAAACGAGGATTAAAATGTTTTTATTGTGTCGCATAATTATTATAGATTTGTTATTATTATTATTATTATTATTATTATTATTATTATTACATATCATTATTATTATTATTATTATTTGATAACCTTTTGCAGGTTGCATTTTTGTCTTTAGATGTGCTTTGTTTTCGTAAACATGCAATTTTAGACTGACTTTTTATACACCTTTAATTGCCTATATATCGGTACCCTGAGTTAGTGACATTATCCATTGTAATATTGGTATGATTAAGATCTAGGTTGAGAATGATACTTAGAGCAGGGTATTATTATCATATGTTTTTTGTATTAGAAAGTAATTGAACGACGCAGTTAATTGGTTATTTTGGCTTTAGGCTTGTCGACCGTCAGAATCGTCTGTATGAAGGGATAACCACCAGTTGAAGAAATTTTCTTGAACGCACGGGTGTTCAAGATAATGTTAAGACCATCAACGCCCATTTTCCATTTATAATATTTGTAAACACTATCATTTATAGTTCGTACGGCCACCGTTGGGCGCCAGCGGGTACAATACGTTGGTAAGCAAAAGCCGCAACACATGGTGACCATTCGCCCCGAACCCCTCCATTATTTGACCATTCTAAGTCTTATTGTGGCATCTGGACCTAATGCTTACCCCTGCTGTAAAAAAGAGGAAGCGTATGATATGCAATTTTCAGACGAAAGTGGAGGTAACTTTCCTGATGAGAGAAGAGAGTGGTTAAATGAGGTAAGTTGTATATTTAACCGGTGAGTTGAATTGTGAAAATGCTTTTCTTTTGTATGGAAAGGTGGAGATCAGTGTGCCTTGAAGTTTTGGTCACGATTAATGATAAAACTTTAAACTGGGACTTTAGAAAATTAGTTACGGTATATGCTGAAAGCGATCAGCCAATCTCAACACCCTCGATACATTTTCCACCCACCTTCAAACCATCGGGTAATTAATCAGCATTTTATTTACAGATGTTAAATACTGTAGCACATAAAAGAGGAAACTAAAGAGCGAGTACAGTTCTAAAATATCCATGATGTGTTTCGAAATTTTCGAGATTTAAAGATTAAAAACTCCAGGTAACTAAACTTCCTGCTCATTCGAATTCGGCTAGGTTCTATCTGAGTAGGATGAATGGAGCTATGCTATATATTATCCTTATGGTACGGGTGTGGGGGCGGGAGGGGAAGCGGTTACACATGTATAACCAGTATGTAGAACGATTAAGAAGTGTGGGATCGGAGGACTGGAAATCCTTCCCTCCTTTTTTTATTACTTTCTGCACGTAGGAATAGAGTAGGATTTTCCCTTTTGAGGCTCGGTTGTCTGTCTGTTCTTGACGCTGCTTCGCAAGGCAGGGAAATACCAGCAGTTATTAAATTGATAAACTTTTTCTAGGTAGCATTCCCTGCTCTTCGAACACCCTACTTAGTTTTTTCCTTGGATTCCTTTTCCCACAGTCTCATCCAGTCTCTCTCTCTCTCTCTCTCTCTCTCTCTCTCTCTCTCTCTCTCTCTCTCTCTCTCTCTCTCTCTCTCTCTCTCTCTCTCTCTCTCTTCTCTGAAGTCCATTCTCTATTTTGTTCTCCCTACCGTGCAATTGGGGATTTCTGTTAGAGCCCGTTTTGACTTTAACTACCCTGGTTTTTTCCCCCACCTCCCTGCTGTTTCTTCCAGCCTTCCCTGCGGTTGATTTCCAGCTCTTCTTTCTGTCCTTTCCAAACTCATCTTTTCCCCATCCCGGCAGTTCCTTGTCTGGTCACACCATTCGTGGCTCTTTTGTTTTCCTTTCTCGATTGTCCCTTCCCCTCTTCTGCCCCTTCTTATCCCTCCTTACTTGTATCACCTTTCCCAGCCTTCCCCCCCCCCTCCAGTATATACCAGTTCATCTTTCATAATCCTGCCTCTTATTACACCCCCTTCCCCCCAAGTCAGCCAGCAGAAAACCCCCCTTTCCCTGACGTAACTCGGTCGGTGTTGCTTCGCCTTAGAAAGGTTCATATGAGGAGAGTCATAGCGGCTAGGCTCCAGAATGAAGGTAATCACACAACCAGCCTTTTTGTACTCAAGTAATCACAAACATTAGTTTTGTAAATAAAAGCAATCGTAGGCTAGGCTTCTGTATGAAGGGAATCACAATGACTCGGCTTTTAAATGAAGTTGATGACAGAACTGATTCTCTTCGACATAGATTACAGAATCATGCTGCTTTGACTATGGTAACTAAATATGGGTTTCTACAAAGGTCATTATCAAAATTAGGCTTCCATACGAAGATAACCTCAGAAATATATATATATGTGTATATATATATATATATATATATATATATATATATATATATATATATATATATATATATATTTTCCCTGGGGATAGGGGACAAAGAATACTTCCCACGTATTCCCTGCGTGTCGTAAAAGGCGACTAAAAGGGGAGGGAGCGGGGGGCTGGAAATCCTCCCCTCTCGTTTTTTTTTTTTTTTTTTTTTTTTTTTTTTTAATTTTCCAAAAGAAGGAACAGAGAATTGGGCCAGGTGAGGGTATTCCTCAAAGGCCCAGTCCTCTGTTCTTAACGCTACCTCGCTAATGCGGGAAATGGCGAACAGTTTGAAAGAAAAAAAGAATATATATATATATATATATATATATATATATATATATATATATTTTTATATACTATTCGACATTTCCCGCATTAGCGAGGTAGCGTTAAGAACAGAGGACTGGGCCTTTGAGGGAATATCCTCACCTGGCCCCCTTCTCTGTTCTTTCTTTTGGAGAAAAAAAAAAAATGAGAGGGGAGGATTTCCAGCCCCCCTCTCCCTTCCCTTTTAGTCGCCTTCCACGACACGCAGGGAATACGTGGGAAGTATTCTTTCTCCCCTATCCCCAGGGATCATGAAATTTATCGTGATAACTAGGCTTGCATACGAAGGTAATCAGATTAAGAAAACAAGGCCACTTTTATGTTAATCAGATTTATTTTGTGATCCCAAACGAGCGTAATTAACAAATAGGCATTTCTAAGTAGGTAGTCGTAAAAAATTAGGTTGTAAGTACGAAGATAATGACGCACTAAGCTTAATTGCAGATCAGTCACAAATACGAGGTTCCATCATGAAGGTAGCCACAAATTGTAGTTCCCTTGTGGGTTTACTAAGTTAGTCACAAACACGTAAGTTTCTGTGTGAGGTTAGTCACATACTAGGATTCTGTACGAAAGTAATCTCATAATTATTTTCTGTAGTAAGTTAATTATATAATCTTTACGATGTTAATCACAACGATCAGACTTCTTTACGACGAAATCGTATCGATTCTTCCGTTCATCTTGAGCGAACGGTTACGATAACGGTAATTTTGTTCCTCGCTGGACAGGCAGGTGTTTGTCGATTCGTCATACTAGGAAGATAAAGCTTTTTGTGTGATGACCTTTCGAACTTTATTCATAGAATTTCCATTAAGGTTATTATAAAGCGCAGTGGAAAGCTGACGAAGGTGGACGAGTGCAGTGTGATCAAATAGCATTTTCAAACACGCAAAAAGTTTTATTTTTCCTACTTGCTCCACGTAATGTGCGAGTTTCTTTTATTGTTATATTTTGAAGTGAGAATAACTCGGAAACAATTATTTGTAATCATGTTTATTCCAAAGTGGAACTTACCAGTTTTATTTTACGTGGAAGTATTACATCTGTGAAAAAAAAAAAGAGCTGTCACAGGAAGGCTACTGAAATTATTATTATTATTATTTTTGTACCAAAGGCCATATACGTATTGAGACTGTATGTGGTCTTGAAATTATCTTTCACGCTTGAAGAATGTGTTAAAAGATTATTCGGTTGGTGGGTGTATACTGACATCGACTTTATTGATCCTGGCAGTTGATAGATCCAGAGCCCATATGACCAACCAGTGAACCATTTTTTCAGACAGTTTAAGAAATTGGTGATTAAAACCCCTCGTCCTGGAGTGAAGAGAGAAAACGACTTGGTGTGTGTGTTTGGGGAAATCCTCCTGGCCTGAGTCAGCGGTAAGACCTGAGCATCATTTAGCAAATGCTGCCATTATCCTCTCCCGCCCAGCCTGGAGTGTTTAGGTACGTACGGTATCAGCTGAACCCGCGAGAAACGCCGGCGGACAACACCGATCCCTCGTGAGACGTAACGGGTACGACCGTTGGTTATGATGGCTTAGCCTTTAATCTAATCCTTAACAGCCTGTAGAACCCAAACGACCCTTGAGCTCAACGGTACGACACCTTGGGGAGTGATGGCCTGGCCATTTCACCTGATACTTTAAAAGAGTCAAGTAGCCAGGTCATCATACCCGCGGATCGTACCGTCGTCGTGCACAAGGGTTGTGTGTGTTTTCGTCGTCCTCCGAGGGGGGGTTCAGAAATGTAGTTTTTATCCGTGCATTTCTGCGTATCGTCATGCATGGGCCAAAAGGTTAAATGAATCACCGCTTAAGGCCTGTGCGCGTGGGTTGGTGTTAGAATCAGCGTGCCCTTTTGGAGGAGTATGTTTTGTCCTGATCTGCTAGTTCGGTTGCATCCATGTAGGTCTCGCTTCCCTACAGAGAGCAACAGACGATAAGAACAAAAGCAAAGAGAGAGAGAGAGAGAGAGAGAGAGAGAGAGAGAGAGAGAGAGAGAGAGAGAGAGAGAAAGTAAACGGTGGTCAGTGATTGTCTGATGCATGTAAAGGTTTACCCCAGCAGCGCGCGCTGGGTGCACCCAGAAGCTTCCTAGAATAGGATTGGTTCAGGGGGGGGAAAAAAGAAAAAGAGATACATTATCCTCCAGAGAATCATTTCTTTCCCCCGGACTGTGATTTCGCGGGATCCCGGCGCTGCCATAACCATTCTTCCCCGTGTTCCTCCTGATGCGGCTGGTGTAAAATTACGGTAATATACAAAAAGAGAAAGAGAAGCGGGAACAGGTTTGCATGTTTACGTAACACAAATACCTGCATGTGTGCCAGCACTGACTAGACTATTAGAGTGTTGTAGATATGTGACTAGGGTGTGAAAAGGGGAAAGATTACACTCAGTGTCCATTTAGAGTTAAGATAATTAAGTCGTTACAGTTTGTGTAGCTGTATGAATGTTTATTCTTTGACGAAGTTATACGACAGCTTTGTTGATCTCTTACAGTCGACGGTACGACCATTATTAACCACGGGGTTACAACGCATGGGTGCAAATGAACTTTTTTTTTTTAAAGGGTCATGTTAAACTTCATGCCATCATAACCTAAAGGTCATATCGTCGTGCTCAAGGGGATGTATATAATGTTGTTTGTTGGACAGTTACTCGTGACGTAGTGTTTATACAGTGGGTCCAAAAATATCCAAAATCACGTTACATCCAGAATAGAATTCGTAATACAAATCTCCAATCCGTTCTCTTCTTTTCGTTTTCGGATAAGTCGTTTGTGTTGCGTTGTGTCGGTTGAAAGTGGATGCGGTGCAACCTCTAAAAACTCCTCCACATAATTTGTAAGTGGATGCTTGTGAGCCCACTGACACCACCACTCCACTCTTGTTTTGTGAGTGGATGTCGGCGAGTCGGGCTATACCACCTCCTCCACGTTGTGTGTGGGTGACATTGTGCTAACCCGCCACATTCCAACGGCCGCGCAGGCTGGAGCTTTCCCTCCACCCTCAGCGTCATCCGCACGTCTCCTCACCACCCACACCCTCCGTGTGATCACACTGCCTTGACCCCGCACCCCACCCCCCCTATTCTCGTGCTCTGCCCCGCTCCCACGCCTGTGCTCTGTGCTGACCCGGCGTTTACCACTCTTGTTCTTATTTTTACAGGGTGGTTAGGGAAGAGGAAAAGGAGGTGGGACAGGGGAAGGGATAGTTTCGAAATGGAAGAGAAGATTAAAGTGTGTGCAGGTGTATAGTGTATAAGCCTGGACACTGCCTTGCCCACAAGTTTTCCACGTCCGTGCTTTGTCCAGGGCACGCGCCAGTGCATCGCCCTTTTACCACGCCTCCCACGGCCGTTCTCTACTCTGCCACCACACTTCTCAAATCCGTGATCAGCCGAGGGCCCGTACCTTCCACGCCCGTGCTCTCCTACCACATTTTCTTCACCCCCGCACTCTGCTTAGTCCCTCTGCCTCCCAAACCTGTCATCTGCTTTCCCGCCTTGCCTTCCACGCCCTTGCTCTGCCCTGCCACCATGCCTTTCACGCCCATGCTCTGCCCTGCCACTGTGCCCTTCACGCCCATGCTCTGCCCTACCGCCACGCCTCCTACGCCTGTGCCCTGCCTTGCCATCACGTCTCCCACGCCTTTGTTCCACCCACGCCCCACGCCCTCCATGCCATCGTGCTCCTCTCAGGCCACGCGCCTCCAACGCCCATGTTCCACCCCTGCCACCGCGCCTCCTAAACCCGTGCTCATCCCTGATACTCACGCCCTCGCTCCTACCAGTCCTCGCGCCTCGAACGCCCGTGTTCTGCCCTGCCACCACTCCCTCCATCACCTCTCTCACTCCCGCATTCATAATTCATCGTCCTGTGTCTCGTCTTGTGTCCCCCCATGCATACTTTATTAACGTGGTACTCCCACCCCCTCCCGCACCTCCTGCTCTCACAATCTGAACTCCCTCCTCTCCCAGCCTGCCTCTCACTGTTGATTGTTTTTCCCTTCTAGGACGGTTGGCCCATGTGCTGCGGCCACATATGGTCGTGTACGTATTTTTTTTTTTTCATCTATTTCTGGGAACACTGTGGTAGTGAGAAGTCGGCAGCCTTTAGAATAACGAACTCCTCCCAAGATGTAGCCGGAATATGTTTGGTTATAGTGCCGAACCTCTCCGAGTTATTTGTAGGTTTCCATATTATTATTTTTTTTCTCTCAGTGTGTGCAACACCTTAAATCTTAGGACGACTGTACGAGCCTTGAGCACGACGGTACGACCATTGAGCATGAGGGTACGACCCTTGAAACACGACGGTACGAACCTTGGGTATTGCTCCTGGCCTGGTTCACTGACGTGTCCCTTCAAATGTAGGGTCAAAAGTCCCAGCCTGTCATACCCAGGGGGTTGCTACTGGCGTGCCCAGAAGGATTTGCATCCTGTCACATGAGAACAGTGCATTAGTGGTAGGGGTGGACGCGGATAAGAACTTTTTTTCAGTGATGTTTCTGTTTCCCTTATGATTATGACGTCTCCCTACTGGGTGTCGCATGAAGACGCTCTGGGAGCCTAGGCTTGTAGCGTTGTGTGTGTGTGTGTGTGTGTGTGTGTGTGTCGCTGTGGCAGGCGTCGCGGACCGTGGGTGTTTTATGTGTTTTAAGTCTGTAGAGGCGTCTGTGCTGAGGGGGAGAGCATTCTCACAACCTTCTGCCAACCCCCAGATTGGAGGGCGAGGGGGAGGAGAGGAGGGCGTGGGAGAGAATCGTGCACGGCCCTGTGACACTCCCTCCCTTGAATCACCGGCCCCTTGCGTGAATGCCGTGCTCCCTCTCCACCGTCTGACTTTGTAGTGACACGTGTGTTATCTAACCCCCACTCCCCTGGGTCGTTGATAGTCGATGTCTAATCAGTTCCTACTTAAGGGATATCACCCTCCCGGTCTTCCCCTCTCTCTTACTGCAGGTGATGATGATGCATGATCGCTCGCCCGTGCCCTATATCTCTCTCTCTTAAGGCACGAGTGTTGGTTGCATGTCTTACGTAACGCTTTATGCGAAGATGGCAGATGCCTAACTAGTCACTGCCTCGGGTTTGTGACGTGGCTTTACCCACGCCCATGACCTGGTGATGCATGCGCAGGAGGGGAGGGGTGTGTGTGTGTGTGTGTGTGTGTGTGTGTGTGTGTGTGTGTGTGTGTGTGTGTGTGTCCCCCCGGCACATGTTCTGGTGTGGCTGCTCATGTATCAAAGGTGACTCTGGGCTCATCATCATCATCATCTGCCACGGTGACATGACTCACACCTCATCTATTCCCTGCCTTCACCTCGACACACACACACAAACACACACACACACACACACACACACACACACACACACACACACACACACACACAGTGGACAGTCGTGGGACAGATTTGATGTGAGGTCCCTAAACCAATGATGTAACTCATGCCTCACCCGGATGTGAGACATCGGTCCAGTCTCTCTCTCTCTCTCTCTCTCTCTCTCTCTCTCTCTCTCTCTCTCTCTCTCTCTCTCTCTCTCTCTCTCTCTCTCTCTCTCTCTCTCAAACCTTCTCTCAGACCTTCCGTTCGTCACTGACGTTTTTTGGTTTACCATTTTTACATGTCCCGCACACAGTTTTGATCTGCCACAACGGCGCAAGCCCCTTGAGCACCACATTTCACCATGGCATTGCACGGCGCTTAGGTATGACGGCTTGGCACTGGACTCGTGACCTGTTAAGTGTCAGGTCCAAGGCCAGTCCGTCATCATACCCAGCCGTCGTATCGACGTGTTGATGGGTCGTGCCCATGAGGCGCGCGTGTGTGTGTGTGTGTGGCGTAGGTGTCAGGTCGGAAACATTTGGGAAAGACGATGTCACCAGACCAGTAGTGCACATGACGTCCCCTTCAGTATCCCTGGGTCCTTTTACCACGGACCTTGGAACTCCGCGGGCGGCGGCGGCGGCCTCCTCCTCCTCACCATCGCCGCTGCCCCCCGTACGGGAAGCCCTGAACTTTTAGCACACTCCGACTCCCGGAGACGCAGGCGGCGTCATCACCACCTTATCCTTCCTGCTGCTCCTCCTCCTGCTGCTGCTCCTGCTGCTACACCCCCAGTGACCTCCACGATGATGACTATACAAGGGCAGGCGCCTCGCCTCGGGGGGTGTGCCCCCCTCCCCCCCGGCTCCCCCCCTCTACCGACGACGATGCTTGAGCGAACGGCGCCGGATGGACGACGGCCTTGTGTGCGCCAGCTGCGGCGGCACCGTCGGGTGGGGGAGAGAGAGAGAGAGAGAGAGAGAGAGAGAGAGAGAGAGAGAGAGAGAGCACACAAGGGGCGCCTCCTCCTCCTCCTCCTCCTCCTCCTCTACCCACTGCCGGCCACTGGAGGTCGTCCTCCTCGTCATGAGCCTCGAGAGGGAGCACGCTGACGGCCCAGTACCTGCTACTGTAGACCGTGTTACACGCGTGATCTGATTGATATTCGGGTGGTCGGGTGACCTAAGGATGATAACAGGGGGGCCCGAATGCCACGCGATAGGACACGACCAAGATAGGTGTCTGGCCATCCTGTAATCAGCCAAAGAATATTACAAAATATTTGGATATTTTTTGTGTGTGGTGAGGAAATGTAGAATATTTTTGTTTGTCTCTGCCGATGAGCATTTTCTGTGTAAGTCTTGCCTCATCCCGTAAGGTTTATCTTATCACATGTCTAGCCGCAAGTTTATCATATCTCTTTGTCTTGCCGCAAGCGACGGATGTAAAGATTTTCGTGATCCCGGGTGCAGGACGTGTACGGTCTTGGTACAGGAGGGGCAGCGGTATGATCTTTGGGCAGAGGGTACAGCGGTACGATCTTTGGGCAGAGGGTACAGCGGTACGATCTTTGGGCAGAGGGTACAGCGGTATGATCTTTGGGCTGAGGGTACAGCGGTACGATCTTTGGGCAGAGGGTACAGCGGTATGATCTTTGGGCTGAGGGTACAGCGGTACGATCTTTGGGCAGAGGGTACAGCGGTACGATCTTTGGGCAGAGGGTACAGCGGTATGATCTTTGGGCTGAGGGTACAGCGGTACGATCTTTGGGCAGAGGGTACAGCGGTATGATCTTTGGGCTGAGGGTACAGCGGTACGATCTTTGGGCTGAGGGTACAGCGGTACGATCTTTGGGCAGAGGGTACAGCGGTACGATCTTTGGGCTGAGGGTACAGCGGTACGATCTTTGGGCTGAGGGTACAGCGGTACGATCTTTGGGCAGAGGGTACGGCGGTACGATCTTTGGGCTGAGGGTACAGCGGTACGATCTTTGGGCAGAGGGTACAGCGGTACGATCTTTGGGCAGAGGGTACAGCGGTACGATCTTTGGGCACGGTGTTTATACGATCTTTGAAGTCTCGGCGGTACAGTCCTTGAGCACCGCGTCACACGCCCTTCCTCCGTTTGGCATCCGGGGCCTTTTTGGGCCTGATCCCCGGCCAAGGGCTGCATGGAAGGGCCGGACCCTCACGGTGAAGGGGTTCTACCGTCGCCCTTTAAGACGTACTACCGTCGTGCCCGAGGGTCGCGCCTGGTACGAGTTTAGTTTAGTCGCTGGTGGCAGCCGTCCGCACGTAGTGGCCGTGACGTCATCGCACTTCCCCTCCCCACTCCTCCGCGGGCATGACGTCACCGTCCTTCTTCCCTCCACCCCCTCCCCCTCCTCCTCCTCGTCAGCGTGACCATGACGCGTCAGCTGATGGATGATGATGGGGCCCATTTTTCCAGGGCTACCTAATGTATATTAATAGTTTCAGGATCACCGGACATTGTATTCAATTTTTTTTTTGAAGTGTTGTATTTATCTGACGCCAGATGTAGGCCATCCTGCTGACAGTTTGAGGTGTTGTATTTATCTGACGCCAGATGTAGGCCATCCTGCTGACAGTTTGAGGTGTTGTATTTATCTGACGCCAGATGTAGGCCATCCTGCTGACAGTTTGAGGTGTTGCATTTATCTGACGCCAGATGTAGGCCATCCTGCTGACAGTTTGAGGTGTTGCATTTATCTGACGCCAGATGTAGGCCATCCTGCTGACAGTTTGAGGTGTTGTATTTATCTGACGCCAGATGTAGGCCATCCTGCTGACAGTTTGAGGTGTTGCATTTATCTGACGCCAGATGTAGGCCATCCTGCGTAGTTTTCTGAAAAGTTTGGTCATCTTGAAGACTAGAGTCAGACGGAAATTATGTATCCTCCTCGAAACTCTTATATATGAACAGTGCGGTACGGGTCTTGAGCAGTACGGTACGGGTCTTGAGCAGTTACGGTACGGGTCTTGAGCAGTACGGTACAGGTCTTGAGCAGTACGGTACGGGTCCTGAGCAGTACGGTACGGGTCTTGAGCAGTTACGGTATGGGTCTTGAGCAGTTACGGTACGGGTCTTGAGCAGTTACTGCACGGGTCTTGAGCGGTACGATAATACAGGCCTTAAGTGTGAGGTTACTACCCCTGAGCATGATGGTGCCGCTATTATCGTCGAGGTCGACGGTAGGAGACCTTTGGCTTTAATTGCGTGACCTCTAACCTGACCCTGTAGGTCGAAACGTTCTCTCTGAGGGATCGCTCCCTCTTGTTCAGAATTTGAACACGCATTCAGCGACATGAAACATGCAAAACATATCCCTCCCTCTCCCCCCACCCAATCTTTGTGAGTTGCCTCGTCTCCAAGGCATATATATATATATATATATATATATATATATATATATATATATATATATATATATATATATATATATATATATATATGCGGTTTACACGGGCAATATGTAAACTCCGGCAGATATCCTGCTTATAGCCAGTCCGTAAACTGTCGTAGAGTACCGTGTACAGTGACTGGGAGGGTATCCCGGATCATATTGTAACGAAGATTTTACTCGCAACATCTCCATTTCAGAAGTGCATCGTATTCAAGTCGCAGGGATGTCAGAACCCAGTCAGCCAGCCCGCTATACGTGCTGAACGTCCATTGTCCATCCTCAGTCATTGAAAGGGGAAGATTTATCAGATTAAAACAACAGAAGTATGGGTGATTAGGGACGAAAGAAAAAAAAGAAACGTGATTTGATCAGTATCTCTTCAGAGCTATCGGCTGTGACGTGCGCAAGGTGGCCTTCCATTGATTCACATTCGTGGTTAGCAAGATGTCGTGCCGAAGAAGATCACATGGGTGTCTTGGGAGCCAGATATCGGATTGGATATCGTTGGCTTATAGGATATCCTGCAACCTTTTTAGAACGAGGAAAGAGACGGTGGATGCTCTCATGGGTCTTGTACAAACCCGTGTCACGAGTCATAACGAACGCTGGCAGAGCATAGCGTATGTGCACCACGTAACGCCGGCATACCATAGCCTAGGAGTAAGGCGAAACGCCAAGCCAGCGTTTGAAAAGGATGGCCACTCACTCAACAAACAAATGTACATGACCTGCAGACCCACAGTGCACGAGTAGGGTCGACGATCTTAATGGATGGGGAAGCGTTGATTGAACCCTCTTGAATGCCATCAGCGTTTAAAGTGAGCTGAACGAGAAAAAGAAACAAAAAACAAATGAGCATCACATACGAGCAACAGGCACAAGGAAAGATGAGCGGATTAAGAAAAACAAAAATAAATGAGCATCACATACGAGCAACAGGCACAAGGAAAGATGAGCGGATTAAGAAAAACAAAAATAAATGAGCATCACAAACGAGCAACAGGCACAAGGAAAGATGAGCGGATTAAGAAAAACAAAAATAAATGAGCATCACATACGAGCAACAGGCACAAGGAAAGATGAGCGGATTAAGAAAAACAAAAATAAATGAGCATCACATACGAGCAACAGGCACAAGGAAAGATGAGCGGATTAAGAAAAACAAAAATAAATGAGCATCACATACGAGCAACAGGCACAAGGAAAGATGAGCGGATTAAGAAAAAACAAAAACAAATGAGCATCACATACGAGCAACAGGCACAAGGAAAGATGAGCGGTATTGTTGAGCTAGTTATCTGGTTTGTTATTTTTTTTTTACACTGTCGCCACATCGGAATTGATAACTGCCTCCAGTAGCGCATGATGTTCAGTGTACAGAGGCAGGTATGTACACACAATACAGCGAAGTGATTAATGGAACGCCGAGAAATGAGTTTTAATCTCTGTATAAACGTACCATTGATTAATAGAGACGACCTTAAACGACTCTTTCGCGAATGGCAATATTAACTCTGTGTAACTCCAAATACCACAGATGTCAATATTGCGAAGGAATTTGACAGGTGGTAGAGGGAATTATTTGCTCACTGGTTAACCGAGGAGAATTTCTCTCTTGCTTTTACTGCGAAAAATGCTGCTTGTAGAGCTGACTGCGTCCTGGATTTTTCTCGGTATAGAGACCACAAAACGTAGCTACGTATCTGTAAATGCTGGTGTGGGAAAATAGGAAAATCAAGTCAATCAGAGACGCCGGATGTCTTCTGTATCACTTCAGATTTTCCACTGGCTCGCTGAAACTGGTAAAGACGCCTAGCAGCGACAAGTTACATACAACTCGTCATCATAGAGTGAGTGACAGAATTTCTGTTTGGTTCAGCACAGTAGGACCGACGATACGAACCTTGGCCAACGGGGTTCCAAAGGGTTATGCCGTCGTGCCGGAGGGGTTGGTAGGTAGGAAGGAGGAACGGCAAAGATCCGGGATGAGCGACCTTGGGTGGCGTTTCCCTCGGTGAGCGCAACAGACCAAACATCGAAGGTATATTACGCTACGGCTTGGATAGGTTGGGGTCTCTCCACTGTGGACTCTGTTCAGGGAGTTGGTGTTTCTCTCTACGACAGTGTGGGCATACTGGCATACTAACTTGGTCTTTTAAGAGGCCCTGAAATCGCAAAGTCTAAAGTACGAAGAAAATGTATGGCCCGGTAGGGGGTCAGGTAAACCACCATTATACATATATGCCTAAGAATGATGGAGGATCGGATCTCAAAATTGACCGCCCAGATGTGTATTCCAAACCAGAAGGGAAGAGACGTAACAATATGCAAAAGTAGAGTCAGTATAAGGTACGGGTACCCTCCATGAGCATAGTTGTAGAAGACAGTTTTAACACACAGGATCCGGGTCTGTTGCGTTCGTTATTACATAAGGCAGAGAGCGTGAACATTGGGCAAATAGGGGCGAATAAAAGTTTCCGAAGTGTCTTGGGTCTTTAGTAACACCTGGCTGGGCTGGGCGGGCTGACTTGCTTCCATCAGTGTGTGTATACACCGATTTAGTACATCTAAAGAACCTTCATGCCCCCACGATCCATCATCCACCACAATGAAGACACCGAACGTTTGTCCCGCACTCACCCTTCACACACACACACACACACACACACACACACACACACACTGACGGCATGAATACGATTTGTGACCTGTGGTCCCTCCCAATGGACTTGGCTCGCCCGCTGCGGGAGGGAGCTACATTTAAAGATAAAATGGACTCAGCTTGCTTACGGTTGCACCGCGGGTGATGATGTGTCGCCTTCGGCTAGGCTGCATCATCGTCACCGGGCGAAAATGAGTGACGTTGACGCCGTGAAACTCCTCGCCCCAAGGAGTCCATCAACTGCCTGCTTCTGATTGGATACCAACGTCGAAGCTGCAGGAGCCCCATAAACCCCTTAGGCTCACTGACTCTTTCTCAGATATATATATATATATATATATATATTTTTTTTTTTTTTTTTTCTTTCATACTATTCGCCATTTCCCGCGTCAGCAAGGTAGCGTTAAGAACAAAGGACTGGGCCTTTGAGGGAATATCCTCACCTGGCCCACTTCTCTGTTCCTTCTTTTGGAAAATTAATTAAAAAAAAAGAGGGGAGGATTTCCAGCCCCACGCTCCCTCCCCTTTTAGTCGCCTTCTACGACACACAGGGAATACGTGGGAAGTATTCTTTCTCTCCTATCCCAGGGATATATATATATATATATATATATATATATATATATATATATATATATATATATATATATATATATATATAGAGAGAGAGAGAGAGAGAGAGAGAGAGAGAGAGATAACTGATAAACATTGTTGTTCATTAATACTCGCCACATGTATTTAGTTTCAGAGTCACGTCTGTTCAGTTCAGCGGACGCTGCTTTGGTATTCATGTTATTTTCCCTGAATTGACGTCACTTGGTGGGTTAGGAGCATTGGCCAGATGGAGGCTATTTACAGTATCGTGAAAGGTCGTTAGGTCTGATGGTAGGATGATTAGGTGGTTTTAATGAAGGGTTTATTAAGATAGGTTGTTGGCTTGAATTAAGGGCACATTAAGAAAGATTAGGTGGTTAAAGTACAGGTTGTTGGCTTGGATTAAGGGCATATTAAGAAAGATTAGGTAGTTAAGTACAGGTTGTTGGCTTGAATTAAGGGCATATTAAGAAAGATTAGGTGGTTAAAGTAAGTTTCAGTTAGGGCAGGTGTTTTAATCGAGATTATATCAGGTAGGTTAGGTGGTTTACCAAATGGCGTCCTAGCCGCGTCTCTTTGTTGTATATCAACTGACTTATATTTCTCTCGTGTCTCCCCTGATGAAGTAATTATTACACGAAAGTACACTTGGGAACTTATCGTGTTTCTTTTTCCCCATGGAGTTATAGGAATATATATATATATATATATATATATATATATATATATATATATATATATATATATATATATATATATCTTTTCTTTCTTTCATACTATTCGCCATTTCCCGCATTAGCGAGGTAGCGTTGAGAACAGAGGACTGGGCCCTTGAGGGAATATCCTCACCTGGGCCCCTTCTCTGTTCCCTCTTTTGGAAAATTAAAAAAAAAAAGTGAGAGGGGAGGATTTCCAGCCCCCCGCTCCCTCCCCTTTTAGTCGCCTTCTACGACACGCAGGGAATACGTGGGAAGTATTCTTTCTCCCCTATCCCCAGGGAGCGTATATATATATATATATATATATATATATATATATATATATATATATATATATATAAAATATGAAAATGTATCCAAAAGATCAAGTAAATAGGCTACCTCATTTTACGATATTTTTTGTTAGGGATGAGGCTTCATAAACGTGTGTCAGTCATAAACATGGGATCAGAACTGTTGTTAGATTATGATAATACACTTATTCATTTTGTTCTCATAGGAAAGTCTGTTGTTCGTAACATTCTTGGTAGCGATATGCACTTGTATTTACAAAAATCGATCTTTATCATTCGTTCTGTGTAAATCATTATCTCCCACTGCTTATCTATTTTGTGTAAATAACCGTCTCTCAGTGCTTCTGATATATCATTTACTATCTTAAGAACTGTATTTGCTCGAACGTGGTCCTGTGAGATACGCTGTATTTATGCTTAAAGTTAAGTTAAAGACTAAACGTATCGGCCATCTTTGGTTCGGTTACGTAAAGGCTGTTTGTAGGTGGATCTCGCTAGCGTTATTCAAACATGGCCGCAGTAAGCCTCAGGCTTGTAGTGGATTGAAAATCACCATGATTACTTACCCCGACCGAAACTGAAGGAGCAAACAATCATAACCTTATATCAACAGTATATGTAATATATTAAGGCACATTGCGGTGACCTGAAATACAGTTTGATGCATTGTGGTGCATCGTAAGTCAGGGAAAAGTATGTTTGTTGCTGGTATCGACGTAGCCTATGTTGGTAGGGACACAGTTGTGAAATAGTGGACTACGTGTGAAGTGGTGTCGTCCAAGTAAAGTTTGATAGGGGGGGGCGTGTGCACAAATGTGATAACATCATAAGATTATGTGTTCGCTTGGCAGAGCTGACAGGGAACCCATGCCTGCGGCGCCTCCTTTTACCGAAGTTGTGGATGTAATTTGCATAAATCGAATTTTAAAAGTTTGCAGGGGGATAATGAACGTATTTTTCATTTTCTTTTTTTTTTTTTCTCCCCCATGGGGAATTTATTGTGGTATCTATGCAGGCGCTGTCTGCTGTCACCCAAGGTGACTTTGAATCTGATGAATTATATGAAGGATGATCACAAGACTGTGGAGTGGAATTCCTTTCGTATTTATGCTCTTATTAAGAAATGAAGATGCTAAATATTCATCGTAGCTAAGAGTGTAAATTGTCATTATGTCAAGGTTCTTGGTGACGTGAGTGTACTGTAGCTGCCAGCCTTCTCTTTTAAACTTGATGCCCTGGGGTACAACAGAGAGTGACTTGGCACCTGCATTGGGTTGGCCCGACATCTCTCTCTCTCACTTGCAGTACATGGTAACTGTATTAGATCGGACCATTATATCAGGCTGAGCTTGCGTGCTAACGGTCTGTAAATAAATTAAGGCCGAGCGTTGCAGCGTCGGCTTCACGATAGGCTTTTGGGTAAATATTTTGAAAGATACAATGGATGTTATTGGAAACTTAAGGGCTGTTAACGTGAATTTGTGAAAATATGACACTGTATTACTTATGCCAATCGATAGGAACTTGAAAGTTATTAGCAAAAATATATTTCAACAAAGATTTGATGACAGCATTGGGAAAAAAAAATTGTAAGCGTACTCGTCACAGGGGTGTACGCATGGAAGGTTATTTCAAACATCAATGGAAACTCTGTCCTATTCATGTTAAGTAGTTATGAAATTGAGAAAGTTATGGCAGTGCAGCACTGGAGAGAGAGAGAGAGAGAGAGAGAGAGAGAGAGAGAGAGAGAGAGAGAGAGAGAGAGAGAGAGAGAGAGAGAGAGAGAGAGAGAGAGTTCATCCTGCTCGGCGTTTTGTTTGTTTATATCTTAAGCGTTTGCAGGTGAATATAGCCCTAAGGTGCTTGGTTTTTTTGTGTGTGTGTTCGTTTCATGAACACCTTTGTTTAGCATATAAAGAGCTGCACGACTATATTATAGGTATAGTGGTGTTTTACAGCCGCTGTCATCCACATTTTGTATGTAAGTCTGAAGAATATGGTTCTATTATTTTTTAGCACCAGTGGTAGATCGTTCAAGTTCTCTGAAGAGTTTGGAGATATGTATATACATATTTCTGACACATTAATTTTCCAGTTTGTGGGAATCTTTCGCAAGTTATATTATTCATAGAGATGATAATGTTTGAGTTAAGGATTTAATATGTCATTGTTACGGTACCGGAGGTGAACCTTTTGTACTTCAACTCAAGGCCTCTGCTAGGCATTAGTCGCAGCTGAAAGTAAGTTTTTCGCCCAACCACCAGAAAAACTACGAGGCTCTCCGATCATCTTTTCAGGAAAACATCAATAAATTCCAACACGCCAGTTAAACATACACCTTGCCTCGCCCTCATCTACTCTTTAGTGGGTAAATCAACTCCAGTGTCAGTGGATTGTTGGGTAAATCAACTCCACTTTCAGAGGACTGTTTTGGTACGCTTCCTAAACTTACCAGAAGATTCTGTTCTGTCCAGATGCCATCATGGGGAGTTAGTACACTTGGCATGCGAACAGTCGGCCGGGCTGCATGGTGATCCATCTATATATTTTGCCACTGTTGGAATATACGTACTAACTCCCCATGATGGCATCTGGACAGAATAGAATGTTCTGGTAAGTTTAGGGAGCGTAATGGACCACAACAGTCCACTGACATTGGAGTTGATTTACACACTAAAGAGTAGATGAGGGCGAGGCAAGGCGTATGTTTAACTGGCGTGTTGGAATTTATTGATGTTTTCCTGAAAAGATGATCGGAGAGCCTCGTAGTTTTTTTTTTTCTGGTGGTTGGGTGAAAAACTTACTTTCAGCTGCGACCTTGCTTTGGGAAATTAGATAAGGATTGTAAAAAAAAAGCTCTCAGTCAGTCCCTGAACCTTCACATGATGTCACGCCATTTAGTAACTGGTCATCAGTATATAACACAGCTGTCAAAATACAGCACAAAAAAAAAAAAAAAACACGGAAATACGTTTGTTTGTACTTGGATATAGTGCTGCCCTTTGTTGAGTTTACATTACCTTCATGATAACCAAAGACTTTATGTGTAGGATGTTGATCGTTTTGTTCGTTTTGGGTAGATAGTGTCAAATTGACGAGTGAATATCAATAGCACATACTGATTTTCCACATTATATGTGTGTGTGTGTGTGTGTGTGTGTGTACTTCAGTAATGCAGTATTACATTGCTCTGGTATTGTGTTTTTATCCTTTTTTTCTTAACTAATTCCACATGTATTATTATTATTATTATTATTATTATTATTATTATTATTATTATTATTATTATTATTATTATTATTGTTGTATTTCACTTTTAATAGTTGTACGTTGAATTTCTCTATAGTAATAGGAACCATAAAGTGATCAAAGCTATGAATACGCGTTCTCGTTGGACACCAAATTTCGTTTTCTTAGCATTAATTTCACTCTCTTGTGCTTTTGTATTGGCACGTTAAATGGTATGTCAAATGATGTATTGCTCACCATTACATAACCTCAGTTACAAGTTATGTTAATTAATTTCATTAGAATTTTCAGCGGTTGCGTTTATTTGGTATACAGCGTCAGGGTGCAGTCACCCACAAGTATACTTTTATTCTGAAGAGTTCACAAGTGCCAGAAACTTTCTAAATAAATCAGGACACAGGGCTTATTGTGTGTGTGCGTGCGTGTGTGTGTGTGTGTGTGTGTGTGTGTATGTGTGTGTGTGTGTGTCTGTGTGTGGGGGGGGAGGGGGCAGGAAAGGGCCAGAATATCTCTCTTAAAGTCAAAAGCTGAGTCTCCCATTTTAGTAACCATATGGGATAACAACCTCCTGATTGTAAGATGCCTGGTGCATAGAGGTAGTAGATGATAGGTCTCATGTAAAATTCTCGGACCTGTGGTTGTATTTTTTTCTTTGGGTGTCCTTTAAGGTAAGGGTTAGGGCAAAGGTTAGGGTAAGGTATTTTTCTTTTATCCGGAAAGTCATAACAATATGAGGGCATGTGAATTAAGTTACATAGTCTAATGTAACGGTAGAATGTTCTTATTATTGTCAGATACCATCATTTGATTTTTCACAGAATGTTCTACATATGATAATTTCTTAATGATGGTATATCTTAGCTAGTCTAAGGTTCTCTTTTGCCATGATTCAAGTTGAAACTAGCGTAGGACTACATCTCTAGAAGTGTTCTAGATTTGTCATGGATTATAGCGAATGTTTGTACGTTTCATTTGCTAATTGTGTATATTCCAGCACTGATATGTTTTTTTGGGTTTCAGGTGTGTTTACCTAATCAAAACACCAATTGTCCGTCACAAAAACAGACAAATTAGCCTAAATAGAGTATAGGCCATTGATGCTGGTCTGTTAGTTATACATATGTGAAACGCGTGGGATTGATTATAACACGCTTGGTTTGTTGGGTATCCTGTATACAGGAATTCATACTCCACACTTCACCCGAATTAAAGCCTTAATGATAATGAAAATGTACTTCGACCTTGCGAAAACCACTGTTGTAGAGTACAGTAGACTTGCATGACGCAGATTCCAGCGGCACTAGGACGTTATTATTTATCGCTGTGGGTTATTGATGATGTTTAGTTTGTCAGTTATTTTTATTTAAAGCACTTTTTGAAATATTTCACGTACATAGAATAAGTGTCAGTACGAGCCATGAGGCGAACCAGTTTCACGTACATAGCATAAGTGTCAGTACGAGCCATGAGGCGAACCAATTTTCTTTGGTTTAAGAAATTTTCCTGGGCTTTTGTTTTGTGTAGAACCACTGGTCCTCCACCTCCCAGCCGTGAGTGCCCAACGCCCAGTGTTTTTCAGGTGGTTTTAAAGATGGCTGAAGTTGGCTTGGAGTCGGGCACCTGATAACGGCGGAGGACGTGCTGAAGTTTCTTAATTCCAGTCTTGTTGTTTTCTTATATATCATTTTCATTTTTTTTTATTTTCTTCTCTTAAACTATGAGTGTTAGAACTCTTGTCTTATTTATCAAATCTCTGTATTGAAAGTGACGCTACGGTATTTTTTTTTTTATTTTCTTTTGAAAATCTCTTTTAAGTTATATATGGAATGTTTACCAATGAAAATTTAAGAATATTTGAACCATCATTTTCGAAATTAACTCAAGATCTTCACTGTCACCAAGATATTCTTCTTCTTCTTCTTCTTCTTCTTCTTATTATTATTATTATTATTATTATTATTGAATATCTTTGGTTAACAGTCTTCAGTGCTTTCCTTACCAGTGCAAGGGCCATATAGGCAATGATATAGCGTGTATGGTCAAATTATGGGCTTACTCGCAGTGAGTGTTTATGGCCTCATTATCATGGACCATATTTGCAATGATATTGTACGGTCTTATGGGCCATATTCGCAGTAATTGTGTATGGTCTTATCAAGGGCCATACATATGCAGTGTGTATGGTCTTATCAAGGGCCATTTGTGGAGGGAGTGAGTATGATCTTATCAAGGACCATATACGCAGTGAATGTGTATGATCCTATCAAGGGTCATTCATGCAGTGAGAGTGTGTATGGTTTCATCATGAGCCATATTGGCAGTGAGTGTGTATGGAGATGTCAAAGGCCATATATACAGTGAGACCGTGTATGGTTTTAGAATCCCAAACGTCTGAAGAAAGTTTTAAGTTATATTTCGGTTGTTGATTATAACTTGAAGAAAACTCCTTAAACGCAGACTAGTCGAATAGGCTTAAAGCCCAGTTAACCAAGTAATCAGCCAACTGGAAGGGGCGGGCGGGCGGGCGGGCGTACGGTGTCGAGAACTGTGTTATGGATCTGTAAAGTGAGGGTGGGGGGCGGATGGGTGGCCGGGCGGGTGGGAGGTGTTGGTGGTGGCCGAGGATGGGATGGGAGAGAGGTAGCTGGGAACTCCTTCCTCTCCTCCCCTCCTATTGTAACGCTCCTCTTCTTACCCACGTCAACTCTCACTGTACGCTCTAGACTTGCCTCCACCTACCCTTAGCCATTGTACCGTTCGTCCACACTACCAGTGCAGTGCTTTGTCTATGTATGTTTAGAAAAGTATTTATTGTATCTAAAATGAATTTACTCGGAGCAGACTTGTACGTGCAAAAGAAAGCGTTTTTATGATGATTTACCAGAGCTTGAATTTTTGAAGAAGTGGTGTGTCTGTCCGTGAATTGATCAGGTCACATGATGGTGTGGACAGAAACCCGATTATTTGCCCCTTCATTGGTTTAGGGCGTGGATACCCCAGTTGGTCGTCGCGTGACAGTGTAAGTTGGAGACCCAGTTGTCATGTGACTAATAAGTCGTACAATTGTTCTGTCAAAATGTGTCCGGTTCGTAGCTCTTTTTTTTTTTTTTTAACCTTCATTACATATTCATCAAATTGTTACTATGGTTTTTTTGTGGGAAATGTATTGAATGTTGAATTGTAGTTGTTTAAAACAATATCTATCTATCTGTCTATCTATCTATCTATCTATCTATCTATCTGTCTATCTACCTATCTATCTATCTATCTATATATATATATATATATATATATATATATATTTATATTTATTTATTTTGCTTTGTCTCTGTCTCCCGCGTTTGCGAGGTAGCGTTAAGAAGAGAGAACTGGGCCTTTGAGGGAATATCCTCACCTGGCCCCCTTCACTGTTCCTTCTTTTGGAAAATTAAGGAAAAAAAAAATGAGAGGGGAGGATTTCCAGCCCCCCGCTCCCTCCCCTTTTAGTCGCCTTCTACGACACGCAGGGAATACGTGGGAAGTATTCTTTCTCCCCTATCCCCAGGGATTATATATGAAACTTCCCTCTTGCTCTCTGCTGCTGTTTCCTACAAGGGAGGTCAAAATTGCGTCCGATTGGTTGGTTATTTGTGCTGTGGGCCTATTGACAGACGGGGTTATTTAGGTTGTCATTGTCGAGTGTTTAAGATATTTCAAAAGCCATGCACGCTGCCTGCCTACATGGGCCTGGCGTGGGGGAGGAATCCAGTGAGAAGTTTAATTTGGCGCGCATGCGCAGGAAGAGTCACAACAAACCGCCCCTGCGCAGAATCAGCTGGCGGCGATGCCCGGCATGGGTATATCACAAGGCATAGGAGAATACTGGTATAGTTGTACATACGGGTTACGAGAGAGACTTGCTAATATCTGGTACTTTTAATTGTGTCTACTGGACCAAAGATGTTAGTCTGTTGGGCAAGAGTAGCGATATGCACTGGCTAATTCATATCTCTTTTGTGGGAACGATAGACACATGAGTTTTGTATAACATAAAGCCGGGAGGTTCACGTAGTAGAGTCTGACCATCATTCACGCAGGGGCCTGACTAGATTTGGATCCTGGGCGCGGCAGCCAGCTCCTAGGTAACCCAGCTGTTCATCTTCCCCCTTGGGGCAGGTCGATGAATGGGTACCTGGGTTATGTGTGTGTGTGTGTGTGTGTGTGTGTTTAGTGTTTACATGGTAGTATAGACTTGATACATACGAGTGTAAAACTCTCATCCCGCAACACAAATAGTAATGAGTCACGAACAACGGGTTGGTAGTTAAAGGCGCTGATGACATCTGGCAAAGTCACTCAGCCAATCAGTTGACCACATTCATCGACCTTCAGCCTGTCAGACGACTGCATTCATCGGCATTCAGCCAATCAGGTGCCAGCATTCACCGGGCGATGGCTGATGTCTATTACGTATCGACAAGGCGGATGGGGGGGGAGGGGGGGAGGACCAGTTTAATGAGCGGTGTGTGTGTGTGTGTGTGTGTGTGTGTGTGCTCGTCAGACAGATACATAAACAGTTTGTATATGGTCACCCGACCGCAGACGTGGGGGGTGCCTCGGGAGTTGATAAGAAGCACTCGATAAAGGTTTTAATGGCTCTTGTGCGATAAGCTCGTCTTTGTTGGTATTGGATTTATTCGTAACGTTCTTCATGAACTGTCATGGTGCCGTTTAAACTTTGTTGGCGTCGTTTTTTTTTTTTTTAACTCGCTGGATGACTGACTTGGTGCCGTGATTGCAGTGAATGGGTGGTAGGTCCTCGTGGTTATAGTGGATGATTGATAGGTTGTTGTGGTAATAGTGGATGATTGGTAAGGTTGTGGTTATAGTGGATGATTGATAGGTTGTTGTGGTAATAGTGGATGATTGATAGGTTGTTGTGGTTATAGTGGATGATTGATAGGTTGTTGTGGTAATAGTGGATGATTGGTAAGGTGTCTTGGTTATAGTGGATGTTTGATAGGGTGTTGTGGTTATAGTGGATGATTGATAGGGTGTTGTGGTTATAGTGGATGATTAATAGGGTGTTGTGGTAATAGTGGATATTGATAGGTTGTTGTGGTAATAGTGGATGATTGGTAAGGTTGTTGTGGTTATAGTGGATGATTGATAGGTTGTTGTGGTAATAGTGGATGATTGGTAAGGTTGTTGTGGTTATAGTGGATGATTGATAGGTTGTTGTGGTAATAGAGGATGATTGATAGGTTGTTGTGGTTAAAGTGGATGATTGGTAAGGTTGTTGTGGTTATAGTGGATGATTGATAGGTTGTTGTGGTAATAGTGGATGATTGGTAAGGTTGTTGTGGTTATAGTGGATGATTGATAGGTTGTTGTGGTAATAGTGGATGATTGATAGGTTGTTGTGGTTATAGTGGATGATTGATAGGTTGTTGTGGTGATAGTGGATGATTGGTAAGGTGTCTTGGTTATAGTGGATGTTTGATAGGGTGTTGTGGTTATAGTGGATATTGATAGGTTGTTGTGGTTATAGTGGATGATTGATAGGGTGTTGTGGTTATAGTGGATGATTGGTAAGGTGTCTTGGTTATAGTGGATGTTTGATAGGGTGTTGTTGTTATAGTGGATGATTGATGGGGTGTTGTGGTAATAGTGGATGATTGGTAAGGTGTCTTGGTTATAGTGGATGATTGATAGAGTGATGTGGTTGTAGTGGATGATTGATAGGGTGATGTGGTTATAGTGGATGATTGTTAGGGTGTCATGGTTGTAGTGGGTGAATGATAGCGTGTCTTTGTGGCTGCATGTCGTGTACCGCTGCTGGTGCTGCTGCTGCTGTGTGAGGGGGGAGAGAGAGAGAGAGAGAGAGAGAGAGAGAGAGAGAGAGAGAGAGAGAGAGAGAGAGAGAGTAAAGGGAAGAGGGGTTATATATGTATGGTATGCGTGTTCCATACTTGAATGCTTGGCTTTGGCCGTCCATATATCGTGAGTCGAGGGTATCAGATATCTCCCACGGTTGGGTGTGGTCACGTCGGTCTCCTCCCCTCCCTCCTCCCCTCCCTTCTCCCCCAAAGTCATGTTTGTGCGGCCCTCGCCATGTCTTCCTCCAGTCGAATGTTTTTCTTTCTCTCTCTCTCTCTCTCTCTCTCTCTCTCTCTCTCTCTCTCTCTCTCTCTCTCTCTCTCTCTTCCTCCTAATTTTTGCCCCCTCCCTCCCCTCTTGCTTGTCGAAAAGTGACTTTCTTTCTTTCGCTCGATCGCTTGTTCGAAGCGTGACGTACCACACTGGACGAAGGTTGGCAGTATGATGTGTGGCTTGCCCTTCGCCTGGTTCGGGATTGGTGTGTGTGTGTGTGTGTGTGTGTGTGTGTGTGTGTGTGTGTCGTCCCCTCTGCCGCCGCAGCCCCTGTAGGCTGTCATCGTTGGAGATGTGCCTCAGTTCGCCTGTGTGCGTCCGCCCATTACTCGTGAATGTCAGTGCGCTTGCCTCTGGGGCCGTCCGTTTGTCGGTGTGTCCGTCTATCCGTGTGTGCATCGGTCCGTCCGCGCCTCTGTCGGGTTTAGCCTGTGCGTCCGCCAATGTTTGCAGGTCCGTTCCTTTGGCTGTGTGCCCGGCCTTATCCCTGTCATTAGCGGTGTTACCAGAGCCCGCCTGCAGTAAGTTACCACCAGGTTTGAGAAAAATCGTCTTTGGCGAGGCCGTGTCATGTCGTCAGTGAACTGAGGTGGGGAGTAGGGTCCCGTTGAGGATCCTTGTTCATGCAGAGGAGTCCTTACCATCCTTCCTTCCTTCCTTCGGAGCTTTAGGCGTCCTGTAGGGTTCCCTGGGAATGTGTAATGTTAATGATGATCGTGATTACATTACCGTGTGCCTGTATGTGCTGTATGGGGAAGAAGGTGGTTTGGTCTGTACTCACGAGTTCCCCCACTCGCATAAACCATTTTCTTATTTAATGTTCTTCGTTGCAGTTCTTTTTGGTTTGCCAGGAGACGGTTTGTCTCCACGCTGGTCCTGAGTTCGCCAGGAGACGGTTTGTCTCCACGCTGGTCCTGAGTTCGCCAGGAGACGGTTTGTCTCCACACTGGTCCTGAGTTCGCCAGGAGACGGTTTGTCTCCACACTGGTCCTGAGTTCGCCAGGAGACGGTTTGTCTCCACACTGGTCCTGAGTTTGCCAGGAGACGGTTTGTCTCCACACTGGTCCTGAGTTTGAGCTCTGGTGACAGGCTAAGTAGAGTATTAACCCGGGTTATAGGTACTGAGGTATGATTTTTTCTCGTCGTGGAAGGAGTCTCCTCCCTATTCCTAGCCCGTGGAGGGAGTCTCCTCCTTATTCCTAGCCTGTGGAGGGAGTCTCCTCCTTATTCCTAGCCCGTGGAAGGAGTCTCCTCCTTATTCCTAGCCCGATGATCCATCTTCCCTACCACGGTCCGTGACACAATGTTGGAGGAACTCCTCCTTGCCGTCCAGCAAAACAGGACATTAATAACTTGCACTCTGCCGCTCGAGGGAGAACGAAATTCACTTATGCCTTATCATGATGATATTTTGTATCATTATTTTTTTTCTCATTTTATTCTACCCGTTGATATGAATATTATCATTTTCTCGTCAGAAATGTTCAGGAGTGGTGGTTCGCAGCCATGCCTCTTTTGAGTTCTCCATGACCCGTGGACGAGATATAGTTCGTGAATGATAAGATATTGGCGTATTAGATCATCGGCCTGTGTGTGTGTGTGTGTGTGCGCGCGTAGGACAGTGTCTGAATTGTGGCTATAAGCCAGTCTTGTTAACTTACGTGGCAGCGATTCGGTAGTTGTCCTGTCAAGCAAAGAAAGGAAAAAGAAAAGGAAAAAACCTGGACACAGCAGATGCAAGATGCTGCCATGTTGAAGATGGGAATTCCGAAACAAGGATGGATTCCCACCCAGACCAGGCGCTGGTTGAAGGCACCTTCGAAAATCCTCCACGTCTCGCATCGCCGGCTGCTGCTGGAGGAGGAGGAGGAGGCCGCCACCACCACCAGGGTGTGTGTGTGCGAGCAGGTCCAGTAGCTCATTTGTCGCGGCATATCCGTGACCAGAATTGTGCCAGGGGGTTCCCTCCCTCCCTCCCTCCTTCCCCCACCCCATGTTTCGAAGACCCCCACCTCCTCCCCCCCCCTCCCCCCAGAGGTCACCACGGCAATGAGTTCCAGGCACGCCAAAGGAAATTATTCCCCCCCCCCTCTCCCTCTCTCTTCTCACAGTCGGACTCGGACCTCATATCAGAGGAGGAGGAGGAGGAGGAAGGGGGCGGCGGGGGGTTGAAATTGAATTGGACGACTCGACCTTATCACACAGACACTCACAGACAGACAGACACATACACACGTTAGAGATTGATGAGATGACAGGTGATAACGAGTGGTGGCGGCAGCTGGAAGTTCCACTCTGCTGGTTGCTTCACCGAACAGAACGGAAATATGTTTATTGTCAGTCATGTCTTATTCACCACCACCTCGGTGCGTTCGGTCGTAAGCTATTTTCCTTTTTTTTTTTTTTTTTTTTTTTGATACTGAACCATTCTCTCTCTCTCTCTCTCTCTCTCTCTCTCTCTCTCTCTCTCTCTCTCTCTCTCTCTCTCTCTTTGTAATCTTCCCTCGAGTTCTCTGTGTGTATATATATATATATATATATATATATATATATATCTTTGATAATTTATCCCTGGGGATAGGGGAGAAAGAATACTTCCCACGTATTCCCTGCGTGTCGTAGAAGGCGACTAAAAGGGGAGGGAGCGGGTGGCTGGAAATCCTCCCCTCTCGTTTTTTTTTTTTTTTTTAATGTTCCAAAAGAAGGAACTGAGAAGGGGGCCAGGTGAGGATAATCCCTCTTAGGCCCAGTCCTTTGTTCATAACGCTACCTCGCTAATGCGGGAAATGGCGAATAGTACGAAAGAAAAGATCTTTGATAATCATCCTAGTAACGTCTGCGGGTAAGAGGCGACCAATCTGTGATGACGTAACACCTTCATTACAGATTTCACAGAACACCCACCTCCTCCCCCCACCTCCTCCTCCCTCCTTTATGACCCTGGCGTGTATGATAACCGTGGAGGCCCATTTTCTAATGTTACCATTTTCTAATGTTACCATTTTCTAATGTTACCATTTTCTAATGTTACCATTTTCTAATGTTTGTATTCTCGAAGGGGGATTGTTTCGTCGCGAAGTGCATTGTCCACGATTACACCTCCTCACTGGCTTTCGTTTCCTCTCGTTTGTACGTCCTCTCTTGACCCACGTATGGTCATCATACTCGAGCATTACGTAATTATTTCGTCCGGTTGGCGCGCCCTCTGTGATAATCTCAATTTTCATCTTGCTCTACCTCTGTGGCCATGTGTGACGGGTTTGAGGCAGGGAATTATTTTCCCTGTGTACTCTCTCTCTCTCTCTCTCTCTCTCTCTCTCTCTCTCTCTCTCTCTCTCTCTCTCTCTCTCTCTCTCTCTCTCTCTCTCTCTCTCTCTCTCCCAAAACCCGCGTGTCTCTGTGGCTCTATCTCCACGGGGATCTTTTTAAAATCCTCGCCGCTTTGTGCCTTGATGAAGGGAGTCGGGCCGTTATTTGAGCTTTACCATTGTGTGTGTGTGTGTGTGTGTGTGTGTGTGTGTGTGTGTGTGTGTGTGTCTAACTGCCTTAAGTCTGCATCATCCTTGATTCTTCCTGCTTTGGTCATTATTAAAAGTACTTCTTTTTTTGAGGGGGAGTTATTTAAATTCCATGGAGGATTATAGACTGTCAACGCTTTTATGTAAGATTTTTTTCCCCTTTTTTATTATTTTTGCTATTTCGTCCTGCTTGAATGAGTAGTCTACCAACATATCCTCCTGCTTGACGTTTTTGCCTTTATTAAGAAGGCCAATCTCTCTCTCTCTCTCTCTCTCTCTCTCTCTCTCTCTCTCTCTCTCTCTCTCTCTCTCTCTCTCTCTCTCTCTCTCTCTCCGCGGGGGACAGATCAGAGGTCGTATTTCACCTCTCTTCATAGTACTTGACCAGGTTTGGTCTCCGCCACCCCAACAACAACGAAGTCAAGGTTTGTGTCCCTCCCCTTCCCCCGGTAACCCAGCAGTAAGTCGTGGCACTTCAGATGTTATCCACTTCCTACGTTTAGTCCATGCATGTCCTTATATACATGTTACTTGCAGCCAGACGTCTGCAGCACTTAACATTCCCGACCGCTCTGAGGTGGTGGCGTGGGGCTGTTCTGGTCTGCTGATGTCTACTTTACTTTGTAGCCTTCTGACTGTATTCTTCTACTCTCTCTCTCTCTCTCTCTCTCTCTCTCTCTCTCTCTCTCTCTCCCCCTTTATTCGATCACCTCTCAGCCCGCTTAAAGTTATACCATCTGGTTACACTTATCCCGGTTGACCGCCGTATGGCGTAACTGTATCCATCAGTTTTTCCTTACATTATCATGTCACAAATCTGTATTTGACGTGTGTGTGTGTGTGTGTGTGTGTGTGTGTGTGTGTGTGTAACCTCTGGTAGTGTCT